>NC_064809.1:68196321-68261092 GCF_023721935.1 Panthera uncia
TCTCTCTCTCTCTCTCTCTCTCTCTCTCTCTCTCTCTCTCTCTCTCTCTCTTCCCCTCTCTCATGCTCTAAAATTAAAAAAAAAAAGAGAAAGGGAGAGAAAAGTGAAAGCATCTAGGAGGAATGGGGAGCAACTTCAGGCAAGTTATTCAGCTGTGACTAGACATTTTGGGAGAGAGAAAAAGGACTAGCAAGATTTCGCTGAGCCATGTGAATGGTCATTTTATTGTTTGTTTTTAACTGTGGTAGGCACCCCAAACTTCTGATTTCTGGAAGGGGCTATGGCAGAAATGCTAAATACCCTGAGAGAAGCTGTTCTGGTTATACTGGTTATCAAACCAAAAGGAGGACATACATGTTCTCATAAGAGTTCCAGCCCAGCTTTTCCAGACTCCAGAGACAGAATATTTCCTGGATCAATGAAACTTTCGGGTGGTCACCCAACACGAGCCAGAAAGCCTTCTGAGGTTCTTCAATGGCTACCTATCATTCACCACAATTCTTATAATTGTAGGTTTGTCTGATGTGATCCTTGATCCATTGTGTTCTTTACACATACATCAATTTTTCTATTTCACAATCGTGCTAAGAGTGATTTAAAGTTGTGGCATTATAGAATTTAAATCCGAAAAATAAGTTTAAAAAACGTTATCAAAAACGACCTCTGAAACGTGTATATATCCTTGATACAACTGTCTCTGATTCATTTCAGTGGGTTTAACACAGTGGGATGTGTTAACATTTAAGTAAAGTGTGGCTTTTTCTGTGATTAGGAAAAAGCTTTTCCTAAGATTTGCTTAACCCCTTACTGTGTGCAATTGCCTATGGATTCCATTAGAGGGTTGGTTTGATGCTGGGTCATCTGATTCCCCAGCAATGTAGGCTGCGGGAATTGTTTTGGGCACTCAGACCAATCGGAAGGAAAGGCAACCAAGGGCAGAAATGCTACAGTATTGTCACACCTTATCTGCTTCCATTTTTATGATACTGTTTGGCAGACAAGGACTCGGGCACTGTTTCTGCTGACTGCTTCATACACACCCAGTGTTATGCTGCAGAATCTTTGGACTTAGGCAGAAAGCATACCTGTCTCCAGTGGCTCCTGTACAATTCATTCTGGTCTCCACTTGATTCTACGGACCTAGACAGTGCCCCATCCTAAGCTACATCCACTCTTGACTCAACACAAAGTCAGCCCACTTTTGTGTAGAAACACACAAAGCGCTTGCTTCTCCCTGGGGTGAATTCTCACAGCAGTGAGTCGGAATAAGCACGGAGTAAGACAAATGATCAATGTCTGCTTCTTTGAGGAAAGATTACTCTTTTGCTTTTAGAGAAAGGAGTTCAGAGGTGTTACAAGAGCCATTTCTATAGCATCAATTATTCTAGAGTAAAAGAAAATGGCTTGGCAACTTCTTGCAATGATTTTTATTCTATGTTATTTGATACATGTATCGTAGGACCCAGCCATCGCACTCTTGGGTATTGACCCAAGGTAAATGAAAACTTAAATTCGCACTAAGTTGTGTACACCTCTATTCATAATAACCAAAAATGGGAGACAATCCAAATACCCTTCAGATGAGTGAATGGATAAATCTCCATCCAATGGAATGCTACTTAGCAATAAAAAGCCACTATTGATATATGCCACAACTTGGATGCAGCTCAAAGGAATTATGCAGAAAGAAAGAAGCCAGTTTCAAAAAGTTACATATTGTACGGTTCCATTTATAGGACATTCTCAAAATATGTATATAACGGGGTGCCTGGGTGACTCGGTTGAATGTCTAATTTTTGGTTTCGCCTTAGGTCATGATCCCAGGGTTTTGGGATCGAGCCCTGCATGGGCCTCTGCGCTGAATGTGGATTCTCAATCAATCTCTCTCTCTCTCTCTCTCTCTCTCTCTCTCTCTCTCTCTCTCTCCCTCTGCCCATCTCCCCTGCTCATGCTTTCTCTTTCTTTCTCAAATTAAAAAAAATATGTATGTATATATATACACATATACATACATATAACTGTAGCAACAGAGAATGATTGTTTGCCAGGGGTTAGAGGTGAGGGAAGATGATTGAGAGAGTGATGGAACCATTCTGTATTCTGATTGTGGTGCTGATTTCACAGATCTATACAAGTCCTAGAACACATAGAACGGGCCACCAAAAAAGTCTGTTTTACTATTTGTGAATTTATTTTTTTTAATATTTATTTTGAGAGAGAGAGAGAGAGAGAGAGAGAGATGGCACACATGAGTAGGGAGGGGCAGAGAGAGAGAGGGAGAGAGAGAATCCCAAGCAGGCTCCATGCTGTCAGCAGAGAGCCTGATGTAGGGCTCAATCCCACAAACCATAAGATCATGACCTGAGCCGAAATCAAGGGTTGGACTCTCAACCAACTGAACCACTCAGGCACCTCTTTACTGTTTGTGAATTTAAATACACACACACACATAAACACAGAGAAGCCCAGGGAGGAAATATGGACTCTAGGGGTCAATGGATCCCAACATGTCCTACAAGTTCTCTGGCTGATCCTGGAACCAGGTTAATGGGTAAGCCACCATCCTTCTGTATTACAGACAGCAGCTGTGTGGTGTGACTGCTATTTGAAGGGGGTCCAATGACTCCCCAACACCACTCCTTATCCTTCCGTAATTCTTGAAATTGTTAGAGCACTCACCCAGGTTTAAACCAGTTTCCCTTAATTGTGCTATTCCAATATAAATGTGTTAACTAGGAAAAAGAATCTGTTAACACTTTAGCAAGAAAGAGGCTTTGTTGGATGAAGTAGATTCAGAGAGTTCTGGGCAAACAACACACAAGACTGCTCTATCTGTAGAAAGGAGAAGGCTGGAGGAAGGGAGGCTCCCATGTAAGCGAGACCTAAGAAAATCAGCAGAGGCCACAAAGGCACCACCACCAGTGAGGACAGTTCCCTGAAAAAGGGAAAGGCAGCCATGTCAATACAACCCATTTTTCATAAACATAAATACCAGATCTGTGTCAATCAATATTAAAATTAGCCCCAGCTAACAGGTCAAGAAACTCTAGCTATTAGAAATGGGGTAATTAAAACTGTTTTTACAAAACATGTTAACTCCAGAAAGGACTTTGATGCCCTTACATAGGATTTTTTTTAAATAAATGCTGGAGAGCAGATTCTGCCCATCTGACCCTTTAGGACACCCCAGAGACTCTTACCCTCTGATCTCTTTTCTTATTTCTATGGTTCATACTCAGCCATTATGTCATGACTGAATTAACTCCCTCTAGGGGCTTCAGTGACTTCCCATCCACTTAAAGTAAAATCCACACTGTGTCCTGTGGCCTTTGAGGCCCTACATGGCCTGGCCCCTGGCGGACTCTCTAATTTGGTGTCCACCACACCCTACCCCTTGTTCATTCTTCACTCTGTCCTGTTTTTTCAACATACCAAACTCACTCCCACCTCACAGCCTTTGTGCTTTCTGTTCCACCTGCCTGAGTACTGTTCCCACAAACCACATCCTTCCAGTTTTGACTCTAGGGCCATCTCCTCAGAAAGACCTTCCTTGATTCCCCATCTAATGCAGCCTCCACACACCAAGGCATGCTCATACCTCCTCTTTGATTTTCTGCATTGTACTTGTCACTGTCTGAAATCATTTACCTATTTGTTTAGAGCCTAGTTTATGAATCCACTGTTTCTGGAATGAGATGCCTGCTCTGAATCCCAGCAGCATCCACATTTCCTCTGATAACCTTGGGAAAGAGATAGCCTCTTTGTGCCTCAATTTTTCATTTGTCAGATGGGAATTCTGAGAGCACCTGTCTTATGGGGTATGCTTTTAATTGAGTGATTTAACATATGTGAACTATTTAGAATAGTGTCTGGTGGTTGGAAGTGCTCCATAAGTGTTTACTCAGATCACTAATATAAGGGCTCTAAGCTTTCCAGGCAAACCAGCTCATGACTCCACTGGTCAAGGTGACTTGTCACTGGGTGGACGTGTGTCCCTAGTCGCACTATTCGAAGCCTTTGCTCAAAGTCTAATATGGAGGGGAAGGAAGGGTCACTCTCCTTTGGAAAGTTCAGGGCTACGATCATGCACATCAGGGGTTGTTGAGGGAGTATACAGACTTCCGTGTGGAGAAAGCATGCCTGATAATGAAGGCAAAACTGAAGAAAGCAGGAAGGTGAGAGAGACTGAGAATTCTATTACCCGAGTCCCCAATTCTAGCTGTGCCAAGGGCAAACTACCATTGGAGGTTTTAAGTTATATGAGCCAATTAAGACTCTTTTTTTTTTTTTGCTAAAACTACATAAATTGGGTTTCTCTCCTTTGCAATAAAAAAAAGTCCAGAAGGACATAAAGGGCGTTGTTTTGGACTCTTGGTTCTTTTTAGTAACCCCCCCCCCCCCCCATGCTCTCAAGTGCATGGCTGATGGCACTTGGTTTGGCTAATTGGGAGATTCCATCTTCTTGGCTACAATAATTGGCTTGGGAGCATAATCCGGGTCAAAGAGACTTGATGCAGGGAGTTTTATAGAAATTATTAGAAATATGAAGCTGGCTTTTCTCTGGAATTGCAATGCTGGAGGATGCCAGCCTGGAGCTGTTTGGGACATTATGTGGAAAAGGCCCTCTGGAAGCAAAGCCCGCAGAGAAAATTTGAACGCAGAGAGATCAAGGCTGATGACATCAAGGTCCCGAACAGCTGAGGTTAAGAGGTTCAGGAAGCTTAAAAAACACATTAAAGAGAATTGTTAATCAGCTGCAGAGCACACATGTTTAGAATCTCACTAAATAATGGTCAGCATAAGCAGATTTTCCCAATTGGTTTTGTGTTCTGAAAGACTTTAGGTGCCCTGTTAGCCAAAAGAGAAGTTATTTTTGCTGCTTGCTTCGTTATATAAAAAGATTAAGAGCATTCTTTAAGAAAAGTGTTTTTTAATGTTTATTTATTTTTGAGAGAGAAAGACATACAGCATGAGTGGGGGAGGGGCAGAGAGAGAGAGAGAGGGAGACACAGAATCCAAAGCAGGCTCCAGGCTTTGAGTTGCCAGCACAGAGCCCGACGCGGGGCTCGAACTCACCGACTGTGAGATCATAACCAGAACCGAAGTCGGACGCCCAACCGACTGAGCCACCCAGGCACCCTAAGATCATTCTTACTGAAAATAATGAAAGAATCAGAATTTTAGAGATGAAAGGGACCTTAGAGTTTCTCTAGACTGGAGGTTTCCAAGCTACGGGTCATATAGTTTTTACAAGAGGTCCTTAAATCCACAGGTCACAAACTTTGCCCTGTACATGAAAGAAAGCACATATCTGGCACACACATGAATTATAATTTTTCAAATGCACATGGATGCCACCATGCTTAACTTTGTTGAAATTCATTTAAAATCTGGACTGAAAGCAAAGTAGTTACTTGTATTTTCTTGGTATTTAGAGAAAGTACTACCACTCTGGTAGGGAGGAAGGTCTCAGAACATTTTTGGTGTTAAAACATTTCACATAACTGAAAAGATTTTAAAATGTTTATCTGAACCGAAATGTTGATTTGTATTCATTGACGAGATTAAGGTTACATAAGTTGTCTGATATTTATAGTGCTCTGTGACATCACTTTTGTCACTGTGAGTGGCCATGGAAAGGTAGCTGCCTAAGTGGCCTGCTACCTAAGTGGTGAATGGAGACGTGACCATTATATCTCCCCCTCCCCATGTCCTTACCTTCATTGGTCAGCTCCTGCAGCCGCTGGCCCTTGTATGCGTTCTGTTAGCCTTAAAAATAAAACTTCTAGTTATTTTACCAGCAAAAATGGGTTTATTAGGGAATTACAATCTGGGATACAGGGCAACTCTGCTAAACAAAGGAGAGGAATGCTCTTTTATAGGGCAAAGTGGGCCTTTGGGAAGGCTGTTATGAACAAGAAGCCCATTGGACTAAAATGGGAGCTGGAAGCATGGTGGCTTTTCACTGGTGGAGCTGTGACCATCTCTCATTGGCTGGGCTATTGCCAAGGTGGGAGCAAAGCCTTTCTTCCTCTTGCTGGAGTAGTAAAGTCAAATCCAAGTGCAAGTTCCTATCTTGTCCTGGATCTGCAGTGGACCACCAGTGGTAGGGCAGGAGAACTCCCCCTGCCTCAACTTGCAACTCCATTCTAGTGAGGTTCCCTTTATTTTCACACTCCCCTGCCCCATAATTTTTACCTCCTTCCCCTTGCTGTCTGGACCTCTGTCACATGAGTTATTGGCAGTGTTTCGGAAAGGCTCTGATTTCTCTTAAAACAGGGCCTTGGCATGTGATTACCTCTTTCTGTAACGCTCTCCACTCCCTCCTCTCCTTCAGGTCAGGCCTCCTCTTAACTCTTTCCTCACCACTAAGCTCAAGAATCACCCCCTGGGGCGGGGGAGGCTTCTGAGTCAGGAGGCAGGGAAGCTTGTCCTCTCCGACCAAGTCAAGTTCTTTGTTCTGCGTTCCCCAGACAGCCCTGCTTTCCTACTGAGCACTCCTCTCTGTGTAACTCCGCTCTCGTGCTGCAGTTTGAGCAGGGCTGGTTCCCCCCACGAGGGTGCAAGTGACCTGAGAGGCAGGACTGTGTCTGTGCATCTTTGTCTTTCCAGTGCCTGGCACCTAATAAAGTTTGTTGCACAACGAGGCAGGCTAAGTCTTCTTAATTTGCTACTATCTGTGCCCCTCTACCCCCATCACACCATGTTTTTTACATTCTTTTGCTCGATTTCTACTTTTTCTGTCCCTGTAACCAGCCTTGGAACTCTTCAAGGGCAGAAACTGTATTGCATTTATCTTTTTATCACCAACGTATGCATCTATTTTTATCCGAAATGTGAATAGAAAGCACACCTGCAAGATTGTGACATAACCAGAAAACTATGTCCTATATACAGCCTTGTTCTAAAAATAGCCCAGCACATGCTCTGGTATAATCTGACTCAGATGCTTCATCTCGTAGCATTTCAGGAATAGGCCTGTCTTTATACACTAGTTAAAACCCAGGAATTGAATTAGTACATTTAAGCAACTGCTAAGATAAGATGAATACATTACTCCTGGGTTTAACAAGAAGCAAAGCCTCCTTAAACCAGGTGCATTCTATTGCTTCACAAGGACTCTCTTCTCTACTTAACCTTAAGTGAAAGCTAAAGGAATGAACCTGACATGTGGCCTGGGGAGACCACCCAAGTGTAACGCTGCATTTACCACAATGCAAAAGCATAAACTTTTGGAGTTACACACACCGGGTTTGAGCCCCAGCTTTGCTACCAACTAGCTGTGTGACCTTAGCTAGCTACTATACCTTTCTTAGCTTTATTTTCCTCATAGCTAAGTGGACAGAACAATAATACTTACCCCACAGGACTGTAGGAAACATAGTTAAAACCATGCAGGTAAAGCGCTGGCCCAAGGCCAGACAGAAAGGTTAAGAGCATAACCACTGCTTTTCCTCCTTCCTGGGGAAGGGAGTGGGTGGGTGCAGCTGATGTAGCCTGAGTGGGAGGAACATTCTGGATTGTGGAGTCTTCTTTTTCTGCAGACAGGGCAGTAAATTGGAGAGGATTAAAAAAGATCCTGGGGGGATACAGAACAACTCTGTCCAAGCCATTATTAACCATTTGTTCTTTTTTTTGGGTGAGAGTGGGGGAGGCGGGGGTGTTGGAATATGCTAGCTTAAAGATAACCATGGGACAACTGACTGGCATTTGGGTACTGGGAGTAAGTTTGTTCCAACAAGAATAAAGTATCAAAAGACCTTGAGGGAAAGAAGACAGAACAGATACATTTAAAACCCAGTCCGCTGCAGATCTCCCATGAAACATGAAGTGCCCCAGAGCCTCCTGGCAGCTGCAGACTGTTGGTATTTTATTGTGGATTTTAAGTGGGGGTTGCGTTTGCGTGATGCCTCTCACTTACATGCTCGTTTGCTGGGAAACCTGATGTCTAACTGTTGCCTTTTTAAATAGTGAGAATTCAGATTAGATGGTGGAGTTTTAGAAAGAACACTACAAAGTATAACACGAATGTAAAGAGTAATCATTACAGCTTTCTGACTTCAGCAAATGTTCTCCATCAGTTCCTTCTGGTCCATTCTCCAGACTCGACCAGGGGGTTATTCATTCCTAAAACAGAGTCTGGTGACATCTTTCCCTTGCTTGTAGTCTTTCTGGTCTCCATACTTGTAGCAGTAATTGTCATTTTCTTTACATTCTTAACGTTTTGTTAAATGGTTAAAAAATCAGATGGTACAGAGAACAGCACTAAATATTTTCCTTACTCCTCACCTCCCCAGTTCTGTTCCTCAGAGAAAACCACTTTAGACTCTTTGATCTCTTCAATTTCTTTTAGTAATTGGGTTCTATATAAATTATATGCTCATAATAGTATTTGGTTTATCAACGTTTGGCTATACATGTTAACTTTCAGTGCAAGTGTGTGTGTGCGTGCGCACTCACACATAGCTCCAAGGTCATTTTTTTCAGGGTCATTTGAAAATAAGTTGCTTATACCCTGCCCTCTTACTACTTATTACTTCAGTGTGTACTTCTTAGGAACGAAGATATCCTCTTACGTAACCATAATACGCTATCTAATCTATAGTCCATTTGCCATTTTTATCAATTGTCTCGATAATGTCTTTTACAGAATCTTTTTGACTCCAGTATAGGACCACGCAATGCATTTTCTTGGATCATGTTTCTCTAGTTCGTTAATTTGGAATTGCTCCTCAGCTTTTGTTTGTCTTTTATGACATTGGCATTTTTTTTAAAAAAGATTATAGGCCATTAGTTTTATAAAGGGTTCCTCAATGTGAGTTTTATGATACTTTGTCATGATTAGATTCAGTTGGACAGTTCCAGCATGAATACCAAAAATGGATGCTGTGTCCTTCTCAGGGCGTCCCATCCAGAGGCATTTGATGTTAATTTTGATCATCTGGTCATGGTATCATCCAGTTTCTTGCTGACTATAAAGTTACTATGTTTCCCTTGCAACTAATAAGCAGTCCATGGGAAGATACTTTAAGAACAGGTACTAATCTAGCACCTTATCAAATTTTCTCCGGTAAATTAAGCATCCATTGGTGATTTTTGCTTGGAGTAGTCCTTACTACGATGATTACAAAAATGGTGGATTCTCTCATCTACCATGACCTTCACTTTTATTAACAGACACTCTACTGTAAGGAAGAGTCCCCCTCCTCCCACCTTCCCCTTCCATCCTCCCCTTCCCCTTTCCCTGTCCTCTACCTGCTGTAAGAGCAAATCTACTTGAAAGGCTGTTGCTCACTTTCAGTGGTGCCAAGTCAGAGAGATGAGGTGACAGAAGCCAGTCTCCTTCAGACTATGCCATCTGAACACACACATACAGAGTTTAAAAGGGAAATAATAACATAAGAAGTCCCTACAATCTCTCATTGCAGATAAGGGGAATGTAGTCTTTGGATTTATATTTGTGGTAAGTATGTGACTTGCTTGTTCAATACATTAGTGACTCAAATTTGGAAACAAAATTTATATGATGCTTTCAGGCTCCATTTATTTGAGTTCACAAGATGAAGTGTTGGGGGCAAATCATATCAAACCAAACCCGAACCCTGCTATGATTTGAAGTTTCTTAGCTTTTTGTATTTAGGATTTTTCTTGGTTCTACCCAATCAAAATAAAATACAGAGATACTCTGGGTGCCGAGGCCGCTATCTGATTGTGACTATTAGCCATAAACCCCAGTTTCAAATTTTCGTATTTATATTTTTGTGTTTATATTTATACTCACACTTTATCAAAACAGCTCCATTTCTCTCATTGTTCGGCCCTGGAGAGACTGAAAGTATAAAATACATCATTGGTTTAGGCATCAAAACCTTATTGTTTGAGTTTTCTTATAGTTCTAATTAAAATAGAAATAGTTGAAAAAACCCAAACTCTCTGAGTCACAAACTGAAGCCCAAGCTCCTTTACAATGACACACAGGGGCTTTATGACCTGATTTCTTCCTGACATTCTGATCTCATGCCCTTATGCTCCCTACAACTGTCAGAGGAGTTGAAGCTCCTTGAATATGCTGTGGTTGTTTTTGCCTGGTGGTCCCTGTCTGGAATGCCCTTTCTCAACTTGATGAAATTGTGCCCATCCTTCCAATCTCAACTCAGAAGTAATGTCCTTGGGGAAAGGTCACAGAGAGACTGTTCACTCCCTTTTTGCCTCATCCAGCCCCCATGTGCACCCACATTACCCCAGGGCATACTCATTCTCAGTCCTTGCTCCTTTTTCAGTGATTGTCAGCAGCGATGGAAGGGTTGGGACATTTCATCTTTCTTTCTTTCTTTCATTCTTTCTTCCCATGCTTAGCGTTGTTGCAAGCACATGGCAAGCATGCAATAAATACAATTATTTGATGAACTGTACAATGATATGCTATTTTCATGACGTCTGTTCAAATGGCTGTCCTCATATTGAGCAAAACATCTAGTGTTAAAGAAATCAGAGTGTCAGAGGTATGGACGGGGCTGCGTTTTAGCTATTTGTAAAATTCCCTCACTACTGAAACTCTCATGACACTCAAGTGCATTGGTGAGGTTCCTAGGATTTTTTAAAAAAATTATTGGAAAAATGTAACTATGTCATAACCACCTTATAGCAAGTTTGGAGCTTACCAAAGAGGAAAAGTATGCCTTTGCTTTTATTGCCCGACCAGTACAACAGTTCACTTAACCATTTCCATATTGCTGGCTGTATCCCAAATTATGTAATTATTCCCTTCATTTTGGGACATTTAAACAGTTTCCAACTCTCATTACTATAAATAATATTGTTGAAAGCATCTTCTTCCATATATTTAAAAATTATTTCTTAGGATTAAGTATCTACATTGCAAAATCTAGGCCAAACAGCACAAATACTTTAATGGATCACAATACTTATTAACTTCAGAAATGATTTCGCTACTATGCCATGTTGCCAGAAATATATGGGTACCCTTTTCAGCTTGCCATTTTTTTTTCTGTTTTGACTAAAAATATCTCATGGTTGTTTTGAAGTCTAAACCTTTTTATCTTGAATTGTATATACATAAATTCACTGTCTAAGTATTATTCTTGGTGGGAAACTTACTGAGACATAAAATTGAAAAGCCTACTTTTAAACTTAGATTGCTTTTATGGTTCAAAATACTGGAGTTTGATTGCTTCCCAAGTCATAATGATCAAATTCCGGATATGCTGAACTCTAGCATCATTTTCTCATAAATTGAGTATTCTCACCTAGTTTCAGTCCCTGAAGCTTGTTGCTATAGTAAAAGGTATGGTGAATCACATGCCATCCGTCCCGTGTTGGCCAAGAAAATAACTCCATCTCTGCAGTTGTCTGGCACATCTCGACTAAATATATGGTGAAGCTTAGAAGTGTTTCAAAGTTCTCGTTCCAAAATTGAGGAAAAAACTTGAGTTGCTTGCATATATGCAAGCATAAATGAATTCCTTTGGCATTAGTGCCTTGAGGTTCTTTGATTGAAGTGTGTATAAAGGAATAAAAGAGGGTCCTCATTTAAATGCAGTTAAAGACTTGATGTTTTTTTCCTCTTTGTTCACTAGAAAAGATTTATAGTATGGTAAATGGTGTTGTACAGTAAATTCCAAACTGGCTCTCAGGCATTGTGTCTACATGATGCCCACTTTTGCAAATGAACTGTAAATTTTGTTTTCAAACAGTTGCATGCGTGACTGGTCAAATTGATCCACCTGCCTTAATGGATCATTGTGTAACAGGGTGGAAAAAATAGGAAACTTGATTGAGGCCCCATTTTGATCAGAGACTGAAATCAAATGATGTGGGTGCTAAGGTCATTACGATGCTCTCTAGTGACTCCGTCCTGTGTAACTTCATCTCAGAGTACAGCAGGGAGCTCTGCTGACCTCACCTCAATCATGTTTGTGGCAAACATAATTATTTTTCATGGTATCAACATTTGATGTGTTTTGAGAGAAGGTTCAGTTTTCCCCAAAGGAATGTTAGAAATGCAATCCTTTTATTTTGATAATTCTGATAATTCTCCACATAACTTTTGAATAGGGAAGAATATATGTGGTTTTCTTAAGAGTGAGGAAAAAATGAGAGTTCTCAACAAATAAGATTTTTTTGTGTGGAAAAGTGCACTTAAATTTCATAGTTATTAATCTCTGTCCACTTCTAGCTCTTTCTCAGCCTCTCAGTACCCTCCTCCATGTATCTACTGGCTGTCCCACCCAATCCCAGAACTTTTACACAATCCCTGGGAAAACACAAGGGTCCTACCCCTGTTAGCAAGAGGAGTTTGGAAAACATCTTCTGCTGTCAGTGATGTTCCTTAACAGTCGTTTCATACCATTCTTCAGGGGCAAACAGATGAGCCGATACAGGGACCCAAACAGTTACAAGAGTGACTAGCCAAACTGATCCACCTGCCTTAATGGATCGTTATATAACATAGGTAAAAACAGCAATAATAAAACACTCCATTTTGCCTTTAAGCTCTAGAACCGCGGTGGCTGGCAGCCAGATCTCTCCTGGTCAGTGACGATGACCATGTGGCAGCCTCCTGAACCAATCCTCATCTTGGGAGGGACTTGGAATTTAGGTGAGGGTCTGGACGTTTGCAGAGGGAATCTGCCTGTTTGGTCTCCTTCTGCTGAAATCCTTATCTTGCTCTTTTAGCTTTTTTCTTTTAGTTCCAGTATAGTTAACATCCAGTGTTCTATTAGTTTCAGGTATACAATGTATCGACTCAACACTTCCATACATCACCCAGTGCTCCTCATGATAAGTATATTCCTTTATTTCCTTTCTTGTTTTTGTCTCTCCTTGACATCTCCCTGCACAGGCCCCAAACATGCAAATTAGTGTATCCTTCCTCCCCATGCCCTCCATTCCCTGAATTTCTTATGAAGAGGAGGAACCCAGCCTTATCCTCTGCCATACTCCCTCATTCCTAATGGTCAGTTGTCTTGGAGCGGTACATCTTTTTGCCACCACCCTGCCTTCTTATCCATCTGATTTTTGTGTTTAAAGATTCATTAGTCCCTGAGGCTTCTTCAGCTCAGTCGCCTTGAGAAAGATGTGTGCCCAGAATTATAGCAGAGCTCTGTTATCTTCCTGCAAGGCCCGTGCCTCAGCCACGATAGCTCCTTCTGCTCCTCCTGCTGCTTTTTCAACAGCCTGTCGTCTTGCCATTTTTTTCCCTCATACTGGGCAGTCAGTGCTGCACAGGGATCCAGTTAACTTTCTCGTTGGAGGTCTTTCTGGTATTTGTCCCAGTTGTTTGGATTCTGGTAAAGGGTGTACCTTCTCTGCCATCTATGTTTGGGTAAATGACTGTATCAAAAATGGTTCAAATAATGCAAAAATGCACATTTATAAAATAAAGCCAATATAAACATGAATTGTGCCATTGACTTTTCTTAATAGGAACAAAAGTTTCTGGAGATAGGGAATAGAAACAGGCATTTAGTTTTTGATGACTCATTACTTAGTAGGAAATATTCCACTTTAATATTTGTAAACAAGGTAAAACTGCAATTTATTAATTTATTCATCCATTTGGTCAGCATATATTATTTGAGCATCTTATATGAGTCGCATTTTGCACTAAATAATGAAGATATAAAGATGAATAAAACATCTACCCACAGGGATGTAACAGTGCAAGGAAAGAGACAGATACGAAGGCAGGTCATTTGAAAACAATGTGATATGTCCACCGATAGGATATACACAGAGGATTAGGGAGTATGAATAAGGAATAATGGAATGAGTGAATGAGTCTATCCACCTATTTCCTTTAATGTAATAGAAAGCAAGTAATTCAATTGCAACTTTATACTTACTTTATGCTTACTAGATGTGACAGCTTGAAAATACATCTGAAGTGCTTTGTCCCCCCCCCCCCCCCCCGCCCACCGCCAATATTCCTCCCATGAAGAGCTGGGGTTTATGCTTGTTCTCTTGAAACTGGACAGGATTTTTCATTATTTTGCCCAATAGAATATGGAGGAGTGTTGCTATATGACTTCTAAAGGGAAGACATAGAAGGTGATGCAGATCCTTGCTAGAATACTCAGGCTGGAGCCCTGGGTGTCATCTGTGAGGAAGCCCAAGCTAGCTCATGAAAGAGATTTCATGGAGAAGCCCTGGGACTACATGAGGAAAGAGAAAGGGACGCCTGGCCACCGACTCCCCATCCCCCAGATGCTCCAACCCCTCCGCTGTTCCAGCTCCAGCCAATACTTGAAGGTGGCCACAAGAGAGACCCCAAGCCAGAATTACCCGATGAAGACTTTTCCAGGCTCCTGACCCATAGAAACGATAAGTGATAATAAAATGTATGTTGTTTTCAGACATTAAATATTTGGAGATTTGTTGCACATCAGTAGATAAGTAGAGCAGGTTTTTAAAACTTTGTACTGAGGTCCTGTTATAACAAAAGCTTAAAACATGTGGCATTAGCTTCAGGTCTGGGCAGCAGGCAGAGGAACCTTGAAGAAATTGTTAGCAGAAGCTCGATGGATGGACCTTGAGGAATCAGTTGTAGAAGTTTAAAGGAAAGTGAGGAAAACTGTATTGAAAACTGGAGGAAAGCAGACCTTTGTTAGGTAGTGATGGGCAGTTTAGAAAAACTGTCATCTATAGTAATGTGGAAAAGAGAAAATGTACCAAACAAACTGATGGGTCTGGCTAAGAAAATTTGCAAGTAGAATGTTGAAAAAATGTTGAAGCATCTTTTAGATTTGTGTACTAAGACACAAATAGAGAGAGGAAAGCCAAAAATGCAACTGTTCAGTTTTCAATAAAAATTTAGAGGAAATATTAAGACGCCCGGACTCTCTATGTTTGAAAATAAAACTCTTTCTAGGGGCGCCCTGGGTGGCTCAGTCGGTTGGGTGTCTGACTTCGGCTCAGGTCATGATCTCACCATCTGTGAGTTCAAGCCCTGCATCAGGTTCTCTGCGGACAGCTCGGAGCCTGGAGCCTGCTTCAGATTCTGTGTCTCCTTCTCTCTCTGTCCCTCCCCCCACTAGCACTCTGTCTCTCTCTCTCTCTCTCTCTCTCTCTCAAAAGTAAAATAAAAACATTAAAAAAAAAAGAAAACTGTTTCTAGTCCAACCAGATGGCAAAAACTCTCAAATTAAATAATAGTTTCAGGGCAAAGATCAAATCCATGATGGTACTGTAATATCCTTTGTTAAGACCTCAAAAAGATGTCAGGTGGTGCCTCATAGATACTTTCAAACAGACAAAACATCTTTTAAGATTTTAAGGGCATGTCTCACAACCCTGTTAAACAATAGAACTTTTAAGAATCTTAAGGGAATTTTCCTACAGCAACCTTACATGAAGCCCAAGGCAGAGGCTTACTTTAAAGACATTTGTATAGTTTCTGCTTATTGGAGTGAATTATACATTAATATACAAAAATCCCACAAAAAGTTTAAAGGAATTGTATCAGCTTGAACTAAAAAGGAAAAAGACAAAACAAAATTAAAAGAGGTCTTTTTTCCTTTGAACTAATGTAAGCAGGAAGGGGGCTGACAAAGCCTCCTCAGTGGCAAAAAGGCTAGTGTTTATGGAAAAGTAAAAATGACTTACAGAGTAAAACCAAGAGCAAGGGACCAAGGCCAAGAACCACAGAGAATCATTCTCTGGAAGTAGGACTGGGCCTTAACGAAGAAACTGGCAACATGTGCCCCTGTGGACTTCAAGATTGCCATGAACCAGAGACCACTATGTGCCCCTCATTTTTCCCTTTATGAATGAGGGTGTCCATAATGGTGACCCTATGCTTGTCCCATCATTGTATGTTAGGCATGTGGGACAGACAACTATAACTCAATTCCATAAGTCTTCTGAGAGAGAGAAACTACTCAAAGAATTGTACCCAAGGAATGTCATCCACCCTTGGGTTTGATTTAGATGATGAGATACTGAACCTCAAATCTGATACTTTAATGTAATGAAACCATAGGGGTCTTGGGAAAGGGTAAATATATTTTGCTTGTATCATTTGTGCCAGAAAGTAAGCTGCAGTGGTTTAAAAATATGTCTGCAAATACTCTGACACTCCTCCTGTCAAAAGGTTGATCTATGTTCCTTCTTCTTGAAACTGAATGGGCGTTTGAAACTGTTTTGATCAATAGGGTAGAGGGATGCTATGTTAATTTCCAAGGCTAAATGATAAATAGTAATGCAACTTCTGGGCTGTTTGCTGGAGTACTTACAATGGAACCCAGTGCTGGTAGTTAGGCAGTCTGACTATCCTAAGGCTGTGAAAGAACCTAATTTGTCCATCTATAGAGATGATATAAAGGAGTCCAGAAGCAATGTCTGTATCTCTATCTGTCTCTCTATGTATCTTCTATCTATCTATCTATCTATCTATCTATCTATCTATCACCTATCTTATTATCTACCTATCATCCAACCTATCATCATCTACATATATAGAGAGATGACTAGCTGATCCCCCATTGATCTAATCCTTCCACTCTTCCTGCTCTAGCCACCTTCTGACTGGATGAGAAGTCCCAAGCCAGAACTGCATAGCAGAACTCTTTCCAAATTTCTGACTCATAAGAGCTAAGTTTTGGGGTGATTTGTTATATGGTCATAGGTAACCAGCAAACTGGCCACGTGTACTTGAACAGCATATAATTTCTTACATTTCCAAATAGGAAAACAGACATTAATTTATTCACTCATTTATTCTTAGCTTTATATTGAAAATCTTGCAAGGTGGATGACTGGATCAAGCAATAGCCCCATATTAAGGTGAGAAAACTGAGCCCTAGAGAGATTAAGCAATTTACCTAAAGTCATAGGGCAAGTCAGGCCACAGTTGATTTGAAACATTCCAAAAACTATTCATTAAAGTTTCATTCACTCAACAAATATTTTATTATGTGCCAACCATGCACTGAACTAGGCAATGGGGCTATAATGGTGAACAAGACTGATAGTTCCTGCTCTAATGGAGCTTACATTCTAATGAAAAACAACAGTAAACAAGAAGCAATTATACATTTTGACAAATGCAGAGAAGAAATGTAAGAGAATGCTATGATAGATGACAATAGGGAATGCTTACTTTAGGGAAGGTGTTCAGGAAATTTCTTTCTAAGGAAGAGAGATTTGGGTTAGAACCTGAAGTTTGAGAGGTAGTCAGTTATGTGAGGAGGGAACATTTAGCATTTTTTTGAGAGGATATGTGAAGAAGATGTAGCTTCACCTTGTAGGGCCTCAGATATATTGGACTGGCAGTAAAAAAAGCTTTGACTGGGTACTCTGAGAGTGAGTGTCTCTTTAAATTTGGCATCTCTCTTGCCTCACCCTAGTCTTGGCCCTGTGCGTGGACTTACACATTATAGGTTTGCAATGCATTACTGCTTATCAAGCTGAAGACCCATTTTATGAAGTAAAAGAATCAACATAAACACAGCCACACATAGCTAGGAAAAAGCCAAAGGACTGATAAAAATTATGGTGTTTTAAAATATTATGACTAATGGAAATTTTATGATGAGTAGCAGGAGCCGTGACTCTTATATTCAAGGACAGGCCTTGGGGTCTGTAGGTACAGACTGGGGTCACACAGTGGGCTGAGCCATCCCATGAAGCTTGTAATATTGTAGTACCTGTTGGGCGATGAACTAATCAGCTCCAAGAGGGCAAAAGGCAGTGATACCTTCTGAGAGGAAGAGAGTGAGGAAAAAAAAGTCAGCATTCAGTCAGTGATCTCAGGGAGGAACTGTGAGCGCTCCTCCAGCAGGAGACTTTTGGAAAAAGTCAATATTCACAAATTCTTCGTCTGTAACATAAATATTTAGTTTGGTCAAATTCTTAGAAACTCTCTCTCTCTCTCAGTTATTGGAAGAGCATGTGTTACTGTACTTGGATGCAGAACGTATCGTGGCCAAGTTGAAAACCGGGAATCCTCCTTCATTGGTGGGATCATTTCCCTGTTGCAGGTTCTAAATCGTTCCTGGGACATTGAGGACATGAGCTCAGGTGAAGCCATGTGCCTTGCAGACGTGTGGTGGGAGGAGGGATAGTGGTAAGCAACAGACCTGAGGCCAATTCTGACTTTTGAGAAGAGCTAACGTGTGTGCCTTCATTTCAGGTTTTATCTGCCAAGTATCCTTTTGGTAGAAGCAGTTTTGCTTATCTTACCACTGTTCATTTCTCTCTTGCTTTCTGTGAGGGGATATTTTTCTAGAGGAAAACGTCATTTCTAATTTTCTGTATTACTCCTGGTTTATTAATGTCTTTTTACTCTATTATGCTTAGAACTTCCCTCATTTCACACACTTCCTATTACACGCATCACTACAGCCTCATCAGGGCCATGGCTCAGAGGAGAGTGAAGAAAGCATGGATTCAACTCATCTGTAAATCTTGGGTTTATTGAGTAACTACTTTAGTCAGGCATTGTCTCCTGGATGCTGGGGATCTATTGTTTAGGGAGGCCCTGGAAGAACTCACAGTCTAGTATAGTTACCATTTACGTAAGTGTGTACAGTAAAAGGGTACTAAAAAAGCATACATTTATAAATAGCAAAAAAGGATAGAGTGTGTTTTGGGGGTGGGTTGTTCAGAAGTGGGGTGATGTTGAGCATTCTTTTGAAGGATAATTTGGAGTTTTCCGAGTGGAATAGAACATTCCAGATAAGGAGATTTATTTGCTCATTAATTGGTTCACATGTTCATCCATCCATCCATTCATTCCTCAAACACCTATAATATGTATTTCTATTACCTAGAGATATTCTAGGTAATAGTGATTACCTAGAGATATTCTAGGTAATAGTGACACAAAGTGAATAAGAATGGTCTCTGCTCACAATAGGTATGGGAACAGATGACTGAGATGTGTTTAAGTGCTATGAAAGTACTCTATACGTGACTTTTGGGGGAGGCCTCAGGAAAACATCATAAAGGTGGTGATGTTAATAGAATATTAATAGACATGTGACCGTTTATCCAGCTGATAGGAAAGAGGATGAAGGGAAAGAGAATATTCCGGGCAGGGCAAACACAAAGGCAGAGAGCCTTGAAGTAGCTTCGCATATTTTGCAGAACTGCAAGGTATTCGGCCTGATTAGAGCCTCAGTTACTTACTGTGTGGCACAGAGATGGAAAAGTCTGAAGAGGCAGTGGACGGGGGCATTTCTGGGGGGCCACACACTAGCAGGAAGCTGAGATGTGCAGAGGTCATTCGGAGACCACAAGTGATTTGGCTAATCTGAAGGAAGAGAAGGAAAAGAAAGTAGATAGGAGGGAGGGGCCGTGCCAAGAAGGGCCTGGAGTTCTGGTTTAAAACAAACAGAGGCTTTTCTTTCAGGGATGGGGAGACATGGATGGGTTTAAAAAAGCAATTGTCCAAAAATTTTATTTGTAAAAATTTACGTATTGTAAAATGTGCTCTTCCCAGTGTAGAGTTTTGACAAGTGCACAGAGTCATGGAGCAACCATTACAGACAAATGGAGACTAGCTTCATCACCCCAAAAGAGTCCCCCAGGCTGCCCCTTTGGGGTCCACTTTCCCATCCCAGGCAACCACTGATCAGTTTTCTGTTCCTCTATGCTTACCTTTTCCAGAACATCATATAAATGGAATCATAGAATATATAACCTTCTGAGTCTGGCTTCTTTCACTTAGTAACATATAGGCACTTGAGATTCCTCTGTATTTTTTTTTCACCATGGCTTGATAGCTCATTTCTTTTTAGTGCTGAATAATATTCCATTGTCTGGATGTACTGCAGTGTATTTATCCATTCACCTACTGAAGGACATTTTTTTGTTTTTTTCCCAAGTTTTGGAAATTATGAATAAAGCTGCTATAAACATGAGGTTCACATCTTTTCATTCCAGGTTGTGTTTTAGAAAGACTGCTGTAGCAACAATGTACCAAAGGGAAAAGAAAAAAATCAGGTGAATGTTTCTCAATTAGTTTATCTCTTATGTTCTAGGATGTGTTGCACACAATCAATAGGTACATGGAAAAAGAATTTTTTTTAATGTTTATTTATTTTTGAGAGATGGGGGAGAGAGAGAGAGAGAGGCATAGACAGAGGGAGACACAGAGTCCGGAGCAGGCTCCAGGCTCTGAGCTGTCAGCACAGAACTTGATGCGGGGCTCGAACTCACACGCCAAGAGATCATGAGCTGAGCTGACATTTAACTGACTGAGCCACCCAAAAAAGCATTAAAAAAAATTTTTTTTTTAACATTTATTTATTTTTGAGACAGAGAGAGACAGAGCGTGAACGGGGAATGGGCAGAGAGAGAGGGAGACACAGAATCGGAAGCAGGCTCCAGGCTCTGAGCCATCAGCCCAGAGGCCAATGCGGGGCTCGAACTCACGGACTGTGAGATCGTGACCTGAGACAAAGTCAGACGCTCAACCGACTGAGCCACCTAGGCGCCCCCCAAAAAGCATTTTTAACACAGGATTGCTAGCATACACGAAGCAATAGTTCAACTGATTTGACCAATCTGAGTAATAAAGTATTTAAAAAATATACCAATCAGCCTATCGGATGTTTGACTCAGTGATTTGGCCATGTAGACACAAGTGGCTTCTTATTTTGACTTAACATTTATCTCCTTGTTTATCATTTAGTGGATGTAAGAAATTTTTTTAAAAAAGAATATTTCCTCTTTTATGTTTCATAATCGTGTATCTGAGTGGAATGATTAGTAGTATGCATTGCTTATACTCAGAGTGGTGTCATGATACTAGGAGAGGATGGATTTACATTGATTAATGGATTTTAAAAAAATCTTGTTTTAAGAAAATCTAGGTGTTGGCTTATGAAAGGTCAAATCCCGGAGACCAGCAGTCTGTAGACAGCAAAGATAATACATAAGAAAATGGAGCTTTGCCTTTTGCCCGTTTTATTTTTATTAAAAAATATATATTTGTTTGTTTGTTTAGAGAGCCACGAGATCAAGATCCGAGCTGAAACCAGAGTCAGAAGCTCAACCAAATGAGCCACCCAGGCGCCTCTCCTTTTGCCCATTTTAAAGTCTCATTTTCAGGGAGTAAATAAAATCTATGGTTTTTTTTTTTTTTTAATTTAAATTCAAGTTAGTTAACATACAGTGTAGTCTTGGCTTCAGGAGTAGAACCCAGTGATTCATCTCTTGCATATGACACCCAGTGTTCATCCCAAAAAAAGTGCCCTCCTTAGTGCCCATCACCCATTTAACCGATCCCCTCATCAAATCTGTGTGTTTCTTGAATTTCATTTAACTCGATTTAGAAACTATCAAATGGAAGGTAAAATGAGAGGATAGGAGTTTAAGCTATGGAATCTGACCATTCAGATTCAAATCGTAGTTTCACCAACTGTATGACACTGGGAAAGGTACTTAAATGATATGATCTCATTCCTCCTTTCAAAGTGGGAAGGATAAGTAATAGTACTTATATCCAGGGTCCTTGTGAAAACTAATTGAAATGATACCTTAAAATGCTTAACCAAGACTGATTACATACTATGTGATCATTAAATAGGAGCTACTGCAAACATGAACAAAATCAAGAGCCTACTTTGAGGCACTGTGCAGGATATAATGATGAAGTAATACATGGCTCCTTCGTCAGAGTTTGCAATCTATATACTTAGAGTGGCAGATATGTAAAGAGCTACCACTCAAAACTCAACCAGAATGAAACAGAGGTATTGTTTTTACAAGGTAAGATGAAGTCAGACTGATTATGGACCCCTGGGTGGAATAGAGGATGCCTCAGCCAAGGGTAGTATTTGATCTGGACCTTGGCAGAGGACAAGGGGCACCATAGATTGAGAAGCAGAGGAGCATGAACCAGATATGGGTCCAGAAAGGTTTGGATAAGGATTCTCTCGACCTTAAGAGTAGAAAGGCTAGAGGGTGATGGAGAAAGACAGGATGGGAAAAACAAGTAGAAAGAAGATTATAAAGGGCCCAGAATGTCAAGGTTGGACTTGGTTCTACTTATTCACAATATTTTATAACTTTTTGTACTGGTACTCTGAAAAGCCAGCCTAGAAGAGAAGTCATGCAAAGTTTTATTTCCCTTCCTTTGGAAAAAGAAAACAAACCACCCTTGTAAATCATTAATGGCCCATTTTAAGAAGGAGATTACAGTCCTGAGAGTTACTATTTTTCTATTCAGCAGAGAAATAAAAAGAACCATATTGAATTATATGAAAATATGAATTGGTCTCTGTGCTCCTGTACCTATCTGGGACAGATTTATAAATACTGAGATGATGTTAATGACCAATGTTCAAGTCATTTAATGAACTTTTAATGGGAAGGATCCTGAAATAAAATGTTTCAGGGAAAAAAACAGTTGTAGTCTGGAAATCTGAAGGTTCCTATGGTAGTCTTCTGTGTTCACTTATGTTTAAGTAGTACTTGAAGATTTTTAGTTTTTATTTTTATTTATTTATTTATTTTTGCTTACTCTGCTAATTCTTAGACCATTTGAGGGATTGAGAATTTACTTTCTCATTTATTAGTTCCTAAATACATTTTAAAGGTAATACTGAGATCTTAAGTCATTTGATCACCTTTCATTGTGTAATTCATTGAGGTAGAATATTCAGACAATTAATTTCCAAGAAAGTTTTAGTTAAATCCAATATGACACAGGATGGCTTTCCCCAAAAGTGTAATGCAATGTCTCCTAGCATAATATTGGGGAGTAATGTTGGGAAGAGATGAGAAGAAATTGTTTTGAATTCTAG
This sequence comes from Panthera uncia, assembly GCF_023721935.1. Lineage (NCBI taxonomy): Eukaryota > Metazoa > Chordata > Mammalia > Carnivora > Felidae > Panthera > Panthera uncia. Next base: position 68,219,094 of record NC_064809.1, read on the forward strand.
ATTAGGCAAGCAATACTCTAACAGTCTATAATTGAAGAAAAACATTGCCCAAAGAATTAAACATGAAGACCGACTCTTTTAGAGTTTCAAGTGGTATTTAGTTATCCTAGAGGCATTTCATGTATCTCCCCTGAGAATTATTCCATTTGTTTATGGCATCTTCAAGTTGTTATTGAAAAGAAAACTAGAAATAAAACCTCCTTCCCTCACAAGCTTTCTTGTACATTTTGGGAGCACTCACGATTTCATCTTTGGCATTGACTGTCTCCTTCTTCCATCTGAGAATCAGTGATGGCTTTCAGAGTTCTCTACTGTCGCATTTTCCAGGCTTCCCTCCAAAGAGATTTTCCTGTTTCATCAAAATGGACCTAGTTAGTGTCCCATTTCCTTAGCGCTCTAATAAATGGCTGGCAGCTCTGTCAGTCATTTAATTTTAGCGTTTGCTGTTCATTAATTTGTTCATCTGGTTTTTATTGATTGCTATGGATGTATTTATCATCATCTATTGGATAAACACATTTTCACTTACTTGAAAGAAAGTGTGAAAATAATATAGACTTTAGAGTCCAATGCTCTGTGTTCAAATTCCAAGTCTACCCTTAACCTGCCAAGTGTCTCATACAACTTTTCTTTAAAAAAAAATTTTTTTTAATGTTTATTTATTTTTGAGACAGACAGAGCCTGAGTGGGGGGAGGGGCAAAGAGAGAGGGGAGACACAGAATCTGAAGAGGCTCCAGGCTCTGAGCTGTCAGCACAGAGCCTGATGCGGGGCTCGAACTCACGAACTGCGAGATCATGACCTGAGCCGAAGTTGGACGCTCAACCGACTGAGCCACCTAGGTGTCCCTCATATAACTTTTCTGAACCTCAATCCTCTCCTCTGTAGAATGGTGTGAGAATAATTGCCAGTGCACAGGGTTACTGTGAATACCATGAAGGGGGAGCTGCAAAACTGTAAAGTGCTATTTGAATGCTATTATTCTTTTCAATGAATAACTCTTGCTGAGGAAACACTTGATCACCACAGGAAACTCCTTTTATGGTGCAAGTTTCAGGCAGGTAGGCATTTAGGCAGATGTAGGATATTGTTTGGGATGTGTGGCAGATTGTGTGTTCTAAAGATGGCTGCAGTAACGTGTCCTGTCTCACATGCTCTTCCTGATGCTCCTCCCACTGAGAGGTGGGATCTATGTTTTTTCCCCTTGGACCTGCTTCAACCAGGAGAGTGTGGCAAGAGTGACACTATATGACTTCTGAAACAAGATCATGCAATGCTATGCACTGCTGGCTTGCCTTCTTGGGGAGTTCACACTTGGAGCTCAGCCCCAGTGCTGGGAGGAAGCCCCTCTTGGGGTGCACATTAGGGGTGCCTGTGGAAAGCCCAGCTGAGGTCCCAGCTGACAGTCTGTATCAACCATCAGCGACTGAGGATGCTTCCAGATGAGATTATCCTCCAGCCTCTAGGTCTCCTCAAGAGGCAGAAATATGCCATCAATTCTGTGCCCTGTCCAAATTCCTAATCTACCAGAATCCATGGGCATAGTAAAATAATTGTTTCATGCAATCATGTTTTAGGGTAGGTTGCTACACAGCGATCTCCAACCAGCACAAGATGGGAGGATTTATCTACTCTAAACCTATTCTTAGCATTTTAATAAGGTCACAAGGAAAATTGGCACTGTGTTATTATATTGATAGCTTTACATTGGGATGGAAAGCTGTGGTTATTGCTTACTGACACTCCAGAGTAGAACAGAGATCTAAAAATGTTGGAGTTCCTGCTGTTTCTCAAGTAGGATCAGTCATAATCACCCCCAGCAGCATCTCCCTAGCTTTTGAATAGAGGGGCTGGCTGTATTTCTGTTTGCTTCTACTTTTCCAAGAATGAGAAATGAGCCTCTTCATCCTCCTGAATGTCTTCAGAGTGGAATCCCACGGGAATTGTTTTTGGTGCTACTCTCCCTGGCACCCCATCTTTCAGAACGTGGGGCAGGCAGGAAGCAGATGCTCTGTGGATATTGGGGAAGAGAAGAGAGGAAGTGTTTTCCCTCTTTTCTTTGTAAGATGCTTTGGACAATTGACTTTTCCTGACCCCAGATGTTTCAGCTCTATCTCCTCATCTGTTCAAGAAGATAGTAAGCTCTCTTTCTCTTTAAACCTCTGGGTCATTGCACAAATGATTTATTCTACCAAGAATGTCTCCCTTCACTCCCTAGCCTTCAAAGTCTAGCAGGAATTCTACCCTCTTCATGAAAGCTTCATGCATTAGATGCAGCACTTAAAACTTCTTAGCACTTTGTTGGCACTTCTCTAATTAGATTTCTTAACACCACCAGTGCCTGTTTCCCTGACTAGGTTTAGATGCCATTCTTGGCAGGGTCACCATCTTGTTCTCCTTCATGACCCCTACTGTGGTTTCTCAGGAAATACTTGTTGAATCCCACAAGGCAGCCTGAGGTAGTGCCAAAATTGTGCAATCGGAGTTGAGACATTTGGCTCCCGGTCTCAGGTCTGAGTCAGGTCTGCCAATAAGCACATCCTGAAAATGGTGTTGTGACCCTAGAAGATTCTTCACTTTTCTGGGCCTCAGTTTCCTCCTCTAGAAAATGAAAAGTAGAGTAGGTCAATGATTCTCAATTGGGTGTGCTTTTTCAATACCACCGGTGCCCAGAGGGTCTGGCACATCCTCGGTTGTACATCTGGATGGATATACAACTGATGAGATGCCTTCCGGTTCCAGAAATATGTGTGGGTTGTTGGATATTGCCTTGGCCTGTGGAGTTAGATGGAAGGAAGTGAGCGTATTGCAATTATATGTTAGTGCTTCAGAGACACAGCAAAAGAGAGAGTTGAGGTAACTCTGAATAATAGCTGCTAACATTTGTTAAGCCAGGCACTGTGCTGAGGGCCTGGAATGTATTCTTATTTAATTCTCACAATACCCTTATGAGGCAGGTACTATAATTACCCTCATTTTACAGATGAAGACACTGAGGCTTGGAGAGGTTAAATAAAGGACCAAGTCACTGAACCAGGTTACTAAGTGCTGGGGCTGGAATCAAACCCAGGCTCTTTGAATCCAGAACCTGGATTCATAAACACCCATTGGCTGCCTTTCTCTTAGTTTTTGCTTTTGTTGGGGGAGGTGTCATGTTGTAGGGAGCTAGTCGTATGGTTATTACAAAGTATTGACTTTATTGGTCTTTTGTAATTCCTATTACTGGTGCCTAGCAAGTGATAAGGGCACTCATAAACATAATAATTTCTATGAAGACAGGTCATGGGGATATGATTGGGCCATTTTATTCTTGAATATTGCAGCATAACTCTCCAGATTCATGCCACCTCAAACAGTGGCATCATTTCATTGTATCATATATACTGGAATGGATTTTGTTATGTGAAAGGAATTTACTTTCTGAGGGAAATACCTGGAGTCAAAGGAAGATCCGGTGTTACAAGATCACTAATGACCAGGAAATGTAACCAATCTTGTGGAGGCTCACCCAGAATTCTCATTAGAGGTGGGGGAAATGATATTCTGCAGTTGCATAGATAGAACAATGATATCTTACTTCCATTTGCAAAATGTTTCACCCCACAGAGCGATTAAGCAATTAGCATTTACAGCACCCCAGACACTGTTCATGTTTCTATATGTGAACAACTCTCAGATCTACCCTTTTACTCCCAATTTCCCCATCACTGCATCATTTCTAGCTGTATCTCTCTAATGCCTCTGCCTGGCTGAATGGCTTTTGGCTCCTGCTGAGCATGACGGATTTCCCCTTCAGGCTTTTTTAGCACCCAATTTCCTAGTCTTCGTTGGCAGAACTCCTGTGATCTGCACTTGTGCTTGGGATCATAGGAGAGGAAGGCAAGGCAAGGCAATTGGAAAGGATGTTAGTAGGGTGAGCACGGGGGCATAGGGTGGCGGTCAAGGCCTCTGGCCTCCCACAGAACTAACTGCCTGCTTCTGGGAGCCCTGGCACATGATATCAGAATGAGGACATTGTAGTCTCGGCCAAGAGAGGGCTGAAAGACTTGGGCAAGCAAGTCACCCACGTCTCAGTACTTCAGTCTCTCTATGAGAGTGGCTTATCCAGTGGCCGATGTTCCTTCATTATATTCTTGTGGGTGACAAGGTGCCTCATTGAGTAGATTCTCGGCCTTCTTTGCAGGAGGTGTAGCTCCACGCATCTAGTCTGGAGATCTGAGCAGAATTGACCTATGGGAAGGCTACTTAAAAGTGGGAGGTAACTGAATGGGAGGAGCTCCCCCGCCTTTCTTTTGCCTTTCTTCCTTTCTTTCCCAGCTGCCCTGGCTGGCATGCAAATGTAGGAATTTCAATAGCCAACTGGCCTTTTTGATTAAGTTAAGATCAACTAATTTGGGACTTTAATTACATCTGCAAAACCTCTTTGCCTTTGTCATAAAACGCAACCTAACTGCAACAATGAGATCCATCATATTCAAGGTACTGCCCTCACTACAGAGATGGGGTTAATCTGGGCATAACACCAGGGGCAGGAATCTTGAGGATCATCTTAGAGTAAGAGAGTGGACCAAAAGATGCAGAGAGTCTGATTCTTTTTTTTAAATTTTATTTTATTTTTTATTTTGAGAAAGAGAAAGAGAGAGAGAGAGAGAGAGAGAGAGAGAGAGAGACCCTTAAGCAGGTTCCATGCTCAATGTGGAACTGGACGCAGGTCTCGAACCCATGACCCTGAATCATGATCCGAGCTGAAATCAAGAGGTGGACACTCAACTGAGTGAGCCACCCAGATGCCCCAGAGAGTCTGATTCTTAATGACCAGAGAGCCTGCTCACTACCTGTGGGCTGTACTTCTGTAAGATGAACTTCTTTTAGGTGAGGGACATATCCTTGGTTTATTGAAGCCATTCTCTAAGGACATTGTATCTTTGATATGTACACATTGGCTGATACCATGCCATCCACAGCTCTGCTCAGCCCAGGCCTAAACCCCTTCACTTCATAATTCTCCAGCAGCAATTTTCTGTTTGTTGGAGAGAAGAAGGCATGGAATTTGAAATCAGAAGACCTAGTTTCGGGTTAAGCTCCATTATTTATTGGCTTTGTAACCTTGAGAAATTACTTCATATGGCTGACCTTGAATGTCTTAATTTTAAAATGAGGATAAAAATCATGCCTGCCTTGCCCACTATATAGGGCTGAAGTGAGGAACAAACAAACAAAAAAACCATGTGAAGGTACTTCTTATGCTATAAGTCTATGAGCAAATGTTAATGACGTGCTATTTCATTCATTCATTCATCTGTTTCTTCTATGAACATTTACTCTGCACCAACTATTTGTCAAGCATTGAACTAGTGCTGGGGACATTAAAACTTGTAAGAGAGCACTCCTATCCACACAGGACTCATAGTTTTGTGGGGGAGATAGACACACAAATACTAGAGTATGAGATGTGCTATGATAGAGGAATGTATGAGTTGGAAAGCCTTTAACCCAGAGCTAAGGGGTCAGGAAAATCTTTCTAGAGGCTGTGGCAAACAGCAGATAATTAGGTGAATAAATATTGATAACAACAATTACCACCATGTATAGAGTATTTGCACATGTAAGGAACAATTGTGTGTTGTATATATAAGTAACCTTATGACAAAGTATTGTTCTTATAGTCACAATTTTGCAGATGAGGAAACTGAGGCACAGGGTATTTAAATTATTTCCCCAAAGTAACACAGCTAATACGTGGTGGGGTGGTTCCAAATCCAGGCTTTCTCACTCCAGAGCCTGATCTTATAATTGTTGTGTGCTTGACAAGGTGGGGTGGACAGTCTAGACAGATGTGACAGAGAGCCTGTTACCCTTCAGAATTGCACATAGTTCACCAGAGATTGAGAAAAGCACCAAAGAGTGAAGCTTGGGTGGGGCAATGGAGGTAAGATTACAGGCACGGAGAGCTAGGGCAGGACAGATACAGACAGCTTTGGCATTTAACAAAAAGCTCTTATATTGTTTATATAAGAAAGCCACTAAGAGTTTTAGCCAGGGTTGCTTTTTATAAAGATCACCACTGGCACAAATGGATAATGGGTTGGAGGGGGACAACACTAGACAGAGGGAGAGTAGTAAGGAGATGTTTGCATCTAGGTTTAGGGTAATGGCAGTGTGACTGGACACAAAGGCATGCATATATGACATGTTGAAAAGTTAAGCAGGATAGATTGGATGATTACTGATAGAAAAGGAGGAATTGAGAATGATTTCTAGTATTTGGTTTGACAATGGAAGGTAGAGCCCTTTACAGAGATAGGTAATACAGGAGCAAGTTTGGAGGAAAGATGAAGAGATGTTATAAGGAGTGTGAAGTGCTTTTCATGCAAATAGGCAGTGGAATGTACAGTCCTGAATCTCTGAGGAGAGATGTGGGGTGGAGTGGTAGACTTGGGAATGAATCATATATACATTATAATAGAAGTCATGGGGATGGGTGAAATTAGCAAGGAAAACTATGTGGTGTGGGAAGAGATAAGGACTTAGGGCAGGATTACGAGCTGGAGGAGGGTGAGGTGTGCAGAGAGGGGAAAATCAGCAGAGAGTGGAGTTAGAGATGCAAAGGCAAAAAGTGAATGGTTTCATTCAGAAAGGAAGGTTGACATACGTTACATGGACGAGAAAGGACAAATGAGTGGAGGACTGATAGGTGTCTACTAGATTTGGCCCCAAAAAGATGAGAGCAACTTACAATAATCAAGACATGGGAGCAACCTAAGTGTCCATCAGTAGATGAAGGGAGAAAGAAAATATGGTGTATACAAACAATGGAATATTATTCACCTATAAAAAAAGAAGGAAATATTGCCATTTGTGACAACGTGGATGAACCTTGAGGACATTATGCTAAGTGAAAAATCAGACAGAAAAACACAAATACTGTATGATCTCACTTATATGTGGAAACTAAAAAACAGGAGAAAACAAAATGGCAAAACCATGCTCAGAGATACAGAGAACAGATTGGTAGCTGCCAGAGGTGGGGAGGTGGAAGGGTGAAATGGGTGAAGAAAGTGAAAAGGTATAAACTTCCAGGTATAAAATAAATAAGTCATGGGGATGTAATGAACTGCATGGTGACTACAGTTAATAACACTGTGTTGCATATTTGAAAGTCGCTACGAGAATAGATCGTAGAAGTTCTCATCACAAGAAAAAAATTTGTAACTATGTATGGGAACAAATGTTAACTAGACTTATTGTGGTGATCGTTTTGCAATATATACATGTATTGAATCATTATGCTGGACACCTGAAACCAATATAATGTTATATGTCAATTATATCTTGAAAAAAAAAAAGATGACGGCAATTTCAGTGGCTGCTTTGGGTGGAAGTCAGGTTGTAGAGGATTGAGAAATTAGAGGGAGGTGAGAAGGTAAAGGTAGAATGCAAAAAGCAAAATGGAAAGATGAACTTTTCTAGAACCTTGATTGTGATAGGAAGAGAAAGACCATAGGACAGGTGGAGGGGTTGTGAGATCCTAAGAGATTTTTTTTCTTTCCCTTTTTCCTGTAAACTGAGGACATTGAGCAACTTTTTCATGTTAGGGAAAGTAGTCACTAGAAAGGGACAGATTAAAATAAAGAAGAAAGAATGGAGTGAGGTTTCTTGGGGAGGCTGAGGGAGTGGGGTTCAAAGGTTGGATGAGAGGTTCAGTCTTGATCAGAGGATGTAAGTACAATGAGGAAGAACCAGGATATCTTCTTTCTTCTCTCTGCTTTGAAAGGTGTTCCAGAAGAAGCCATGTCTTCTCTGCTTGGAGCCACAGATCCCACTGAATGACTCTGGCTGCTGGCTTTGGTGACAATACCTTCTCCTTTTCCCCTTCTACTTTTTGATGCTAATTGCTGGGTTCACTGTTCCCTCTGTACCTTTCATTTCCTATAAAGCCTTTGAAGCTAGTTCCTATATTAAATTCCCAACATTGAACTACCTGGTGTGGGCTGGTTTCCTAGGTGGACTCTGACTGAGACATGTATTTATTATAGAAATTTGGCCAGAGGAGAATTTTGTAGAAAGCACAGCAAAGAATATAAAGTCATCACTAATTCCAGTATCCAATGATAACTGTAGTTAACATTTTGGTGTATATCCTTCTAGTATTCATATGCATATATGCATTTTTTTCCTTCACAACTTTGGAGTCATACCGGACTCTTTGCTTTGTAATCTTTTTTTTTTTTCATTTAATCTATTACACTTGATCTTAGCCAAAAGGCTAAGAAGTAATATCTCATTTAATCTATTGAAGACATTTGTCTAAACCATTGGGTATTCTTGTAGAACATAATCTTTAAATAGTTATTTGTATGACTTCAAGTGGGTGTACTAGAACCTTTTTAACCAGTCTGCCAATGTTGTTTATTTAGATTGTTTCCAGTATTTTGCTATTGTAATAATTCTCTATGCCAAGTTTTGGAATGTATTTTTTCTTTTTTCTTTAGGATAGATGAAAAATGTAACTACTATGAAAGCCAGGTTTTTGTTTGGTTCATCCACTGATGAATTCTCAGTGCCCAGAGCAGGGCATTCTGGGTGAGGGTGAAGTGGAATGACTGTGTTAAGGGACATGCAGAGCCTAAAGATCTTGCACATATTGACATGCCTCCCTTTTGAGGGCCAGGGATGATTCATCACAAGAAGGCAGTCGGCTCAGAACTGGCCAGCTGCCTGATGAATTGTGCAGGATGGAGCCTTCAGGCTACCACAGCTGCTGGGGGTCATTCAGCTGGTGGAATTTGCCTTGTTGCAAGTGTGAGCCAGCTGGACCAAGAGTGAAGGCCAGGGTCGTGTGGATTCCCGTGAAGTCCATTTCTGCTCCCCCAGGACATCCGCTGGCTGCTCTACTGAGGCTGTGTAACTGTGCCGTGCCAAATCTCAGGCGCTGCCGCAGCTGGACAAAGGCGCAGGAGTGGGTCCTTCTGGTCCCAGATCTTCCTGGATAAGTTCTCAGGACTCCTCAACTCTGAACTTATGAAAACTGAGATTTTCTTACTTTGGGGCTTTTAACTAAACTCACAAACAATAAACCATTTGGAGGGTTAAACCTGGCCTCAAGGAAAGGCTTGGGTAATAGAAGTCATTTTCCTTACTAAATTATCAACTGACAAGTTTAGATTAATTTTTTTTTCTTTTTTCAGAAAGAGAAGGGGCTAGGACCGTAGGTCTCAACATTTGTCTTTGGTTTGCCTAAGCCCAAATAAATGACTATGTGTCCGAAGCTAAATAACAATAACATGCCCATAAAATAAATACCACAAAGACAAAGTGGAATGTGGAGAACAAGTAGATTTTATGCCAGGGATTAAGCTGTAGCGTGAGGATGTATCCGGACATCTCCAGTCCTGAATACCCTGGTCACCCTCAACAAATTCCAGATGATGGAAAGTACAGATTCAATTCAATAATTATTTATTGGTCACATATAAGGAGTTCAATGTCAGAAGCTGCCTAGAGGAGGTTTCATCTGAACGAGGGGTGGAGGTACAAACTCACAACTCAGTAAGCAATACAGAGCTTGGTTAGGAGCCCAGGTTGGGTTGCCTGGCTTCTAACCACGGCTCTACCGCTTACTCTCTGCATCCCTTAACTTCAGTTTCTTAGTCTGTAGAAAGGCTGTAAAATCCTAGGGAGTTGGTAGGAGAATTAGATGAATTACCATTTCTAATGCATTGGAAACACTAGCTTAGGACATGGGACATCTGCTTTGCTGCTGTGTCTTCTCTCCAATGCCAAGGTCCTCCTAGGTGGGGTGGAGGTAACCAGGGGCATTGTTACTTAGCCTGCTATTGGAGTGTGTCCCCTGCATCTGCAGGGATTTTCTAGCTTCCACTTTTTTGTGACTTCCTGACCTTGCTCTTGGAAGACATTGCCTGTGGTCAGTTCCCAGCCTGTCCCTCAGCTGGGGGATTGGAGCAGCACTAGGCTAAGCGCTGTGAAAGATCAAGAGTGATAAGATACGGTCTTCTCCTGATATGCTGGGCCTGTGAGGGTCTAAGACGTCTGGCCCAGGAAGAGATGTTTTAGAGAATGCTGGCACATGAGTGTGGGGTTTTCAAAGTCCACATCTTAGAGTCTGTAATGCTTAGCACCAGACAGCCTTTCAGCGTGAGGACTATGCAATCCCAGAAAATCTAACCTTTCATCCAAATTCAGGACTTTTTGGAGAGAAAGTCATTTCGCTTCTGCTCTAACATTTTATTCATTTGTTCATTCAGTCACTCATTGGGCTACAGAGACTTCACCACTTGTCCTATCAGAGAGCATGGTGAATCTATCTGAACAATTTGCAGCTGGTGGTTCTTATTTTGGTTTTGCAAAAAGTCTGATTTCTATTTTGTGTATTTAATGACATATGTTATCTTCCTAAATCTTTTTCTTTTCAAACTCATTTGTTCCAGATTCCCATCATTCAATATACATGACATGACTTCCCCATTTTCTGCCATCCCGATTGCTTTTCTTGGGAAGAATCTCAGTCTTGAATCTTCGTTTTAAAATGCCACACAAAGACTAAGCTGCAACTCACTACATGTAGCATAAGACTCCTTGATGCTCTCTGTTTACTAAAGGAACCTAAGACTATTTTGGCTTCTAAAGGAAAATTTTCAAATGAGCCATTATCCACCCAGGTTTCTTCCACCCTATAGTTACGCAGTTGGCTTTGTGAACCTACAAGCAACAATTTACATGAATTTATTTTATATAACTTCAGCTCACCTATTCTTTGATTTAATTTTGAATTTGCCAATTGGAGGTATTTGTGCCATCTGTAATTTTGATAAGCATGAGACTGTATAAGGCAAAAAGAACACACTCCAGCACCCCACTACGATAATAATCAAGGCCCTCTGGCTTCAACCAGCTGATTCTTCCTACAAATCAGAGACTTGAATTGCTACCCACGTTTGAAGAGCTTCACTCACCAGCAGATTGACATCGGGAAAGTTGTGGAACCACTCTGAACCTCATTTCATCAACTGTAAAGGGGGCGGAATATTTCCTTCCTAGAGTTGAAGTGAGGGATAAATAAGATAAACCATGTAAAAGGTTAATGCCAGTGCCAAACAAATGGTAAGCACTTAATAAATGTCAGTTATTTAATGTTATTTCATCTCTCCACCACATCCGCTAGATATCACAAAGACTGAAATTTCATTATCACAGTTACCATATTTTCCTATCTTTGGTCTTCTGGTGCTTTTCTCATTTCTGAAGACTTTTAAAGGATTAATTGGCAGTGATTTTGAAATGAGCCCAGAGAGTTGTTTGAAGTAGCAACTGAGAGCAATTACGACTTCCTGGAGAGCACTAGATTAGCCTAGCGACAAATACAAATAATATCATTAATTTGGGTATGGGGGAGAGGGAAGACTAATCTGATTCCACAAGAGCCGAGAGGTAAACCTGGAAGTCGGATGATAGTTTTTTAAATTAGATAATGCAGAAATTCAAGACTATACAGGTTCATTTTTATTTGATTACATTGCAGAACATTCAGCAGGACTTGGGTCGCTACTGAGAGTGTGGTGGCTGATTGTTGGCTTCACCTTGGACATCATTTATCTAATAGCATCATCATGATTAAGGGCTTCAGGGGTCAGACTGCCCTGGCTCGACCATTTGTCACCTTAGGGAAGGTCACAGATGAAATCTTACATGGAATCTCGGTTTGTTCATCATTTAAACGTTGTTAAGAACATAAGGCATTTTTAGGATTGTAGCAGAAAGGGCATCTGGAGTGCTTATTATGGTTCCTAATCCATAGTAAGTACTCAATAAATGGTAGCTATGATTTTAATTATTCTGAAAGAAAATTTCACAGAGGAACTGCCCACAAAACACTATTCATTTGTAATTGAAAATTTTAATTGGGGCCTTGTCTAGAATACATGTTTTTTCCTTTGGTCAAGGGTATGACACCATGACTGAATGAAAGAAAGAGAGTGCTTTCTATCAGCAGCCCACTGATTTCCCTTTCACTGGAATTCAGCTTATTAGCTGCATGGCTAACTCCTAGAGCCAGGAAAACATGTCCCATACATGTCACCGTTGTCAAGCAGAGGAGACAGATGTTTCTTGGCTTCCCCTCTCTGGGACTTAATAGCTCCTGAAGGTTAACCCTTATTGACTCATTAAGCCGTGTCTGCCTGGGGGTCAGCGGTGGCGACGCTTGTGTTAACCTCGGCAAGCAGCCGTCACCGGAGCTTTACAAAGGGAGACGTCACATTTGAGAGAAAGACAGGTGATACAACGCACACGCCATCCTCAGATGGCCATGGTTCCCTAGAGACAAGGACAAAAAGATGTGTTTTCTTAAAGGATTAGAAGAGAATAATACCCTTTGCTTTTTTTCTGTGTGGCTTCTTGGTAGGACATCTCAAAATTCTAGCCCTTGTCCTCTGGCTTTAATCTCTGTATTGGTTAAATACATCCTACACCCAGCATGTCGGATGGTAAGCTTCCTAGAGGCAGTGCTGCAGTGGCCACTGCTGAGACAGTAATAAAACCCACTGGGAAAGGAGGAGGAAAAAAAATGATGTTATTCTCTCTTTCAATGAAGCATTGGGAATAGCTGGTTTTATTTTCTCCTTTCTCTCTCTGGTGTCCCATGTATGCAGTGATGGGAATGGAAATGATTCCATTTGATGTTCCCAACTGAATTGTTCCTAATCTCTTTTGATGTGCTTTGCTTTTTTTGCTTACCGAGTTTAGAAGTACTTAGTTCATATGCTAGCTACTCTTCTGCTAGCTCCCAGGTGCAGGTTCCCTTTCCTCTCTTTTGGCTCCCAGGGAACTCAGGCTGTTTCTGAGCCGATGTGCACGCTTGGGGAGAAAGTGTGCTGTCATCATCAGCAGAAAATGTTTACTGAGTGATTGAAAAATGGTCCCTGGACAGGTTACCATGGCATCTTCTTAGTGAGCCAATGCTGGCTTCTGGTGAACGTCCTCTAGTAGGGGGTCAGAAATCACCTAAGAATCTATTCTAGAAGTTTTAAGCTGAAGCTTGTAATAATGTGTGTGCATTTACAATCAACACCTCTAATAATTTCTCTGGAACTCTAGACTTCAATTTATTAAAAGGGAACAGGTGCCGAGTCTCTTGGGGTTCTAATCTGTTTTATGTGGTTCACTGTATGCTTTATAATTTAAAAGAGTATTTTCTTTGGCGGCCAATAAGTATGTTTCCTCTTGGTAGTGAAGATAATGGTCAAAAGGTCAGGGATATGGATGGGGTTAGATCTGTGTCTTCCAATATGGTACATGTGGCTAGTGGCTACCATCTTGAATGGTGCAGATACAGATACTTTCCATCATCAGGAGAAAGCTTTATTGTACAGCTGTGGGTTAGATGGTCAAAAGAAGGGTTAGAAGGGTTAGATGGTACAAAAGCTTTATTGTACAGCTGTGGGTTAGAAGGCCTCTCTGCTGGATTAGCAGTCTCCATCAGAAGTCAAGAGAATACTGTAGAATTCTTAAGGTTCCTATAACTACCTTCCTGACCTCCCCACCAACACATGTCTTTACCTCCTTTGCCACCTTGAGACCACCAGGACTACTCTCATCATGCTACTTGTCCATGAAGTGCAGGGCTACCTCGGGAATCTTCATCCCTAGACTTTAATTCCCTGTGACTCAACCTCTTTCTCCGTAAAGGATTTCACTAACCTCTTGGAATTTAAGGTCAATTGTCAGCATAATCCCCCATATCTTCAAGGCTTCACTGATTGCTGTTTTCTCTCCTCTTATTTTTTATTTTATTTTTTAATTTATATATTTTTAATTTAATTTTTTTAAGTAGGCCCCACGCCCAGCATGGAGCCCAATGTGGGGCTTGAACTCACAACTGTGAGATCAAGACCTGAGCTGAGATCAACAGTCAGATGTTTAATTGACTGAGTCACCCAGGCACCTCTCTCCCTTTCTTGTTGCTTTGTTGGACCTGAAGGTGAGGCAGGTGAATTCTTTGGCTCCTCATTTCTACCTCTAGACCACACTCACTCTCATCACTAAAATAACTCAGCTGTGAATCTCATGTCATCAACTTAACTCACCCAGTAGTCCCCACTGTCTTGTTGCAAGTCAATTAGCACAACTAGGATCACTCAGCCTGATTTCTTGAAGATGTTAGCTTTGGATCACTGCCATTCCCTCACCATTCTTTCTTTCTTAATTGTTGGCAATTTAAATGTACATATAGAGGAATCTCGACTTTTTCTCATCCAGTTATCTAGTCTGCTGTCCTATCTCAACAATTCCCAGCATAGTCAGTCACAGTCCAGGAGACCTTGCTCTTACCCTTAACTTAAACCTTGTCAGAATCTTAATCTCAAACATTCAACTCTCTTACCACCATGTTCATCTCTACAGCCCACTTCCTGTAACATCCCAACTCCACTAGGACCTTTGACCTAGTGTATCCACTAGTCAGACACCAAAGGCAACCCCTCTGGGTGGATTAATGAGAAAGGGTTGTCCTCTCTGTGTGATGAAGCCCCATGTCAGGGCTCATGGCTTGGGACACAGGCTAGATTTCAGTCCCCATTCACTCTTCTTAGCTGAGCACAAATTTGACCAGTGTACATGAAAGCTCTGTTTTAATCCGTTCAATCTGCCACATTTTAACTGTTCTGTTCCAGCATCTCCAGGACCTAGTTTTTGTCTTCATCTAGTTTTGTTTCCATAAATCATTGTTATCACCCTTTGCATACAACCTCAACTCCCATGACTCTCTTTCTTCATTGGACTCTCTTGACCAAACTCTAACCCTGGTTAAATCCAACTAATTATTTTTCCTCCATGGCTATAGCTGTGCTACTAACATGGCCAAGAAAAAACACTTAACTGTGCTACCTGTTCTCACTTCAAATTCATGAGCACTAGCCTTACGTTGGCCATAATTCTACCCATCAATTATACTGTATTTGCTTATCAAATTTTCTATCATCCTAGACAATTCTTTCATTTCCTCTTCCTTCTCATCTAAATGCTAACACCCACCTCCCTCACTGAATTTCGGCTGATGACCTCACTTTCCACTTCACTGAGGAAATGGAAGCTGTCAGAAGAGCACTTTGATTCATTCTTCCCGGCACACCTACCCTCCCACCTGTGTCCATATACTGCGCCTTCTCTTCTGCTTGTGCTTGGGATCCACTGGGTCCTGGATCCCATTGCTCTTGCCTACTCAAGGACATTGCTGCAGGAATTCTCCCTGCTTTCTTATCACAGAATAATGTCTTTCCATTGGATCATTCCTAGCAGAACACAGACATTATTTGCTTCATCTTAAACACAGTCCTTCACAGACCACATTTCCCTCTTCCGGTACTGTTCTATCTTTGTATTTCTCTTCATAGGAAATATCTTTGAATGTGTTGTCTGTACTTGACAGCTCCATGATTCTGATGAGGCTTTTGCCTCCTTACTCTACCAACCCTGCTTTTTTAGGGTCATCAATGTCGCCCACATTGCTAAATCCTGCAATCAATGATCATTCTTCCTCTCCTTGGCTATAGGAAGTATTTCACATAGCAGGTTGGTGTCTCTTTTTTGTAATACATTTTCACTTAGCTTTCAGAACAATTGCTCTTCTAGTTTCTTCTCACCTACTTTTCTCCACAGTGACTTTCTCCTTCACTGGTTCTTCCTCATCTCTAACCCTAAATATTGCAATAATCCAGGGTCAATCCTTGGAGTTCTCTTTTCTATTGCTCCCTACCTACTTGATCTTACCTGGTCTCATGGCTTCAAGTAACATTTTTATGTTGATGACTTCCAGATTTATATTTTAGCCCAGATGCTCCCCAGGAGTTCCAGTTTGTACTGGTAGTCAAATTGCCTGCTTAGCATCTCCACTTGGATATCAAACAGGCATTACAAATTGAACAAGATCAAAGTGAGCACCCAATATACATCCCTTCCTCCTGTTACTTTCATGGTCTTCCCTATCTCTATAATGGCAATTCCATTCTTTTAGTTGGAGTCATTGGTTTTTTTTCTCACAACATCCACAAATCCTATTGGCTCTGCCTTTAAAATATATCCAGAATCTAAACATTCCTCACCTCACCACCCTATCACACCACCCCCCTGTCACCCTAGAGGAGCCTCTATCATCTCTTATCAAATATTTGTAATAGCCTCTATGTTCAGTTATTCTCTGGCCTTCTCTCCTATGATTTTTCCTCTCTCACTCTATTTCAGCCACATTGCTTCCTTGAATTTAGCCTACTGTCTCAGGACCTTTTGCACCTGCCATTCCTATGTTCCAAATCTTCTTTATCCAGACAGCCATATGGCTCATGCCCTTGTTTCCTTCAGATCTTCATTTAAAAGTCTCAGTGAAGTCTTTTATAGATACCCTATCTAAAATTTCATTCTCCTGTGTATACATTCTGTCTCTTCCCTGCTTCTTTTTCTTCTCAGCTTTTTCTACTTGGTACTATTTATTGTTATCTAGCATAACATATATTTTATATTACCTTTTGAAAAATCTGACTCTCCCACGAGAATTTAAGTTCCACAGGAGCAGAACTTTTTATTTGCTCGTGTTTGCTTTGCTCACTGGTGTATCTTCAGTGCCTAGAAACGTGCCAGGCCCCCAGTAGATGATTAACGAATCTTTGTTGGATGACTAAGTGAAGGTAGAGAGGAATTGCCAGCACTGCGTCTTTTTGCAAAGAATTATAACCTCATAGCCTACTGCTTAAGAGTATGGGTTGGAAATCCTGCCTGTGCGGCCTCGGCTAGGTTACTTAATCTGTTTCCTCTTGTGTAAAATGGGGTAATAAGAGTTCCTACTGCATAGGGTTGTTGAGAGGATTAAGTGAAGTAATGTATGTAGGGAAATACATGTGGGTGAGATATGCAGAGATGAAATATGTAGCATAAGGCCATAGTAAGTCTTCATTCTCATCACTATAGTTATTACCTGCTAACATTATGCCATCCTCCCTTTTTCCCATTACACCTTCCTCATAGGTTGTTTACAGCATATTATAACCCCATTTATGGGAATCCCAACCCTGCTGCTCATTAGCTGTGTGATTTAAGACAACTTAGTCTTTCCGAACCTCAGTTGTCTCACCTTTAGACTAGAGACAATAATACTTACTTTGCAGAGTTGTGGCGAAGATTAAATGATGTGTAAAGAGAGGTTAGGTATCTTTCTCTGACAAATAATAGATGCTCAATAAAGAATAGTCCTTAATTGTGTTGTGGGGCTGCAGGAGATGGAGGAGGCCATGCAGCAGGGCAAGCATGGGCCAGTCTGTGGGGTCAGCTGCACCGTTCGCATTCACGCTCTTCTCAACTTGGACTTTCTCTGAGAGCAGCCTGTGCAATCGTAATTGTTAATTCAGTTCTTTTTTCTCACCAAGCTCACTTGGAGTTTTTTAGCAAGGATTGTAATTTTTAGAGTTGCTTGAGATGTGTTTCTTTTTATAGTTTCTGTCTTGCATAAACTCTTCTCTGATTTTTAAACATCCTATGTAGAGTCTACGAGAATATGCATATACATATTCCTTCATTTGTTTTTATTCAATTTCAAGAAACACTGTTATTCTCTTCCAAGGTTCCAGTCATTTCCATATCGCTAATCAGTTCTTCCTTGTTGATTGAAATCACATAGAAAGCAGCAAATCCACTTGGCTGCCCCTCCACCTTTTAAGTATCCAACAATGAGGCTGACATTATTTATAGATTATAGGGCAACTGCACAAAGTTGTCTAAACTGACCTGTTTTAAATTAATGTCCCTTCAAGCCAGACTTAACCAGCTTTGGTACAATCCTGGGAATACCTCCTCCCTGCATCTCAGTAAGCTGATTATTCAATACCACCCACTTTCACCCTCACACATTCCTAGGTATTGTTGCCCAAACTCATCTTCTGTCCTGATTTCAGAAGGAACTCCATGAATGGAAGAATCCCTTAGGGGACAGAAGTGAGAGTTAAAGCCTACACTAAATACATGAGCTCATCTTTTTAGAATCCTGCAGAACAGAGAGTGGAATTTTGCCAACACTTCACATTGACCAGGCAGACTTTCAACATTGTCTATTTCCTTTCTCTAACATGGATTAAATATCTTTAGAATAACCTACTAGAAAACGGCAGAGGAGAAAGACCACCCTCATCCCTGTCATGGTTCAAATTTTAAATAAGTGTGCAAAATGAAGTAAAATGGTTAGATGCAGAGAAAAATTTTTGCACAGAACTTTTAAAATCGTTTTTCTCCTAAGTGTTGAGGTTGGATGGTAACATAATCTTTGGAGCTCACAAGGGACTTTCCAATTGTGGAATACAACATTGTTATATATTTTGTGCCATAGTATGATACAGTTTTGGAAGGAAGTGAACATGATTGCTAATTAGCTTGAATTTAATTTATGAAATAAAAACCTCTTCTTCAGGATTTCATTGCATAGAGCAAGTGCCCTTCCTCCTGCAGAAATGAAATAAATACTAATTGAATTTACAGTTTTTCTTCTAATGAAGTAAGACTTGTTAACTTCCCCTCAAATCTGTCTTTTCTTTACGTAATTCTTTTTAAAAAATGTTTTAAAAAATGTTTGTTTTTGAGAGAGAGAGAGAGACTGAGAGAGAGAGAGAGAGACTGAGAGAGAGAGAGAGAGAGAGAGAGAGAGAATGCCAGTGGGGGAGGGCCAGAGAGAGAGGGAGACACCGAATCCAAAGCAGGCTTCAGGCTCTGAGCTGTCAGCACAGAGCCCAACGCGGGGCTCGAACCCACAAACTGTGAGATCATGACCTGAGCCAAAATCGGTTGCTAAACCAACACCACCACCCAGGGGCCCCTTCTTTATGTAATTCTTTTTTTTTTTTTTTTTTTGTAATATAAAATTTATTGTCAAATTGGTTTCCATACAACATCCAGTGCTCATCCCAATAGGTGCCCTCCTCAGTGCCCATCACCCACCCTTCCCTTCCTCCCACCCCCCATCAACCCTCAGTTTATTCTCAGTTTTGTGTAATTCTTAAACAGTCATCCTGATTCCACGTCTCCTATGTTTGTCCAGCTCTTGAAAATAAGCCAAAGACACAAAACCCAAAAAACAGACAGAAATGAGATTTTTGAAGTTGTTTTGTTATATCACTTATGTTTCTAAAGAATGCTCTTTAAAAGCAAAAGTGGTAGAACAGAACAACTTTGAAAATCAACTCATTTGTCCAGAAACTTCTTTTAGCAGTGCCTATTGGGTGGGTCACACCATGGAAAGAGGTCAGACTTCTGAAATCAGAACACATTTTTTCCCCCAGGATGTTGAGGAAATCAACAGTATTGGTAACTCACTGCTCAGGCAAATGGCTTGATACACAGAGGCGGGGGTGGGGAACTTCTTTAGTTGCAGTTTTTTTTGGCATCAGGGAGGGAATGGTCTTTTCTTCTCTTCATTTAAAGCTCAAAGGGGAACTATAGCCCCAGAGCCCACTAAGACCTCTCCATTCTTTGCACTCCCAAAGTGTTACAAGTTCCTTTACTCATCTGAACCCTTAAATGTGTCTTGCATTACTTTCTCAGGGCTTACTTTTTAATTTCCTCAACTAGATTATCTCAGCTCACCTTGTGGGAAGAAATGACATTTTAAACATTGTCTCTCAAAGTGGAAACTTAAATTTTTAAAAATTAATTGCCTCAACTAGATTATCTCAGCTCACCTTGTGGGAAGAAATGACATATTAAACATTGTCTCTCAAAGTGGAAACTTAAATTTTTTTAAATGTTTATTTTTGAGACAGTGAGAGAGAGCAAGAGAGAGAGAGCATGCGTGTGCATGAACAAGTGGGTGAGGGGCAGAGAGAGAAGGAGATACAGAATCCAAAGCAGGGTCCAGGTTCAGAGCTGTGGACACAAAGCCCTACACGGGGCTCGAACCCACGAACTGTGCGATCATGACCTGAGCTAAAATCGGAAGCTTAACCAACTAAGCCACCCAGGCACCTCTCAAGGTGGAAACTTTACTAAAAAAAATCAGTCTCCCCAGGTGATGCCTATGCATTGCTGTTTGAGAACCACAGCCTCATCAGCATGAAGCAGATGCTTGATGACTGGCCTAGACAATTTCCCACTTATTGATACTCTTCTGTTACCGTCAGAACAAGTCCTTCAGGGCCACAGGCTCTAGCAAGGCTGGGCCTAAGAGTAGAATTCATACTTGTGTTCATGTAACGAATGGTAACCATGAGCTTACTCTTCCAGGTACGGGTATATGATGAGGAGGTAGGTAGACAGAAGCAGGTTCTGCCTCCGTGGACCATACAAGTCTAGTCATATAACTTAAGGAACCTGGAAATAGTCCCTTCATCAGCATCTTCTCCTTCTTTTTCTTTTTTTTTTATTCTTCAGATATTTTAGGAGTATCTTCTTTAAGCCAGACTCTGTTCTATGATGAACAAAACAAATTAGGACCTCTCCCGTCTCACAGAGTTTACATTATAGTAAGGAGAAAAAGAAAATAAACAAGTAAACCAAAAGGTTTACAAGTAATCCCCAAGTTAATTGCAGATATTATAACAACTACAGTGAAGGAAATAACCAAAGCAATGTGTGGAGAGACGGACTTCAAAGGGTGAGGGACAGGCAAAGCCATCCCATGAGGTGGCGTTGGGGCTGAGAATTGATGGATGAAGGTGTTGGGTCATGACTGCAATTGGGGAAGATTGAGGAATCATTTGAAGCGCACATGCCTACAATGGAATGATGATGATGATGATGATGATGAACTACTGTTGTTATTTAGGAGCACTTCCTGTGTGTCAGCTCTGTGTTAAACATTTTATGTACTCTATTGTATTCAATCTTGGCAGGAAATCCAGGAGATAGATGTTATGGCTCCCACTTTCAGATGAGGAAGCCGAGGAAGCTCAGCGAGATTAAGTGGCTTGCTCGGGTCACATGGCCAGCAATTGGCAGCGTGGGCAATCACACTCATCTCCATGGAATGGCGGAGTTGGCACTCTTTGGCACTACGTGATTTCCCTCTTTGGGGGGATGAGGCCGCTGTCGCCGACTGCAGGGGAAGCACGATGAAATGGAAACTGCACAGGCTTGTTGCAATGACAACGATGGCCAATATTAAAAAGTATGATAGTAATGATGTACTGAGCGCCTGCTCCCCACGAGGCACTAGGCAGAGCACTTATTTTCATTAGCTCATGTGATCCCCCAAATGATCCTATGACAGATGAAAAAGCTGGGGGTTAGAGAGGTTAAACAACCGGGTCACAGTCACTCAACTGGTAAGTGGTAGAATCCAATTCACACTTAACAAGGTCTGATTCTGAATCCTGACTCTTCTGTTTCCCTGATAAGAAGAGCTAGTGTCTGTGCAGGAGCCTTAGACACACTAAAGCTCAAAATAATCAACCTCCCTCTCTCCCCACCAGAGCTCTTTCTTCTTCCCGCCTGGTTCCTGATGCTTGTGACCTTCTCTTCTTGCCTTTTGGGACACTTGCTATAGACTTGCTGTGCTTTTCCTTCCCTATGCTCATTTATGAGAGTTGACAGTTATTGGCAAGTACCTGGGCATGTCACAGGAGAATGTGCCACTTTTTTTTTTCTTTAGAAAGCTGTCAATCCAGCTTACATTCATTAACAAGCCAGAATGGGTCTGTCTGTCATCATCTTTCCATGGGTGCGGGATTGCTGAAAGCAGGACATGGAGAAGCTAACCTCTGATGGCGGGAGAATGTGTGTCTAGTGTGGAGACTGTGGCAGGCTGGGAGGGCAAGGTCTTAGCAAGGGCTCTGGAAAACTGGGATGGAGAGGAAAGTGGAAACTCCCGGGGAAGGAAAGAGGCCCCTCAGAATGGGAGATGGTGGCGAACCAAAGCCAACATTACAGTTTTGCCAAGTGCGGTCCTTTCTACTGGCTTGTGTTGACTCAATTATGGCTTGACAACAATAGCACCAGTCTTTGTGACACTTCTCTGTGTCACAGCAATGATGGCAGTGAACGCCAGGCTTACGATTCCACGTTGTTGATTTGCTTTTCAATTTTTGTTAAAATCTGAGCCTTGCCCCACTCCTGGCAAATCTACTACTTTTACTTTTGGACCCATTCTGCTTGGGCTATTCTGTGGCTTGGATGGGATTACATGTTGCGGGATGACGTGGCTCCATTCCCTCAGCTCTTTGGGTTGATTTGGGCTGGGATTAGTGGGATATGGCTTCATTCCTTGTGATTTGGGGTTGAGCTCAATTGGGTTTGGGAGAAAACTAGGGCTCATTCATTATCCACCAATCCCAGAATTTCAGGTCCCTACTAGTGTGATTTTGACACCTGCTGACTGGTCATACTTTTTGAAATCGCTGTTATCTTCTCAAACTTAAATCTGGGATCTTATAGAGTCAGAGAAGCTTTTAGTTTCACTGTAACCTTGGACTTTGGTACAAAAAAAATATTTTGGTATTAGTGTTCCATTTTCTATTCTATCCAGGCTAGTCACATATAATAGTGAGCTATCCATATTACATGCATTAAAACTATCAATGGGTTTATTGTTTGAAAGAATTAAAGTTGGGTTTGTGTCATATTTTACAAAATAGTTTCATTTGTAAAACGTTTTTGAAAAAGCTAGGAATATATAGGTGGCATCTCTAATGAGTGGAGGTTGGATACAGCAGTAAATCAGGAATCAGCTGGCCTGAGCTCTGGTTCTTGGTTTGGTACGAAGTCGATGTGTGACAGTGGGCAAATTCACTTGTCTTCTTTGTGCCTCAGCTTCCTCACTTGCAAAGTAAGGTCAGAGGTGATGGGGGGAGGTCAAGGGCTGCACTAGTTGACTCCTATGCTCCCTTCCAACCATGATTATTTATTTAACCTTTTTTTTTGGTTCAAGTGTAGTTGATGTACAATGTTAGTTTCAGACATACAACATAGTGATTCGACGATTCATGATTTTTTTTAAATGAAAGTGATCCTTGACTTCTGCTAACTGTCCCTTTGTGTCCCTATCAGAGGCAGCAACTTGATTTGAATGTGCTTATAATTTAGTACTCTAACGTATGGTTTCTATATTTTACAATGGCAATGGCATTCTTTGTAATGAAATCACATTGTAGCATTGCATCTCAAGCTCTGATTGCTGTTGTATGATACTTGGATGAAAGGTGTCCACTGATTCTTTTAAATCATAGGACATGTCTCCTCTTTGGGTTTCCAAATCGCAACTTTGAACACAATCTTTTCTTATTAGTGCAGGCTTTGTTGAAGCTTTAGACAGCAGCTATCAAAAATCAACCAGCTTTACGCACTGGCTTTTTTTCTTTAAAATCTTTTGGCAAGCCTCAGTGTGCTCGTATAACCATAATACGCAAAGGGACTACTTTCCCTGTTAGTAGAAGAGCTAAAGACCAGGCTAACAGGTTTGCTGCAGTGCTAATATGGAATAATCTGTGATAGCTATAATTAACTTGTATGCTCCTGTCATAGGTTGACTCATCAGAACATTCACACCCTGCAGGATTGATATTTCTGTCTGAGATGCAGGCAGATGCTTCCAGCAACTGTCTAGAGCCCCAGTGTGCTGCAGCCTGGGTTTTGTAGCATTTATCCTTGGCAGGAGCACCATCTATCTTAGGAAGGTATTTTGACACTTTACCTCTCAGCTACAGTGTCTCCCCAGATGCACTCAGTGAACAGAATAGTCCTCACCCCCATGCCACAGTCAGCCCCAGCGTGTTCTGTGGCAGAGATGGCCCAAGACCAAAATAGCTCTTCAGCGCTGGGTTTCTTCTAGGTCTCAAGGAAGATTCCTGGCCATTCGCAGCCAGCTTTCTTCCTGGACTTCCTCACCTTCTAGCCAGTTCTGTTATGGAAAAAAAGACTGGACAGCTGAGTTTAGGAATTCTCACCAAGGTACCATTTGATGAGAAAGAGCATGTCAGTGCGCTTCACATTTAGGCTCTTCTGAGGATGCTTTGGAAGGTAAATCTCTTTCTTGGTATTCCTACAGGCTGCATGGCTCCTTAGGGAAAGCTGTTCTTCCTTGCGTGGGTTTACAAGAGAGTTAGGGAGACTACCTCTGCTTCCCTTTGAGGCAAAGGTAAGAACCATGATGATGAAAGCGTTTAGCAAACGAAGCATATAGAATACACGTGCACAGAATGAAAATGTAGGGATTTATATGAAACAAGGCCACAGTTTATTTTCTAGATGTGGGAAAAATGGAATTATATTACAAAAGACAGATCTAATTCAATGAGAATATGTTAGTGAGGTCTGAATAGAAACTGGTAGTGAGGAGTCTTCATGCAATGGTCTCTAGGGATGATGTTATGGTGATCATTTTCTAAGCAATTTTTGGTTTCCTAGAAGTCCATCGTCTCCGTATTCTTATGCCCTAATCCTACAGCACCTTTGTCACATTAGTAAGAGAATCTGCTGTTTGGTGCTAGTGACATTTATTAAAAACCCAAAGTGCTTCAGAGAAGAAAGAAGTGAAGTCTACTTTTAATGCCATTGATAGTAAATACTTAAAAAATCACAAAGTACCGGCTATCACATTTCTGGTGTAAAAACAATGTTTGACTTGTTTTCAGGCATCTTGGGAACATCCTAACTTGTTCTTTATTAAATTTTCCTTAATCTTTTTTTTTTTAGGCTCATGAATTCCCCTCAAATGGTTTCTTATAAGTCAGTCATTAGAAGTGGTACAAATTCATGAACTTCTCTACCATTATCCCGTGAGAAGGAGGATCTCACTACAACATGTGTCCCGAATAAGCAAAGCCATACAGATGGTTCAGAATAAGGTCTTTGTGATCAGTCACCTTGGCGAAAAACAAAACAAAAACAGAAACAAAGAAAAAATACAGAACCAAATAATTGTCAGACTGTTCATGCATTTTGTTTTTTGAGTGATAAAATATAACTGACGAGATTTGCTGTGACTCTCTCTTGGTGCCTGCAAGACTGGAGGAGAAAACAGAGATTTTCTTAGATCTGAAAAGTTTTGGCACTGTTTCCCAGGTACTAGCATAAAGACCTCCATGTATTGACGGCTCAAAGATTCTAAGAGAGATAATCTTCCAAGATTTAGAAGATAATGACAGGGAAGCAGGACATTTCCTGAGGATAAATGACCAGCTGGAAGGAATTCACAGCATTAACTTCAACCAAGTGCCATTAACCCACCTGTTCCCTGAAATTGCTCTAGACTGCTCGCCACCGATGCTGGCCACGTGCTGCTTTCCACCCAGGTGAACTGGAGAAGATGGAGCAACTGTTTCTGCAGAATAGGTTCCGTGATATTATTTCTGTGAGTTTGAAAGTTTCATTTAATAGCAAGTACCGTCAGCAGGAAGTTGAATACTGTTCCTGGCAGACAAGGCCACAAGGGCAGAGCCAGCGGCTATCAGGGTGGAGGCGTGGCCGGCTGCCTCTAGACTGCTGACTTTGCTCACAATTTCTAACGTCTGTGCCTGGGGGTTTTCAACAAATCCACTATCCTGAAAATCACAGCACTGGGACCTATCTTAGGGAAACTTTTTGGAAGTATTATCAAAAAGTTTCAGAGGAAGTAGAAGAAGTGATTGAGCTAAGGTAAAAGAGTGAGAATTAACTGCCTGACAGTCTTCATTAAACCAATGTTCTTACTTTGTAAGGTCTTTGCAATTACACTTCAAAGCTAAGGCCCATCTTCGAAATTTCCCTATTTGCTTTTAATCATTAATGATATCCTTTATTTGTTATCCTTTTAAAGTGCAACATTTTCCAGAGTGAATGAGTAGGAAGTCTTATTAAGCAGATAAGCAAAGCAGCAATGTGAAGACCGTGCAATTTCTAAAGGGGATAATCTGTTGTTACTTTAATTACAATATTTGCAGTTAGATTGTTTTGGTTATTAGTCTACTGCAAAATACAGTACAATCTACATTTTCCTAATTTTTAGAGCTTAAACAAAGCATATTTTAAATGATAGCAAAAATTATACTTGAACATTTTTACCTTTAGAAATTCACATTTTCGTTTTCAAATGATTAAATGGGGGGGGGTCTCAAAAAACAGTGTATTTTGAGTATAAAAAGGAATATCAGGAATACAATTATTTGAAAATACTCCACTTTGCATTTATAATACATTGAAGAATGTGAAATGAATATTTTATGCGGAATCCACTTTTGATGTGAAGATGGTTTTACATTTAAAATTCTCTACTCAAATGTGTTCTCAGAATACACTCACCCATTCATTGTTTTCATGTCCAAGCTACTGTCAAGGGAAAGGAGCATTCAGTGATATTCCAAGGGTACTTTCTTCATTTGTAGAAAAAATTAATTAGAATCTTTATGTTAATGTGCTCTGCTCAGCTGACCTTTGATTCTTCACATGGTTGAGTAAACAGATGGTTAATTTTTACGTTTTCCTATGAAAGCGACAGCGTGGCACCTCTACCCAGACTTCAAAAGTGGGAAATTCAGATTGGAATTTAAAGAACATAAAGTGTATGCTATGAACTCCCCTCATATTTTCTTAGTTTTCACAGAAAACAGGTAAACATGTGAGTGGCACAGATAAAGGCAGAAACATCTTGATAAAGTAACGTGTGGCATGGCATATTGTTTCCCCGTGTGGCTCCTCCTGGGCTCTGCCCTCTCATACCATTTTCTGTGCTTGGCCCACATGGTGCTCCTGTGCCTTGAGCTCCTCCTTCTCCCCATGCTCTGGTGCTGGGAGGTTTATGATCCACTGCTTTTGGCACGAGGGTAGCTGGGATGAAACATGTCCTCCATCCTGAACAAAAACCTGAAAGGTCTAGAACTTTCTATGAAAAGCCATAAGAAGCCTTCGGCCAATACCTGACTAAACCAGCTTAAAGGTGTTACTGTTTAGTCCTATCGTATTCTGTATCACATGGGCTTCAAGTGTACATAACCAAGTTTAGCTTACAGATTCACAGGAGCTTTGGGCTGGAAGGAGCTTTTGAGATCACTTAGTGCAGTGGGTTTCAGAGTTTCCCCACGGTATGTGTGTTGGGGAAGGGGGCCAGAAAGAAGACTCAGTCCCTTTCAAAAAGAACAGGTCAGGTTTTGCTTTATATATTGTGGTTCTGAGTGGGACTTCTTTAGGGAAAAAGTGTTCTGTTATTATTTCCCCAATAAAATATTTGAAAACCACCGACCCTGTCTTTTTACGGATGAGGAAATAGAGGCCCATAGAGATGTTATATATATCTTAATTCAATGTCAGTTGCAACTATGGAGATTTTACCTAGACTTGAATTTCTTTCTTAGACAGTACGTAATAAATGTAGCATCCTTTTCTCAAAACTTCTTGGCTGGAAAGCCATGAACAGAGCATCTATATGGCTCGTTTCTGTGCCATTGTCTCACTTTTGCAAGCTTGCAACCTCAGCACGTATGAATGAGCCTGGTATGCATGTGCACGTGTGCACGGGCTCACTTGTGTTAGGCTGGGGGAAAAACAAGTCTGTAGAACTTGGGGATCAAGTTGGTCGCCTTGTAGCTGAGGGGACCCTGCTTGGAATACGTCCTAGGAATCCCATATGATGGTAGGTGCTAATTGCTGTAGGGAGCAGATGATACGTACAATCCCAAACCTTTTTGCCAACAACATGGCTCTGATACCAGCGTTGACTGAAGATCTTTGGATGTTTGGGAGAGGCCATTAGTTTAATGAGAGTGTTCTGTCCTGGGTATGACACCCAGTGCACAACATGTTAGGGAGATGGGGCACCAGGACACTTCCACCCAATGCCAGTGTGGCAAAGGAGCCCATACCCAGTTATAATATCCCTTGATCGAAATTGGTTGTTTTCACCTTTCCCATAGGTCACAAAATGCTACACCCAGGTATCCAGTTTGCCTCCTGTGTATCACATTCAGATAAGTTTGGTCTCCCTAATATTTCTGCATGTTTACTCTGTGCCAGGCAGAGGCTGCGAAGCACATATGAAGGAAATGCTCCACTGAGTTAACTTGTTAACTCATAGTGTTCATATTTCTTTGTAACGGCTTATTTTAAAAATAGGTTTCAACAAGGGTTGAAAACATAATGTCCATCAGAAAATATTGTAACTTAATGAAGTAGGGAGCTGGGGAAGCCCATCTGAGAGGCCAGCCAGTTCCAGTCCATCGTTACCCCATGGGCCTTGGTGCCAGATCTCCTAAATCAAGTGAAGTGAAAAATCTATTTTTTTTTTTAATCCAGTTTTAAATGTTGCATATCCCAGTGTTTAAATGTTGTCAGCTAAGTAAAAAAAAAAAAAAAAAAAAAAAGTAAAGCCCACGTCTGTGAGCTATATCCTGTTTGCAGAAAGCCCAGTTTGTGACCAGTGCTTTAAACTAACCTTTGAATGCGATCCGTGCATTTGTCGTTGACCGCCCCGCTATGTGAAACATATTGTCTCTGAGTCCGTGGTGCTGGAAGGCTTGCACTGCACATATGGTTTTGTAGACATATTGTGGGCAGCCGATGAATATTAATCAGCAGCAGCAGTTTTATCGCCACCATTATGCAAGCTTGACAAAGGCATCGTGGAGCAGCTAGCAGCAAACCTGCAACGGTAATTGTGGGACTACTTTGGAAAAGGATGATCTAGAATTAGATTTCACGCACACACTTAAAAGCAATTACAAGCAGTGAGAGAGGAATGTGATTACAGTATGGTCCAAGGGCTGGGGGGTTTTAAAACCGTTTTTGAAGTTCTATACATCGAAGAATTGAGTACCTTGCCCTCCATGAAGGCTTAGTACAAGTGGATATATATCGTGGCTACTTGGTTTCATGGAAGCAGTGAAATATTTATTCGCACGTTTGGTATGGCTGCTGCAGCTGCTTCTCTGTTATATACACAATCATAAGCACTTGCTTTTTTATAATTGTAGAACAAAGTTTAAGAGATTATCCCCTGAAGAGAAGAAAAATATAGTTGTTATGAAAATGAACTGAGGTGATAATGTGCATACTAGTTCTAACAAATAAAGTGCTTGCTATGGACTGAATGTTTGCCTTCCTCCTCCACCCCCCCACCCCCAATTCATCTGATGATATTTGGAGATGGGGTCTCTGGGAGGTGATGAGGTCATGAGACTGGAGCCTTCATGAATGGGATTAGTGCTCTTATAACAGAGGCCCCCAGAGCTCCCTCACCCCTTCCACCATGTGAGGTTACAGTGAAAAGAAGTCTATCTGTGAACCAGGAAGAGGGGCCTCACAAGACACCAAATCTGTACTTTGACTTCGGACTTCCCAGCATTCAGAACCGTGAGAAATAAATTTCTGTTGTTGATAAGCCACCGAGTCTATGGTATTTTGCTATAGATGCCCGATCAGACCAAGACAATGCTTAAAATAAAAATTCACAACTCAAAACTGCCCTAATCAACAGAATTAGTATTTAAAGCTGGAGAAATCTTAGAGATGATCTACTTCAACTCTAGCCTTTATGATTAAACTAAGGCACAGAGAGGTCAAGTGATTGGCCCAGTGCCACACAGCACTAGAATTCAAGTCTCTAGCATCGGGTTTAGGAACCTCTGACATTTACAGATATAGATTACAGCTTTAATTACATACCAGTGACCTAAAATCGATGACATGTAGTGTAATTTTGCTAAAGCAGGGATTTGAATGCTCGTGTAGTGATGCTGATACATCAAAATAAGTCATTTCACTGGTGAATGAGCCAAGCCGACCACTTTGTATCTAATCTCAACCCAGCTGCATTGTCTTCTGCTCTAAAAGCACTTAAATTGTTTGGTCACATTTTATGGCTTGGCTTTGTTGCAGGCTCTCAATAAAAAGTTTCTTAAATGAAGGAGTGAATGAAAGACTACCTTTTATACAGAAAATTACACACTGTAGAGGTATTTGCAAGTATGATTATTTAAGATTTCTCCTGATGTTAACTTTTATGAATGCTAAGGTCAACTTCAATCTGTATTAATAGTAAAGATCCTTTATATAAGGAGGTGGAATCCCCAGTGGTTTCTGCAAGGGAATTTGAACCAGGTTCATAGTTTTGTGGGGTTAAAAGGTAAGACTAAAATAGAGACTTAAAAATATTGAATCGAATTCCTTGGGTTCTAAAACTAGTCCCTGAGATTAAGTTAGGGACCTCTGAAAGTTGCATCAGAGCTTTCCAGTAATAAATTCAAGAAATTATTGCATTAGAGATCAGAAATTTCACACCTAGATGCTGTATGGTGTAAGGCAATCAAGATCCCACTCCTGAATACATGTGTTTGACTTGGGCAAGGCATTTAGCCTTTCTGATTCTTGGCTTCCTCATCTATAACACTGACGATGACACCTGGTGTTAGAGGGTTTTTGGAAGCGTACAGGGAGCCCCTGGGGAAGTGGAGTTGGGTACCCTCCTCTGTTCATTCCCAGCAGCCTCTCCTTCCTCCAGTTCAAGGCCCCGTAGTTGCCAACTTGTCTGTCACATTTCACGTCAAGCTGTTAACTCTGAGAGGGATCAAGAAATGTCTCTTTTTGTATCTGCTCAATAAGTGTTTATTGAATGACTAAAATGCATAATGCAAATGTAAGGCACTATGATAATTTCACCTAGGAAGTCTGGTTCTTTAATTTGATGGTAGGAGGAATTCCTTGATCTGGACTATATCCTGACTTCCAGTATCTAGTTCTGACCCCACAAAAAGAAAGGTGGAGAGAAAGTATAACCCATGTGTAGGGGATTTTGACACATGATTTGACTGCCAAAATGTCACTGGGTTGGAATTTCCTGAGCAAGGTGTGGTGTTAGCCTATCTTTGAGGAAGTCTGCACTTTGTGCGTGTGTGTGTGTGTGTGTGTGTGTGTGTGTGTGTGTTTCTAATGAAGTTCAGATAGGTTCTCTCTTTCAGAATTAAATAATAGAACTATTGAATAACGTAGCCATCAAATAACATAGCCATGTAAAGGGACAAGTATAATCTACGGCTCATAGTGAATCTCAGCAAATATTTGACTTTCCTTGGAAACCCCCAAACCAAGTTCACTATTTCTGTTACTGGTGATTTTCCTATCTGGCTTCACTGAGGAACTTTACAGTTTGGGAAAACTTCTCTTCCTATTAGTCATAAGTGAGATGCCCGTTGGCCTCACCCTACTAACTTTCGGACTGGCTTTGGTCTTCCCAGTGGTGGACTGAGGCAATGGTGACCCGGGGCAATATTGGATTCAAAGGCTGGCTTTTCCCTGGCCCATGGACTATGGGGCCCTCGCAGTAGGTGGGAATGAGAGACTTTTGTGTATTCCTCCCTTTGCTGGTAGAATACGTGAGACCTTCTTGCTGTTCTCTCTTGCCACATGATAGCTTCTTCCTCTGTTCCACAAAAAGCAAACTCTTTATTCCTGCTCAAGAACTTGCCCTTGTTAGACAAACCAATACACTCAGCTCAGTGGAAAAAGGTGAAAGATTGTTGCGATTGTGTGTGTGTACGTGTGTGCGTATACATGGTGTACAAGAAAGAGCGGGTTCTCTTTGGATTTTGTGGTGGGGTGGGTCTCATTTTAACTTGTGACGTTGTGTCACTTTCCCTGACTGTAAAAAGGATCATTGTTTTGAGGACTGGCTTGTCAGGGCTTTTGTCAAGCTAAAAATAACAAAGTTAGAGGGAATTATAGAAACAGAATTGGGAAAGCTCACAGCTCTGAGATTACATTTAATGCAATAATGTGTCTACTTGGTATAATATTTTATTGTTTTTTTTTCTCCCCAAAGCAGAGTTTATAATGATTTTACTGAAGGGTTTCAAGTCATTTTGGTTAGTGATCTTTTGTTTATGTGTCTTTTAATTACCCGGATCGGTTTTTCCTCGACTTCAGCTCATCTTAAAAATTTTCAGAGGCTATGCCAGGAAAGCTTAGGGGGCACCAGCTTTCTTGCTAGAGAGCCAGAAAACCATTATATATTTGTTCTGGGGAATTGTAAAAAAAAAAAAAAAAAAAAAAAAAAATTAAAAGGTGTAAGGGAGTGGTCTTTGTGATCACACACTCTCTTTGGGGCCCCAAACCACGGCATGCTCTTTCCTGAGCCTAAACCCAAAGCTATATATGGTATTGGTATGAAATAGCATTGTGCTAGAGATAATTATGTCTGTCTTGAGGACTTGACCCAACCAGGCTGACACTTCATAAGGAAAGTCTTGTGATTCTGGAGCACTCGGCACTTGCCTGGGGCTGTTTATGAGCCTACTCTGTTAAAGACACAGGCCTTTCTAAGAGAAATGTTATGTCCTTGGAACTCCTCAAAACTTTTCACTTTAAGTTAATTGCAGTCTTTCCTGTGGGCACAGAATCAAGTAAATATGCACTTTAAGATGAACTTCTGATGTCCACTCATGAATCTACCATGTCTGGAAGACATAACATTTTTTGGAAAGCAGAGATCTGGGACACCCACATTTTCATGGTTACTTCCTTACTGTAAAACTTGATCTGAAATCCTGTGATGCATATCCCCAGAGGAAACAAATGCTGCACGTCTATTGTTCTATCAATTGTGGATAATCGAATCCAGTTGCACAGTGAGGGCACTGTGCAGAAGAAGTAAAATAGTCTGGGGAAGGTACGTGTCTTGCTCAGTTCCATCTGCTTCCATTTCTATTCTTTACTGTCTTCTCTGGCTTCTCTCCACTCCCTGCCAGCCCAGCCCTGTTGCTGCCTCTCTACAACTAACCCTGACCCTAGACAGAGGCATGAAGAAGATCTACCCCAGGCTCTGAGGCTCAGTAACAAGTCACCGTTTCTGCTGGTCTGGCTTCGAGTCTGGCTTCGAGCCTGTGTCCCAGCTCTGAAAACTATTTCCAGACCTTCTTGTTCCCATTTACCTGACTCCTGATCAAAGTTGTCTAGAACCCTGGTTCCTCTAAAGCTGAGTTCTCTCCTGTTTTTGCTGGTTTACTTTCCAGTGCCCAGGGCCTTTTACTAATCACAGACAGGTGACAGAGCCTCTGATGATTAATAATAATAATAATAATAATAATAGCAATAATAATGATGATAGAGCTAACATATATTAGGTACCTATTATGTGCCAGGAAGCTAAGTGCTTTACATACATCATCCTACCTAATCTTTACAGACACTAGATAATAGATAATATTCCCATTTATAAGTAGATAAACTGAGGTTCAAAGAGGTTGAACGGGTAACTTGCCCAAGATCAGGGAGCCCCTTGCTGAGATGTCAGTTCAGTCACATCTGGGTCTTGGCTCCTAGACACAACACTTGGGTGGGAAGGCAGTCCTTTCTTATGCTCAATGCCTGCCGTGATTGCCAAATGCTACCCACCACCCCTTCTTGGTCCCCTGTAGCTCTGCTCTGTCTCCTCTTGGGGCACCTCCACGTTGGGCCTCCCTGATGAGGCTTCCTGATACTGGTAGCTCTACAAACCACACTCTTGTCTGTTGCCTGGCCTTCTGGACACCACACTCTGCCTCCTGATATGAGCGTCTCCCCATCCCAAGTGGCAGGGTGACTGCCCACGTCACCTGGCAGGGCCAGTTCCAGCCCAGACCCCGAGTCTGCCTGGTTCTGCCGTGTTGGTTCAGCTGTGCCTGGCATGATCCTGTGCTTGCTGGGGACTTAGGGTAATGGGAAAAGACTTGGAGGTTTGACTTGAGATCAGCATTCAGATCATACACACAAGCAAAACACATTGAATAACGAGTAGTGTTTCTGCATTTTAGAAAAAAATGAAAAGCTGTGATGTAACTTTTAAAGTTCAGGAATACAACTTCTAGAGATCCTTCATAAATATTCATGAGTAATCTCATAAGTTTTCTGAAATTGATTATGTTGTAAAAATTTTAATTGGTCTGCAAAACTTGCATTTTTCTCAGACTGAATATGGTACATATCATCCCTTGTCTTACAGTTAAAGCAAATTTAGCCCAGAATGACTCAAAACTGAACTCTCTTTCCATTATTTATGCTCTGATCAGATTGTACCTATGTGTATTCCTGTGTTTACATTCCCAGCTGCCTTTTCACATTTATATACATTCCTACAATCCTTGATTTTTGACCCAAATATCTAAGTCTTCTATGTCATACCATCTGGGCCACTCCTTAGCCCTAATTCCTTTCTGTCTCCAAATGAAACTCAGCCCCTTACATAGTTGTACTTTTGGTAATCTGCACATAGTTTTATGTACTTTGGCATCCGCACCCCATTTTCTTAACCTTGACAAATCTCTGAAGTTTCTAGCTGGGTGGCTCTGGCTGATTGATAAACCACTCTGTGCCCTGAAAACATCGCCTGTAAGGTGGCAGATATAACCACTTACACAAAGTCCTTACAAGAGTGACTGGCAGATAGGAAGCGTGTAACATAGGCTGGCTAAATGTTCTCTCCAGCACAGACAGGTAGCTCTGCTCTGAGGATTGTCCAGTCCCCCATTCTATTGTATGGCAAAGGGCCCCCGGTTGTGGGGGCCCCTTATACCATTAATAATACATTATTGGTATTATTACCAATTATCATCAATATTATTATTATTATTATCATTATTATTATCATCAATAATACCATTTTCTGAGCTCCTTCTCTGCCTCAGTCCCACTGCTAAGCACTTATGTCACGTCACCAGTTCTCCCAGCAATCACAGACAGGGAGACACCACCACCTCTGCTTATAGGTTTGGGGTAATGAACAGTTTGGGGTTCAGACAGTACTTTTCTCTCCCTTGCTTCTCACAGACCATGTCCCTGACCATGTCCTCCCTGTCTCTGTGCCTGCTCGGGGTGGCAGGTGTGGTTCTGCAGAGTGTCTTGTGAATTTTCACGTGAGATGAGATCAGAGGAGCAGGATCAGACTATGGGGAAACTGTAGGAGGTTTTGAGTGTTTTGGAGGAATGCGGAAAGTTCTTGGCAGTGTGGTTAGAGATTTGTGTATACCTCATGGATACTTTCTGGGAAGAGAAGATTGTTGGAGTCCAGAGAGAGATTAGGGGGCTGGAGAGCATTGTGGGATAATGTTAATGAAAACCAGAATACTTCTGTGAAAGTAACTTATTTAGTTCTGTTCATGGGATGAATAATTGAGGGCATTTTAAAAGGACTAGAAGCTCCTAGCAACTCCTTGATCTGAGAGTGAGGAACCAAGAGGCAGGGAGCCTCACAGCCTGTCCGTAGTCATCTCACTGCGGTGGCCCTGCCAGAACCCTGCATTGGGGTCGGGGGGGGGGGGCGGGATTTGAAATCTTTTTTCCACGACCTGGAAAAGTTCTGGACCAAGTGCTCCTCAGGTGCTCCGCTATATCCCTGAGGGAGGAAGTGAGCAGGCAGGGAATTAGGGGGTGACTTTTGGTTCGGTCTCTAAGGCAAATGTGTTTGCTTAGAATAAGACTTTCATAGATAGCTGGGAAGAAAAATTGAACATTTAAGTCTAAACCCCCATCACAATTGCTCCTGTAGGTTTTAAAGAGAGAAGAGCAAAGAGTATGGGCAAATGGACCCTGTTTGTTGCCAGAGGGCTCTGATCGCAAATCCCAGTGGGCCGGCACAGGTGTCAGCTGTGAGTATGCCCTTTGCTGGTCTAGGTTCAGGTGGAATATGAAAAGCTGAAGGACAACTCAAGGTAGAATAAGTACAAATAAGAATAAGAGCCAAGAAAGCATAATCCCAACGACGGGCTCACAAGGGAGAGAGTGCTGTGCTCATGAAAGAGAAACGAGACCGGACCTACAGACATCTCTAGCTGCCGCTGTTGGATGTTGTTGTGTGTAGAAACTCCTCAGCACAATGTTGTCATGTCCCCTCCTCAGAAGACAGTGACCCCAAGTGGGAGGAACCTTGAGCTTCTCCCTGGCTGAAATGAGACTAACACACTACCTATAGCATTTTTAGAAGGAATTCCCTAAGGAAAGTTGTATTTCCTGGGGCTGGAGATCCTAGGGGATTATAGTGGTTCTCAAACTTTTCTTTTTCACGATAAGTTACTTTTTTCAGGCATAAAACTTAGAACTCTAATATGTAAACTGTTAAAATATATATGCTATGTGTATAAATTTATTTCATGAATTCAAATGTAGTAAAGCTTTGCTATACACTCTCTTTCTTGGACACATAACAATGAGGAGGGTGGGTAGAGATATCTACTCACTGAAAAGGAGCCTGCACACCAAACCTCCAAAACAAGGAAAGAAATCATAAGCTCAGTAATACAGTTATGCAAGCAACGAACTGAACATGAGCCTACGTCATGAAGTCTGAATAAGACATCAACATAGAACGCTCCAAGAGATAAATGAAAGAGGTATTTTCACTAAAAGTGGCAAGGAATTATGAAACAGGATCTGGTAAAAATGAAAAAAAAAAAAAACTTAAGGAAAAAGAAGAGCAGGAAGGAAAAAAGTGAAGAAAAATGGAGAATAGAGTAAAAGGCTTCACATTATCTTTAAAGGGAATACAGGAAGAATAAAATAGAAGTAATGGAGGATCAATATCTCAAAAGATGATGATTTAAAAACATACCGTAATTGAAGAGTTGAGCCTTCAGATTAAAACTGTACTACAGAATGAATAAAAATAAGTTCATCCTTTCACATGCTATTGAAACTGTGGAGACATATTATTATTAGTTTTCTAGGGCTGCCATGACAAGTGCCACAGACTGGGTGGCTTGAACAAACAAACAAACAAAATTAATTCTCACCATGTTGGAGGCTGTAAGCCCAAGAACGAGGTTCTGGAAGGGTTAGTTTCTTCTGAGGTGTCTCTTCTTGGCTTGCAAATGGCTACCTTCTCACTGTGTCTTCACATGACCTTTGCTCTGTGCCTGTCTGTGTCCTAATCTCCTTATAAGGATAAAAGTCAGGCAGGATTAGGCCTCCTCCTAATGCCTCATTTTTAACTTAATCATCTTGTTAAAGGCCTTATCTCCAACTATTGCACTCTGAGGTACTGTTAGCCTTCAAAATATGAATTTCGAGGGGCATATAAAATTCTCAGCCCATAACAGAAGGATAAGGAATAAAATTTTAAGAGCTACAAAGGAGAAAAGATTTTCACAAAAGTAGGGCCTTCAGACTAGCAGCAGATTTTATGTCAGTGACAACAGATTCCAGAAGACAAGGGAGCAGGAGCTACTGTTTACTGAGAAAGGATAATAGCTATCCATCTCGATTGAGATTGAAACAGGATATTGTTAAAAAATCAAACACAGAAAAATTAAGTAATTTTGTCAAGTCTGCAAAACTAATAAATGGTAGGGCCAGGCTTTGATTTCAAGTAGTCTGATCCCGGACTTTACACTTTTAACCATTGTGCTATTAGGAGCAAAAAGGAACATACCTAGTTACTATGATTTAAAAAAAAATAATAAGGAAATACCATGAACATGTTTGTGTTAATACATTTGAAAATTTAGATACAGTTAGTATTTTTTATAAAAATGTGTTATAAACATTGATAAAAGGAAATAGAAAACCTGATTAAATTTCAATTACTACAGATATTCAGTGCCAAGGCAAAAGTCTTCTCTTTAAACAGGCCCAGATGATTTTACAGACAATTTCTAACAAAATGTTCAAGAACAGATCATTTTTATATTGTATAAATAGTTTCAGAGAATTGATAAAACAGTGAATCCATTTAGTTCACCTTGTAATGTCAGTAGAAGTTTGACAGTAATAAGAGAAGCATAAGAAAAAAAAGTTTTAGGTCACTTTTACTTATGCAAAGAATTTCAAACTGAAAAACAAACAAACTGCATAAATAAGCTGATTCCATCAGTAAAAATTAAACCAAGGCAATGGCAAGGAATATAAAAATAAGTTATCAGCCAAAAATATATTATAAGCCACATAAATTAATAGATTAAATAAGAAAATAAAAACATCTCAAAAGATGGAGGAAAAGTGTTTAATGAAATATAATAACAGTTCTTAATTCTAATTATTGTAAAATAGGGATAGGAGATTTTGTTTCCCTAATAAATTGTACCTACTAGTCATCTGTAGTAAATACCATACTTAATAATGAGACCTTAGAAGCATTCTCATTAAAGTCAGGAAGAATCCAAGGGTGCCCTTAGTCAATGTTTCTTTTCAACTTTGTACTAGAGATTCTAGCCAATGAGATAGGACAGTCCAAAGAAAAATGAATAAAAAAGAAGAGATCAAACTATCCTTATTTGCAGGATAGGACTCACTATCTAGGAAATCAAAAATAATTTACAAGTAAATTTTTACAACACTGGTTGTTGGCCATAAGATCAACATAAAAATATCAATAGCATTCTGTAGCAAATAGAAAATGAAATAGATTGAAAGATCCCTTTTACAATAAGAACCAAAAATTGAAGGTAGTTAGAAAAGTCTAACAAAGAATGTGCAGAATCTTCATGGAGAAAATTATGAAACACTGAATGATGCAAAAGGAAATGGAATAAATGGAGAGACAGATAATGTACATGACTAAGGGAATTCAACATTTTAAAGACAGAAATTATCCTCAAATTAATCCATATATTCAGTGTAATTCTAATTCAATGTAAGGATATTTTGTGGTGCTCAATCCTAAGATGAACATTAAACAGCAAATTGTGAAAAATAAAGAAACTGAAGATTAACAACATGGAAGGGCTTTTCCTATCATATTTCAAGGCCTATTACACACTGTAAAAATTAACAGTTTGACCAAAAAAGAAAGAATAAAAAGCCCAGACACAGACTTGTGTGTGTGTGTGTGTGTGTGTGTGTGTGTGTGTGTACGTATACGTATATGATAGGAGATTACATTTCACATCAAGTAGAAGAAAGAAGAGAATAAATTTTGCTAGAGAATCAGCCATATGTAAAAAGTGAATCCTTACTTCAAACTACTCAAAACTCATTCCTGGTATACTCAAGGCCTAAATATGAAATAAAAAAAAAATAGAATGTTTTAGATGAAAATATAAGAAAATTCCTGTATAACTTTAGAGAAGGAATTGGTAGAGATATCACAAAAAGCACAAAGCATGAGGGACTAGATTGATATATTTGACTACATTAGAATTTAAAAAAGAAATTTTCAGCAGAAGGCACTATTTGAGTTCCCACACAAGGCACAGAATGGAAGGGGATATCTGTCATGCATATAACTGACAAAAAATTATTAAAGAGACTTTATAAAACTACTCTTACAAATTAATGCAAAGAGAGAGAGAGAGAGAGAGAGAGAGAGAGAGAGAGAGACAACCGAAAATAAAATGTGCAAAAGAAAGAATTCTAAGAGCCAGATGAATTGGAGAATAAGCATATGAAAAGATGTTCACACTAAGTGGTAATCTGGGAAATATAAATTCAAAGTGAGATACAATGTCACACCTATCAGGTTGGTGAAAATGAACAAATCCAAGCAGGGTGGAGGATGTTGAGCAGTTGGGACACTCACACTATGTAGAGAAGAACGCATGGGGCTAGGGGCGACGCCGTGGAGAGTACTTCGGCAGTATCTTGTAATGCTTCACCTGAGCACGCTCTGTGCAGCAGCTCTTCGGCTTCATACACCCCTTGGAGAAGCTTTACACTGCGAGCAAGGAGTCTCCCGTACTGTTGCACTGTTTTCAACAGAGGAGGTGCACGGCTTGTGCTATAGTCATTCAATGGAGACTACTAACCTACCAGTTTAAAATGAATTAATTAAAACCATGTGGATCAATATGGATGTATATAAAAAATTGCTTAGCAAAAAAAGTACAGAGTGGTTACCATATATATAAAACACAATATGTACATTACATATATTGTAAAACATCGCCATATAATACTATACATACAGGGGCGCCTGGGTGGCTCACTGAGTTAAGCGTCTAACTCTTAATTTCAGCTCAGGTCATGATC
Source organism: Panthera uncia (assembly GCF_023721935.1). NCBI lineage: Eukaryota > Metazoa > Chordata > Mammalia > Carnivora > Felidae > Panthera > Panthera uncia. Next base: position 68,258,966 of record NC_064809.1, read on the forward strand.
TCACAGTTATTGAGATCGAGCCCCTCATCAGGCTCTGCACTCACAGCTCAAAGCCTCCTTGGGATTCTCTCTCTCTGTTCCTCCCCTGCTCTCTCTCTCTCTCTCTCTCTCTCAAAATAAATATTAAAAAAAAAACTATAGATACATATAAAATTTGTAACATTATTAAAGCTGCATGAAAATGAAAAACATAGAATGCATTATAGAGGCTTACTCTGGAGTGGAATAAATGGAATGGGATTGGGAAGTGACATGCTGGCATTTTCAACTGTATCCTTAATGTTTTTTTTTTCAAACAAAGGAAAGCATAACAAAGGAGGCAAATATAGCAAATGTTCAAGAATGTCCACTAGTTATTTTCCATAATTTCAGTAGCAAAATTTCAATAGAAAAAAATTTCAATCTCTTTTTTTTTTTTAAAGTTTATTTATTTTGAGACAGAGAGAGAGCGAGTGCATGAGCAGGGGAGGGGCAGAGAGAGAGGAAGAGACAGAGAATCCCAAGCAGGCTCCATACTGTCAGCTTGGAGCCTGATGTGGGGCTTGAGCCCATGATCTGTGAGATCGTGACCTGAGCGGAAACCAAGAGTCAAACGCTTATCTGACTGAGCCACCCAGCCACCCCCCAAAATTTCAATTTCAATAAAAATATCTCATAGTTAAAAATAAAGTATAACCCTGTGTATAAGAAAGACTGTCAATGAGAAAAAACGGACTCTAAGTAAAAACTTAGTATGGCACACCATGGACTGATAGGTTTACTATGATAAAAACAAAGGATAGCGCATTTTAACTAACACTCTAGAGTACTGATTTTTAAGCATGTTAGTAATATATTATGCCAAACTCCAACGTATTAAAGAGATGAGCGGTATTTTATTGATATAATTATTTCATAAGGATATACATCTATCCTTATGAAACATATACAAATATATATGAAAATATAAAAATGAATATATTCATTACAGCGTGAGGATAGTAGATTAAAAACTCCTATTATCCTCAATAAAAAGACAGACAGCCTCAGTTCTCAAAGAGGACACCCAAATGGCCAACAAACATATGAAAAAGCATTTAACCTTGCTAGTCGGCCATAGGGGGACCATATATCCTGGTTTGCTAGTAACAGTCCCAATTTACTCTGCTTTACTTGCTAAAATTTTAAAAACACCCCCTTTCACTTTTGGTTTAGATGATACATCTTGTGGTTGCCCTACTTACCAGGGAAATAGAAATTAAAATCACGTTGAGGGACCACTACACATCAGAATTAAAAAGACTGGCAATGCCAAAGGTTTGCAAAGATGTGGGCCGATAATAACTCTGACACACTGAATGGTGGGAAGAGCCTGTGGCTGATGCGAGCAGCTTCCACACTCAGCCAATCTGGGGCGGTGAAGATGGGTGGCTCTTTTGACCAAGCCTGTGTTACTTTGTCTTAGGGTTTTTAGGGCCCTTTCTCATGAGATGGGACTGGACCGAGACTCTGCTCAAAGTCCTGGGAGTGCTGCCTGCGGAGTCTGTGTTTTAAGGCTGGATTAGCTTAGTTTGCAGTTTATGATATGTACCAATAAGCAATTTAGTTATGGTTAAGCACTAATTCAGAGCTGAGTAAACTTTGTTCAAATATGATACGTGTTCAGTCGTGTACTTAAAAGTCAGCTAAGTTACAGAAATACTGATCTATAGGAAGGGAGTATCAAAATGCTTCTGAGGGCAATTTCTCTGTACTTTCCCAGTTTTCTGTGACATGACATTTCCTCAGACCAGCAGAAAGGAGAACATAACAAATGAGGTAAGTCTGTGAAATGTTGAGGCCGGCTCTAACTTCTTCCTGTTTCATTTATCTCTTCATGACTGCCTGGTCCCCATACAGGAGAACGAGGGGTCGAGAACTTGGACTATCTTATTCTTGGGTTTAACACTGATTCCTTCTTTCTTCCAAAACATGAGAGAACCAATGACTGCCTTGGCCTCAAAAAGCCCTCTGTCATCTTTCAAGCCACCAGAAAGAGTTAACTTCAGCCCAACAATCTGGATGACTTTCTGGTTCTACATTCAAGGAGAAATACTGTGTGTTTTTTTTTTTTTTTTTTTTTTTTTCCTTTTTTTTTTTTTTTTTTTT
>NC_064809.1:68261192-68544898 GCF_023721935.1 Panthera uncia
CCTCTTTTTTTTTTTTTTTTTTTTCTTCTTTCCTTCCCCTCCCCCATGGGTTTCTGTTATGTTTCTCAGGATCCACATAAGAGTGAAACCATATGGTATCTGTCTTTCTCTGTATGGCTTATTTCACTTAGCATCACACTCTCCAGTTCCATCCATGTTGCTACAAAAGGCCATATTTCATTTTTTCTCATTGCCACGTAGTATTCCATTGTGTATATAAACCACAATTTCTTTATCCATTCATCAGTTGATGGACATTTAGGCTCTTTCCATAATTTGGCTATTGTTGAGAGTGCTGCTATAAACATTGGGGTACAAGTGCCCCTATGCATCAGTACTCCTGTATCCCTTGGATAAATTCCTAGCAGTGCTATTGCTGGGTCATAGGGTAGGTCTATTTTTAATTTTCTGAGGAACCTCCACACTGCTTTCCAGAGCGGCTGCACCAATTTGCATTCCCACCAACAGTGCAAGAGGGTTCCCGTTTCTCCACATCCTCTCCAGCATCTATAGTCTCCTGATTTCTTCATTTTGGCCACTCTGACTGGCGTGAGGTGATATCTGAGTGTGGTTTTGATTTGTGTTTCCCTGATAAGGAGCGACGTTGAACATCTTTTCATGTGCCTGTTGGCCATCCGGATGTCTTCTTTAGAGAAGTGTCTATTCATGTTTTCTGCCCATTTCTTCACTGGGTTATTTGTTTTTCGGGTGTGGAGTTTGATGAGCTCTTTATAGATTTTGGATACTAGCCCTTTGTCCGATGTGTCATTTGCAAATATCTTTTCCCATTCCGTTGGTTGCCTTTTAGTTTTGTTGGTTGTTTCCTTTGCTGTGCAGAAGCTTTTTATCTTCATAAGGTCCCAGTAATTCACTTTTGCTTTTAATTCCCTTGCCTTTGGGGATGTGCCGAGTAAGAGATTGCTACGGCTGAGGTCAGAGAGGTCTTTTCCTGCTTTCTCCTCTAAGGTTTTGATGGTTTCCTGTCTCACATTCAGGTCCTTTATCCATTTTGAGTTTATTTTTGTGAATGGTGTGAGAAAGTGGTCTAGTTTCAACCTTCTGCATGTTGCTGTCCAGTTCTCCCAGCACCATTTGTTAAAGAGACTGTCTTTTTTCCATTGGATGTTCTTTCCTGCTTTGTCAAAGATGAGTTGGCCATACGTTTGTGGGTCTAGTTCTGGGGTTTCTATTCTATTCCATTGGTCTATGTGTCTGTTTTTATGCCAATACCATGCTGACTTGATGATGACAGCTTTGTAGTAGAGGCTAAAGTCTGGGATTGTGATGCCTCCTGCTTTGGTCTTCTTCTTCAAAATTACTTTGGCTATTCGGGGCCTTTTGTGGTTCCATATGAATTTTAGGATTGCTTGTTCTAGTTTCGAGAAGAATGCTGGTGCAATTTTGATTGGGATTGCATTGAATGTGTAGATAGCTTTGGGTAGTATTGACATTTTGACAATATTTATTCTTCCAATCCATGAGCAGGGAATGTCTTTCCATTTCTTTATATCTTCTTCAATTACCTGCATAAGCTTTCTATAGTTTTCAGCATACAGATCTTTTACGTCTTTGGTTAGATTTATTCCTAGGTATTTTATGCTTCTTGGTGCAATTGTGAATGGGATCAGTTTCTTCATTTGTCTTTCTGTTGCTTCATTGTTAGTGTATAAGAATGCAACTGATTTCTGCACATTGATTTTGTATCCTGCAACTTTGCTGAATTCATGTATCAGTTCTAGCAGACTTTTGGTGGAGTCTATCGGATTTTCCATGTATAATATCATGTCATCTGCAAAAGGCGAAAGCTTGACTTCGTCTTTGCCAATTTTGATGCCTTTGATTTCCTTTTGTTGTCTGATTGCTGATGCTAGAACTTCCAGCACTATGTTAAACAACAGCGGTGACAGTGGGCATCCCTGTCGTGTTCCTGATCTCAGGGAAAAAGCTCTCAGTTTTTCCCCGTTGAGGATGATGTTAGCTGTGGGCTTTTCATAAATGGCCTTTATGATCTTTAAGTATGTTCCTTCTATCCCGACTTTCTCAAGGGTTTTTATTAAGAAAGGGTGCTGGATTTTGTCAAAGGCCTTTTCTGCATCGATTGACAGGATCATATGGTTCTTCTCTTTTTTTTTGTTAATGTGATGTATCACGTTGATCGATTTGCGAATGTTGAACCAGCCCTGCATCCCAGGAATGAATCCCACTTGATCATGGTGAATAATTCTTTTTATATGCTGTTGAATTCGATTTGCTAGTATCTTATTAAGAATTTTTGCATCCATATTCATCAGGGATATTGGCCTGTAGTTCTCTTTTTTTACTGGGTCTCTGTCTGGTTTAGGAATCAAAGTAATACTGGCTTCATAGAATGAGTCTGGAAGTTTTCCTTCCCTTTCTATTTCTTGGAATAGCTTGAGAAGGATAGGTATTATCTCTGCTTTAAATGTCTGGTAGAACTCCCCTGGGAAGCCATCTGGTCCTGGACTCTTATTTGTTGGGAGATTTTTGATAACCGATTCAATTTCTTCGCTGGTTATGGGTCTGTTCAAGCTTTCTATTTCCTCCTGATTGAGTTTTGGAAGAGTGTGGGTGTTTAGAAATTTGTCCATTTCTTCCAGGTTGTCCAATTTGCTGGCATATAATTTTTCATAGTATTCCCTGATAATTGTTTGTATCTCTGAGGGATTGGTTGTAATCATTCCATTTTCATTCATGATTTTATCTATTTGGGTCATCTCCCTTTTCTTTTTGAGAAGCCTGGCTAGAGGTTTGTCAATTTTGTTTATTTTTTCAAGAAACCAACTCTTGGTTTCGTTGATCTGCTCTACAGTTTTTTTAGATTCTATATTGTTTATTTCTGCTCTGATCTTTATTATTTCTCTTCTTCTGCTGGGTTTAGGCTGCCTTTGCTGTTCTGCTTCTATTTCCTTTAGGTGTGCTGTTAGATTTTGTATTTGGGATTTTTCTTGTTTCTTGAGATAGGCCTGGATTGCAATGTATTTTCCTCTCAGGACTGCCTTCGCTGCATCCCAAAGCGTTTGGATTGTTGTATTTTCATTTTCGTTTGTTTCCATGTATATTTTAATTTCTTCTCTAATTGCCTGGTTGACCCACTCATTCGTTAGTAGGGTGTTCTTTAACCTCCATGCTTTTGGAGGTTTTCCAGACTTTTTCCTGTGGTTGATTTCAAGCTTCATAGCATTGTGGTCTGAAAGTATGCATGGTATAATTTCAATTCTTGTAAACTTATGAAGGGCTGTTTTGTGACCCAGTATATGATCTATCTTGGAGAATGTTCCATGTGCACTCGAGAAGAAAGTATATTCTGTTGCTTTGGGATGCAGAGTTCTAAATATATCTGTCAAGTCCATCTGATCCAATGTATCATTCAGGGCCCTTGTTTCTTTATTGACTGTGTGTCTAGATGATCTATCCATTTCTGTAAGTGGGGTGTTAAAGTCCCCTGCAATGACCACATTCTTATCAATAAGGTTGCTTATGTTTATGAGTAATTGTTTTATATATCTGGGGGCTCTGGTATTCGGCGCATAGACATTTATAATAGTTAGCTCTTCCTGGTGGATAGACCCTGTGATTATTATATAATGCCCTTCTTCATCTCTTGTTACAGCCTTTAATTTAAAGTCTAGTTTGTCTGATATAAGTATGGCTACTCCAGCTTTCTTTTGGCTTCCAGGAGCATGATAAATAGTTCTCCATCCCCTCACTCTCAATCTAAAGGTGTCCTCAGATCTAAAATGAGTCTCTTGTAGACAGCAAATAGATGGGTCTTGTTTTTTTATCCATTCTGATACCCTATGTCTTTTAGTTGGCGCATTTAATCCATTTACATTCAGTGTTATTATAGAAAGATATGGGTTTAGAGTCATTGTGATGTCTGTATGTTTTATGCTTGTAGTGATGTCTCTGGTACTTTGTCTCACAGGATCCCCCTTAGGATCTCTTGTAGGGCTGGTTTCGTGGTGACAAATTCCTTCAGTTTTTGTTTGTTTGGGAAGACCTTTATCTCTCCTTCTATTCTAAATGACAGACTTGCTGGATAAAGGATTCTCGGCTGCATATTTTTTCTGTTTAGCACACTGTAGATATCGTGCCAAGCCTTTCTGGCCTGCCAAGTTTCAAAGGAGAGATCAGTCACGAGTCTTATAGGTCTCCCTTTATATGTGAGGGCACGTTTATCCCTTGCTGCTTTCAGAATTTTCTCTTTATCCTTGTATTTTGCCAGTTTCACTATGATATGTCGTGCAGAAGATCGATTCAAGTTACGTCTGAAGGGAGTTCTCTGTGCCTCTTGGATTTCAATGCCTTTTTCCTTCCCCAGTTCAGGGAAGTTCTCAGCTATAATTTGTTCAAGTACCCCTTCAGCACCTTTCCCTCTCTCTTCCTCCTCTGGGATACCAATTATGCGTATATTATTTTTTTTTAGTGTATCACTTAGTTCTCTAATTTTCCCCTCATACTCCTGGATTTTTTTATCTCTCTTTCTTTCAGCTTCCTCTTTCTCCATAACTTTATCTTCTAGTTCACCTATTCTCTCCTCTGCCTCTTCAAGCCGAGCCATCGTGGATTCCATTTTGTTTTGCATTTCGTTTAAAGCGTTTTTCAACTCCTCGTGACTGTTCCTTAGTTCCTCGATCTTTGTGGCAAGAGATTCTCTGCTGTCCTGTATACTGTTTTCAAGCCCAGCGATTAATTTTATGACTATTATTCTAAATTCACTTTCTGTTATATTATTTAAATCCTTTTTGATCAGTTCATTAGCTGTTGTTATTTCCTGGAGATTCTTCTGAGGGGAATTCTTCCGTTTGGTCATTTTGGAGAGTCCCTTGCGTGGTGAGGACCTGCAGCGCACTTCCCCTGTGCTGTGGTGTATAACTGGAGTTAGTGGGCGGGGCCGCAGTCCAACCCGATGTCTGCCCCCAGCCCACTGCTGGGGCCACAGTCAGACTGGTGTGTGCCTTCTCTTCCCCTCTCCTAGGGGCGGGATTCACTGTGGGGTGGCGTGGCCCGTCTGGGCTACTTGCACACTGCCAGGCTTGTGTTGCTGGGGATCTGGGGTATTAGCTGGGGTGGGTAGGCAAGGTGCACGGGGGCTGGAGGGGCAGGCTTAGCTCGCTTCTCCTTAGGTGATCCACTTCAGGAGGAGCCCTGTGGCAGCGGGAGGGAGTCAGATCCGCTGCCGGAGGTTTGGCTCCGCAGAAGCACAGAGTTGGGTGTTTGCGCGGAGCAAGCAAGTTCCCTGGCAGGAACTGGTTCCCTTTGGGATTTTGGCTGGGGGATGGGCGGGGGAGATGGCGCTGGCGCCTTTGTTCCCCGCCAAGCTGAGCTCTGCCGTCCGGGGGCTCAGCAGCTCTCCCTCCCTTTGTCCTCCAGCCTTCCCGCTTTCTGAGCAGAGCTGTTAACTTATGACCTCCCAGACGCTAAGTCGCGCTTGCTGTCGGAACACAGTCTGTCCGGCCCCTCCGCTTTTGCCAGCCAGACTCGGGGGCTCCGCTTGGCCGGCGAGCCGCCCCTCCGCCCCGGCTTCCTCCCGCCAGTCCGTGGAGCGCGCACCGCCTCGCCGCCCTTCCTACCCTCTTCCGTGGGCCTCTCGTCTGCGCTTGACTCCGGAGACTCCCTTCTGCTAATCCTCTGGCGGTTTTCTGGGTTCTTTAGGCAGGTGTAGGTGGAATCTAAGTGATCGGCAGGACGCGTTGTGAGCCCCGCGTCCTCCTACGCCGCCATCTTCCGGAACCTCTCTCTTTCTCTCTCTTTTAAATTTAATCGCAGCCAAGGTCAAGAAGTCATCTGGGATTCCCAGCTGCATTATACTTTCTTCATTTTGTGGGTCCAAGTTAGGCAATGAATGTGACTTCAATTTGCGTGTGTGGTGCAAATGGATTCTTGTCTGACTTCGTCACACTTTCATCAGACATGAACAAGGCCTCGGCGTCTTCTGACCTGTTGCATTCTTGATTACCTTTCCTTTGATGCTTGCCGCCGTGTTAGCCAGCCAAGAGCTCCCCTTCCCGGGAACCTCAGCACTGGGAGCCTTGTGCCAAAATCACAAGGTGCTCCTTCCGTCACACAAGGCTTTTGTTTCGACATTTCTTGAGCGAACCCGCCCATCAAGTCTGATTCTGTGGGAGAACATATTTGTAAGATAAAGCAATGCTTCGGCCTACCAGGAGGCCTGTGACTCGCACAGTGAATTATTCACTCTGGGCCTTGCAGGACACGCCGGGTCACCCATGTTCACAGTGGGAGCAAGGCATTATTCATTACCAGGCTTAGGTTTGCTGTCTTCAGAGATTCCCCCTCCCTCCCTTCATTGCCCCTTCAGGTTTTAACAAGACATCACATTCTTTTAAACTTCCCCTGGGCAGCAGAGGTCTCCCCCAACCCCCCCTTCCTTTTTCCACACGCAGAAGGTACAATAATAGACAGAAAGCTGGAGCAGTTGTAAATTGCAGCAGTTAATGTCAAATTGATGGAACAGTGATCAAATGAAGTTCATAACCAACCACACAATGCAACCTGAGGGTGGAATGCTGTTTCAAACATTTCTAATGACAGGGTTATAAAATCATAAAAATGGAGACCTTTTTTCCCCCTCCGGCAATAAAAAGAACTATGTGGGTGATGAAAACTGTTAATGAGGATGAGACTGGACACTGGTTTTGGAGAGAGCTCTCATGATTTGGGACGGCTATGCCACAGTCAGAACTTCAGCACTGGGACATCCTCCAAGTCTCTCTGCTTCTCCAACTCTCTACTTCTGGGTCTTCTAACCTTGACTGTAGGGACGACAGGGAAAGTTTGCTTGTCTACCAAAGCGAGGGTGGAGATGGCTGAGCTGTCTGCTTCGGTCCAGCAGACCGCGTGGTCCATTCACAAAGCAGAATGAGGGGCAGTGTCGCACAATTAACAGCGAAACATTTAAAAACTTACTGCACTAGACGCGACGCAGCTGACTTCCAGCTGTCTATTCAGCTGCAGACAGCAGAAGGAAAAGTGATTAGAGGCAGGGAAACATTACAGTAAAAAGAGCCAGAGAATAATATTTAACACATCCCATTGTTACTTTCACACAGAAGGGAAGAACAGAGCCATTCACGTTTAGCTTAGTATATTTCTCCCCTCCAATGGATGTAAATGGTATCAGTGTCCCAGAGAATAACCTTTTCAGAAAGATTTGGTTTCAGGGAAAGGAAGAAATTGCAACTTGGTGGCAAGAGAAATGGAGTGAAGGGCAGAGGCCACTTAAATAACAATTAGGGTCTCCTGCTGCTGCTGGAGGAGTCTCTTACTGCAGGGCTGACACGGGATGCACATGCTGCTGGTCGTGTGTGTCATTAGCATTTCAGGCACAAGAGTGAACTGACAACTTGTTTTCAAGTAGGTCCACTCCTGTCGTTAGTGGCGTTTCTTACAACTGCTGAAACTGAGGTTTGTGAAATAGCCATTTCAGTTAGGACTGGAAATATCCAAGGAAGGTACTGAACCCATAAAATATGAAAATTCACATAAACCTGTAGAGATAACATGTATGAAAAGTCTACAAAGCACTCCAATGAGTGACTTAGGTTTATAGGGCTTGTCTACAGAGCACAGAAAATCCATGCACCTGGATAATTCTGACAAACAGCTTTGGTTTGCCCTTAACCACCTTCACAATTGAGGGCCTAGTTGAGCCATTTTTGATGGAACATGGGGTGGCTCCCTTTGATTGTGTGGACCCGGGCATGTAATGTGTTCTATTTCAATTCCTGTAATTGAAAGGCATATGTGTCGGCTAAATATTACAAAGCAGGATGTGGCTCCTGGAGGGTGCACTAATTGACCTGCTAAGAACCAGCATCAACACGCTCTCCAGTTGTGGTCTGGAGGCTGAATTAAAATAAATACGCACTCTCATGTCCTATTTAGACTTGTGTGATTAAAAAAACTCATATACAAAGCTGATGAGACCCGCGTTAGTTGCAAGTTAATGCTTGCTGGCTTCTTGCAGTCAACTCACCCGCACCACTCAGTAAACAAGAATTCAAGCACAGTGGGTGCTCTACCTCTGCTGCCAGAAAGGGAGGCATTGAGAGAGGCTCAGCCGCAGGGCTGTGGCAGGAGTGCCAGTCTTGGGGCCAGACACTTGGCTTGGTTCCATTCTCCTCTTCCTTCAACCCCTGGTCGCTTACGGAGGTCACACCAGAGTTTTCTCAGACATCAAATGGGGGAAACAATGTGGACCTCATAGACAGTTGTGAGGTCCTCACCATCAAGTCACTGGCACTGAGAAGACTGATGTTTGCCAGCCATTTACTGGACAGATCATGGCGGGGATTGGTGTTGGGCAAGGACAGGGGGAGAATACAACCAAGGACATCCCTCCCCCTTGGGATGCTGTCTAGTTCCAAATAACAGGTCTTCGGGCAACAGGAAAGCAGTTGTATCTGACTCAAGGGCTGCTGGGCCCTGCTTGGAAACAGAATATCTTTAATGAGGTTTTTAATGACAGTTCCCTTCCAATTTAGGGGAAGTCTGCATTGAGAGAAATTTGATGCCTCAGGCCTCGGGAAGCAGAATTAGCATATATCTTTTAATCTTAAGGAAAATAAGTAGTTTTAGTTTATAACCTCCTGGTGTATCTTGTCTAGGGTTCCTGATGCACTCTGTTTAGGTAATCACATGAAATGGGGAAATCAAATCAGTTCTGGCTGATTCAAAATGTCCTGGCTGAGAAGCAGAGGAGATGTCAGTAGAGATTTCAGGCTCATGGAAAAGCGCTTAGGTGGGGCTTCATCTGTTTCCTTCCTTCTAAGCAGAGAGGTCCTTTGTGGGTCATAAGACAAGAAACAAGAGGTTTAGAGAGCCCCTCAAGAACGAGGGGGCCAAAAACTGGATATGAAGAGCAAAACACTTCAACAAGCTCAGCCTGAGGAGCGAAGGTTAAATGACCCCAGGGATGAACCAGCCAGTTCTGAAGCAACTTCCTTGGTTTGGAGCCAGAGGGCCAGATGCCCAGTGCCTGTGAACACACAGGATTTAAGGCAGACTGCTGCCCTTGAGAACCTTCTGTGCTTTTTAGCTCAGTATTGGAGGAGTTTTATTTCATAAATCGTATATTTTGAGAGGCAAACCTGTGACCTGCTGGATCCTGGACATAGAACCCATGCTATGGAAAAAGGGACTTGACCCAGTAATAAAATGCTTTGAGATTAGTCCCATCAAAAAGATAAAAATCTGAAATTGTAAGCATTGTAAGGGTTTTAATTTTATTTAATCATAGACACGTTTCCTGTTGTAACTTTTTAAAGATGTTCTACATTTGAAAAGAATTAGGACAATCCTGTATCTTTGATCAACTCAACATCTCTTTAGGGGAAAAGATTTAACACTCTAGTTTTTAAACAGAAATATAAATATGCATCAGCTAACAGTTTTCCAAATTAGGCAGCATAAACTTTATAATTTCATGACATCCAAATGAATAGGAGGCCTGTTTTATGCTTAGAAGTGATTGTCTTTGAACTAAACACACTTGAGCAAGGGATTTTTGTGTGTCATTATTTTTGACACAACTTGTCATTAGTTTTAACTTTGACCGGGTTGTAATGAAAAATTTGGTTGTGCAAGTTTACCCATTGTTTATCTACACTCAGACTTAATTATTGCTTCCCAGGTCAATCATCACCATTTTAAGTGGAAAGAAATGGCCTTAACCCATGGGATGATTCCCACAGAGTTTATTATATGTAGTTAGACCATGAGGTCAGATGCATAGAAAGAGTGGGCAGAATACTCTGGGAGTAGGGATGGGGGTGGACATGATGCAGCTACTTGGGGGAAGGTGGAAGGAAGTACAAGACTCTCTCACAGAAACCCTTCAGGGAGATATATAGGGGCAGATCCGTGCTCATCCTACGGAGTCTCAGAAAAGACTTTTCTCCGTGTCTCCATTGTAAGGAATTTTGAAATTTCTGCTGTTCAAAAATTCCTTAGAGTGGGAGGCACTATTGACATTATGGGAAGGTATTTTTTGTTGTGTGGACTTTCCTGGGTATAGCAAAATGTTTAATATCTCTGACTCTCTCCTTTCAGTTGTGCTGGCTACAACAATGTCTCCAAAATGTTCAAGAATTACTAAACATACTAACCAGGTTAGTAGAGAGCCTTGCATAACCCAGACAGAAAGTCCATAGAGATTTTCTCAGGGAAAGAGAAGAGAGGGAAACTTCAGAACATGTGGTAGATCATGTCGAGAGGAATGGGTACTAAAAAGAGCACCAGCTGGGCACCTGGGTGTCTCAGTCAGTAGAGCATCCAAATCTGAGTTTCAGCTCAGGTCATGATCTCACAGTTTGTGGGTTTGTGTCCTTTGTCCGGCTCCATGCTGACAGCATGAATGCCTGCTTGGGATTCTCTCTCTCCCTCTCTTTCTGCCCCTCCCCTGCGTGCGTGTGCTCTCTCTCTCTCAAAATAAATAAATAAACTTAAAGAAAATGAAAATAAAAAGAGCACCAGCAACTAATTTTGCCTGCTAGAACATGTCCAAGTTGCCTTGCTAGGTAGGGAGGGGAGGAGAACATAACATTTACCAAGTTATGTGCCAGTATTATGTGCCAGTATTTTGTAATAATTATTTAAATTAATTATCATTACTCTGTGAATGAGGTGTAATTATACAATTTTTGCATAAAGAACTTGAATCAGAAAGAGCTGATGGTGACAAAGCTGAGGTGGGAATCTCAGACCACTCAAACCCTATCTGTTTTTAAAGAGTTGGGACTCCCCTGCATTCCAAGTTCAGTGTTTTTCTTGTCATCCTGGCTGTCCAACATTGTGTGAGGAGATAAGAAAGGCAGTGGTTCTGTTACTGTAACTTGGACCAGTGACCTCTACCATGAATCTGGTAGAACATTGGCCACACAGGTATATTGCATACCTCTCCCTCCAATGCCAACCAGAGGTATATTTACTTAGCGTTTGCAGTGACAATTATTGGATAATTCCTGACATTAGGTTATAGTCTATACCAAGGTGACCATAATTTCCTTCTCTAGGGCTAATGACACTGAACTCTCAAGTGATTGTTGATATTAATGATACTACTGATTGTCTGGAGCTTGTGTCTAGGGGAATGTGGCAGAGACTGGCTAGGTGTTTGCCAAACGTGTTTTCTTTTCCACCAGGACACACAGCTAGACAACATTTTCCTGCCTCCCTTGCAGTTAGGTGTGACCATAAACTGAACTTTGGCCAATGGAATGTGACTAGAAGCATTTGTATTACTTCTAGGCCTGACCCATAAAGTCTTCCCTTGGGATCCTCTACTCTCCTTCTTCTCTGTCTTCTGGTTGGATGCTGGTATTAAGATGACCTTGAAAACTATGTGTTGAACACGGTAGATCCTTCATCACCCTGGGTCCCTGTGAAGTAAACTCCCTTTTATAGCCTCTTCCACTATTGACTGGATTTTATACATTGGGTTAAGTCCATTAGTGTGCCTTCTCTGGCTTGTCCTGGTTGGCAAGAGCTGATGCTAAGTCTTAAGGAATTTTGTAAGCTAACTGACATCAAGTTGATAGCTTGAAGTTATTATAATTGGAGCTTTTACAATACAGAAATGGCAAGTGCTACAAACCAGGGCTCTTTTTAGACAGTCATTTTACTAGCACACCACTGGTTAAGCTGCTAAGCTTTATTTGTATATTTGTATTATCATAATATACATACTGCTACTCAAAGTGATGTTCTGCCTTAACAAAGCCTAAAAGATGTGAGACTGGCTTAGCAGTTGGATGGAAGTTGGCAAGAGTTGGACAGCAAGGAAATGGATATCAGAGACTGGAAAGCAGTGACTCATCATGTGGTGGCAAAACATTTGGTAAAACCATTATCTGTGATAACCTGGAAAGCAGACCAAGTGCCCCAACACAGCCTTACCTCCTGGGGAATTGGCTGCAAAAAAAAAACAAACAAAAAAAAAACAAATGGTAGATAGCGCCTACTGTTTATTACTGGCTGTGATTAAAAAGTATTAGAAAATAAGAGATGAACTCAGGATGTGTTTATAAATATAAATAAAAATTGAGTTGAAAAATATGGAGACTTGTAAAATTGGAAAAGTTTACCATTTTAGGACCCCAAGTATCAGGAAATAAGACAGGAAAAGCTTTTGTATGCCAAAGGCTCTATTCAAAAGTGAATTTGGATTCAAGTTGGTGTATTTATTTAAGATCTTAAAATTTTTATTGTCACAAACATTTTTAAGTTGTTAAGTGTCTGAATGCAGAAGTTTCCTTCTGAATCAACTGGGAAGCAAAATTACCCATCTTGGCTAGCTCCCCCCAGAGCACTATTGGTCAAGTTACATTTGCTGCATAATAAACTACCCTGAAACCTAGTGGCTTAAAACAACAGTAGTCATTTATTCTGCTCATGAATCTGTTATTTGGGCAGAGTTGGTCTCTGCTCCATGCAGTGCCAGCTTGACTGAAGGCAGAAAGATCTGTTTCCAAGATGACTCACATGCCTGGCAAGTAGGCACGTGTTGGCTGGGAGCTTAGCTGGGACTTAGGGTGGGGGGCTTTGCTCTCCTACACATGCCCTTCCCCATGTGGTTTGGGCTTCCTCACAGAATGGTGTCTGTATTCTAAGAGCAAGTGTCAAAGAAGAGAGCCAGCTGGAGGTTATATTGCCTTTTATAAACTAACTTGGAAACACACAGCATTACTTCACCTGTGCTCTGTTCAAAGTAGTCACAAAAGCCTGCCGAGCTTCAAGGGGGGAGAACACAGATTTTACTTTTTGATAGAGGATGGCAAGGTTCTAGAAGAACATGTGGGGCAAGAAATATTGTTGTGGCTATTTGCTACACTTATTCTGCTGGGGAGTGAGAGAATTTCAGCCAAGGTCATTTAAGAACCCATCTTTATTACATGATCAAGACGAATTTGATATGTCATAGTGCTAAATTTCCTTCTAGTTTAAGACAGCCTAAAACTTATTATCCAGTAACAACCAGAACACAACCTATAGGAAAGGAAGTTCAGAAGGGGTGCTGAGTGATATTCAGAGAGGAAAAAAGGAGTTCCTTTTGGATACAACAGAGATGAGAATTCATGGGCATCCATTTACACACCAAACATTTGTCAAATGCCTTCTGTGTAAACACTGTTCACATCACTGAGAAGATAAAAATGAATGATTTATTTCTGCTTCCAAGGAGACTAAAGGCGGTGGATGAGGGTAAGATTGGAGGTGGATAAAAGGACATCTATATGTTTACAAGCTACTACTATAGACCCAATGGTAGAGATGGGAACAGTGCTTGAGAAGTACTGAGAATGACAGAATGTCTCATGCTACTTGGGAGAGTTGTGAAAGGTGGAGACATTTGCCCTGAATCTCCACTTACGAAAGATCAAGAGTCAAGTTCCTAGCAGAGGCAGAGCCACAGACTCAACCTTCCTGACTCAGACTCAGTGCCCTTTCCATGACACCACACAACTTTTTATGTGGAATAATGTTGTGGATTGAGTGTGCTGAGCATTCAGCAGTTAGAATTTCTTGTGCTGTTGTGTTCTTCTCTAAACCCCAAAGAGATGTGGGTCGAGGTCTTGATTAGAAATGTTAACAATGGACAGGGAGAACATGAAAACAGACCATCCTCAGATGAAGCAGAAATCTCACTGGATTGGAGAGTTTCAGTGTCTAGCTGACTAAATTGACACAGAGAAGCCAACAAGATACCATAGAGATTTGTTTCCATCTTTTTGCTCTCCTTTCCCTTAACAATATGCTGAGAGAAACAGTAATAGCCATCATAATGCAAATAGGTGGACAAGAAAAAGTAAAGGACATAGATGAGTTGCCAGTTCAGAAGTTAGGAATTACCTAAAACAATGACATGTATTTTTCATAACTTAAATATTAGTGATTGAAAACAATTGACCCTGAATATTTAACACAGATTCCTGCCCCCCCCCCCCCCCCCCCCCCCCCCCCCCCTCCCCCCTCCTCCTATAAGTTTTGTATATTTGGTCCAAGATCCTTAGTCTGACTAAGGTAGAGAGCAGTGGTTACTTAACTACACTTTGGCAAAAAACCAAGGTATTTCTGCTTACCTTACAGATATTTAAAACCATTTTTAATTGGACACATGGGTGGCTACGTTGGTTGAGTGTCCGACTTCAGCTCAGGTCATGATCTTGTAGTTCGTGGGTTCCAGCCCCATGCTGGGCTCTGGTGCTAACAGCCCAGAGCCTAGAGCCTGTTTCAGATTCTGGGTTTTCCTCTCTCTCTGCCCCTCCCCCATGCATACTCTGTCTCTCTCTCTCTCTCTCTCTCTCTCTCAAATAAACATTAAAAGAAAATTAAAAAAATTTTCCATTAAAAATTTTTTAATGGAAAATTTTTAAATTAAACTTATTTTAATTTAAAAAGTGGCATGCTATTCATAAACGGAACTTAAGAGAAATAAAGTGAGTTCAAGGAAAAAAGAGAGATACTGCTAAATCCAAAATGGGCTTGGAAACACTGAAAACATTTGCAATCCTTGGCATAGGTATGGGTGGGAGATGAGAAGCATTTAAAAATTATGGACTCATTGTGACATTTCTTGCATCTGGAAACCTTACTTAGCTTAAACTTCGACTTTCCCAAGCATTGCCTTAAAGCAGTCTTCTGATGAACTGTGTTCTGATCTTACACCACCTCACCATTGTACTCAGAGCCAGTGGAACTTGTTCTCACTTGATGTGCCTTCCTAAGCCTGGGACAGCTCATGGAGATCAGAGCAGCAGCTCTCTCAATAATCTTTATGCTATAAATAATGTGACTTTGTAAAAAAAAAAAAAAAAAAAAGAAAAAAAAGGCAGTTGTTGGCTAAGTATGAAAAAATGCTAATTTTAACAGAAAACGCTATTTTCAAATACATTTCACAGTTTATACTGAGTGAGAAATGCTTAATTCTCACCATGTGAACTTCCAGATTGCTTATGTTGAGTGGTGCAGATGTAGCTGTCTTGAGAACCTTTGAAGCCAAAATTCAGCTTTTACCTCAAATGTCTTACTTTTATAATAATGGATATGAGAAGCAGTGATCTGCCTTACCATCATGAATACGTTTTCCATTTCTACTGAACCCATGTGTTGAATGGCATCGCATATATAACATCATGCCTGTTTGATTCTAAAAGTCTGCACCACAGTTTGTGCATAAAAAGGCTTAGGCGTGTCTGGCAGCTATTAGCTCACAAGGGCTATTGGATTATGAGTCAGATGCAGAAAGTATTTAGTGGTCTAGTGGATTTGAATTCTATACTACGTATTATACAGATATGTTTGTGGTATTATAATATTCCACAAAATCCTGAAACACTCAATAGAGACATTAATTGATCGATTCAATGACTCCTTTTTGCTTTTAGGACAAAGTCTAAAGTTTTCACCACTGTAGTCTAGGCCCTGCACGGTCTTTCCAGACTCATTGCACCTCATTCTTCCCTCTCTGTCTGTGAAGCAACCATCCTGGACCTAACTCCTTGAATGTCATCTGTTCTGTCCTGCCCCAGGGTCTTTGCACTTGCTATTTCCTCTGCCTGGAGACTTCTCTCCCTCTTGGTCCCCTAGTTCACTATTATCCATCCTCTAGATTTCAGCTCAAATCCCACTTTTCCTAGGAAGCTGTCTCTTACACATCATTGCACACCCTATTCACACTGCATAACTTTTCTTCTTAGTGCTTACCACAGTGTATAATTATTCACTTACTTGTGGGATTATTTGATGGTGTCTGTCTCCATGAGACTCCATGGGGGGACTGCATGAGAATGGAGATAACATTTCTTTTTGCTTACCATTATATTCTCAGTGTCTAGGATGGTGCCTGGATTATGGAAAATGCTCCACAAATATTTGTTGAATAGAAATATTGCATAAAGCACTGAGCAGAGCATGTGATAGGCAGTAGGCTTTAAGTAAAGAGCCTTATCTTGTTTTTTTAAAACTCCAATAAGTCTAAAATTATTGTTCCTCTTAATATTTTTACTCTATACTTTATGATTACTTTGGCTTTACTTCACTTCTAATGACTTCCTAGATGAACCTGGAAGGTCCCTTCCTCTGTGCTTCAATTTTCTCAAGAATACTGACTGCTGCTGACAGCAGCAGCTTCATTAATCAGTCCTCAGAAGCATGAGTACCGACTTGATAGTGACGCAGGAATATATTTTGGAATAAATAATTCTTGTACTGAGTAAATCAATAGACATTAGTATTGGGCCCTTGACTCTTCCTTCTATGCTGTGTTTGTAAAGGGGTCCCCATCTTCTATTTATTCTAGTTTCAATGTCTTTGAGCGTGAGGGGATAGGGCAGTAATGTCTGTTTTATTTTCTCTATGCTGGGCCATTTTAAATGTCGTATTTTGTTTTTATTACTCACACTAACCATTTGAGATAGGTATTTTGATCCCCATTTAATAGACAAAGAAATCAAGGTCTGGAGAGGTTAAGAAATTTGCTGGAGGTGTGTAACCTAGATAGTAAATGAGCAGGGGAGGGGCAGAGACAGAGAGGGAGACACAGAATCCAAATCAGGCTCCAGGCTCTGAGCTGTCAGCACAGAGCTCGATGTGGGGCTCAAACTCATGGACCATGAGATCATGACCCGAGTTGAGCCAAAGTTGGATGCCCAACTGACTGAGCCACCCAGGCACCCCAAGATAGCTGGTATTTTTAATTTTTTTTTTAATTTCAGAGAAACAGAGCACAAGGTGGGGGAGAGGGGCAGAGAGAGAGAGAGAGAGAGAGAGAGAGAGAGAGAGAGAGTCCCAAGCAGGCTCCATTCTCAGTGTGGAACTGAAGAGGGCTAGATCTCACTATCCTAGGACCATGACATAAGCCAAAAAATCAAGAATCAGACAATCAACTCGACTGAGCCACCCAAATGCCCAGATAACTGGTATTTTTACGAAGTGGGACCAGCAGGGCCAAGAGCTCAATGATAAGGGGAGCAAGCCCTTCCTAGTCTTACCTCTACCAATAAAACCAAGGAATTGAACTAAAAGATCCCGTGATTTCTTTTTTCTTTTTTTCTTTTTAAGTTTTATTTTAATTCCAGTTAGTTAACACACAGTGTTATATTAGTTTCAAGTGTATAATATAGTAATTCAGGGGCGCCTGGGTGACTCAGTGATTAAGCGTCCAATTCTTGATTTTGGCTCAGGTCATGATCTCATGGTTGTGAAATCAAGCCCCATGTTGGGCTCCATGTTGAGCATAGAGTCTGCTTGGGATTCTCTCTCCCCCTCTTTCTCTGCCTCTACCCCTGCTTGCATGCACACACTCTCTTTCAAAATAAATAAACATTAAAAAAATATAGTAATTCAACATCCATACATCATACATCACCCTGTGCTCTCATGAAAAATGCACTCCTTAATCCTTATCACCTATTTAATCCATCCCCCCCACCTGCCTCCCCTCTGGTAACCATCAGTTTGTTCTCCATAGTTAAGAGTCTGTTTCTTGCTTTTTGTCTATTTTTTTCCCTTTGCTTGTTTTGTTTCTTAAATTCCACACGAGTGAGATGGTATGGTCTTTGTCTTTCTCTGACTGATTTATTTCTCTTAGCACAATACTCTCTGGCTCCATCCATGTTACAAATGGCAAGATTTTATTCTTTTTTATGACTGAATAATATTCCATTATATTATACACATCTTCTTTATCCATTTATCAATTAATAGGCACTTGGACTGTTTCCATATTGTGGCTATTGCAAATAGTGTTGCGACAAACACAGGGGTGCATATATCTGTCTGAATTAGTGTTCTTGTATTCTTTGGGTAAATACCTAGTACTGCAACTACTAGATTATAAGGTAGTTTTATTTTTAACTTTTTGAGGAACCTCCATACTGTTTTCCAGAGTGGCTGCACCAACTTGCATTCCCAATAGTGCATGAAGGTTCCCTTTCTCCACATTTTCACCAACACCTGTTGTTTCTTGTGTTCTTGATTTTAGCCATTCTGACAGGTGTGAAGTGATATTGTAGTTTTGATTTGTATTTCCCTGATGATAAGGGATTATGAGCATCTTTTCATGTGTCTGTTGCCCATATGGATGTCTTCTTTGGAGAAATGTCTTCTGCGCATTTTTTAATTGGATTATTTGTTCTTTTGGGTGTCGAATTGTACCAGTTCTTTATATATTTTGGACACTAGCTGTTTATCAGATATGTAATTTCCAAGTATCTTCTCTCATTCCGTAGGCAGCCTTTTCATTCTGTTGATTGTTTCCTTCATTCTGCAGAAGCTTTTTATTTTGGTAGAGTCCCAACAGTGAAATCTAACATCCATGAGTTGTACATTTTAAGATATGTTTTCTGATCATGTGTGAGAACATGAGTTTGAATTTCCTCTCTAACACATCCAAGCTTTAGGAACTTCCTTAGCTATAAAATAGGGATAGAAATACCTGTTTTACCAACCTTCCAAAGTTAGTCTGTGGATCAACCAAAATAATGCAGCCTGTATATCACTCTATGAATGAAAGACACTTTTCTTACATTTACGTCCAATTTAGTCCTGATCCATCTGA
This sequence comes from Panthera uncia, assembly GCF_023721935.1. Taxonomy (NCBI): domain Eukaryota; kingdom Metazoa; phylum Chordata; class Mammalia; order Carnivora; family Felidae; genus Panthera; species Panthera uncia. The sequence continues at coordinate 68,279,794 of NC_064809.1, forward strand.
AGGCAGAAGTTTCAGGTCATGGGCACTAGGCTATGCCTTTCACAAGGCGGTGAAAGTGGAATAATTTAACACATTGTTCTTTGGGGAAATGTTTCAGAATTTTCATGGTGGACAGCTGGTGTCATTCAGGGAACTAAGTATAGAGAATTGTCATCACCTACAAATATAATCAAGGGACCTTTAATGTTGGAAGTTGTGTAACGGTTTTCATCTGGATGTTTTTCCCAGCACAGATTTTTAAATGAATGAAGTTTAAAATGAAGGCTCATTAAAATATTTTATTCATATGTATAGAAAATATCTCTTCAAAGCCCTTACCCCAGAAAAAAGGACTGGGCAAGGAAGATTACTTGAGTGGATGACGGATCAGGAGCCTTGACATTGACACCTGCCTGCTGGCTGTGGTTCTCCCAGGAAAGAGGAGGTTGGCATAAATACTATCCAAGCTCTTTGGGAAACCCATCTTTTCTGTTTAAAGTCTTTATTTGGTATCACAGATTCTCTTGCCTATCTCTGTCTTCAGCTTTCACCAGTTTATAAGCACAATTGCGACTGTATCAATGAAGCATTAATCTCAAATCCTACCAGCTTTGAAACTACACCAGTTCACAAAGACAGTCCAGCCTTTTCCTGGAGGCCCCCTCTCTAAATAGTCCCACTATGCCCAGAAATCAATCCTCAGCACCCAAACTACAGGAATGGGGCAGAAACCCAGAGTTGCCCCTCAAGACCCACCTCCACAACTTCTGCACTTATGTTGCTGGCACAGTAAGGGCACCATTGGTGAACACAGAACAGGATGGGTAAGGTGGGCTCCTGCCTCTGGAAGTGCTCCAGCACTGGACCATCCTTGAGTCAGAGTTCAGTAATGCTGTGGGCAAGTGATAACACTAAGAGATGTACGTAGAGTGGAGCTAAATTAAGTCCTACTGGGAGCTGTGGAAGGCTACATGGAAGAATTGGGATTTAAATTAAATTTGGAAGGATAGACAGGATTTTGATGGTCAAAAATAAAAATAAAATGCATTTAGGGTAAGGAAACATCTTGGAAAAGGGGGAAAAGGGGCACCTGGGTGCCTCAGTCAGTTAAGAGTCTGACTTTGGCTCAGGTCATGTTCTCAGAATTCCAGCCCCACGTCGGGCTCTGTGCTGACAGCTTGGAGCCTGGAGCCTGTTTCAGATTCTGTGTCTCCCCCTCTCTCTCTCTGCCCCTCCCCCACTTGCATCTCTCTCTCTCTCTCTCTTTCAAAAATAAAATAAAAAAAAACATTTAAAAGGGGGGGGGGCAAAAATAGGGAAATAAAGAAAATGTGAGGCAACAGAGGTAGACCAAACTGGTTGAAAGACAAGATGTTTAAAAAAGCAGAATCAGATCTATAAATACAGGATTGATGGTTGCTAGAGGGGAGGGGAATGGGGATGTGCAAAGTGGGTGAAGGAGAGTGGGAGATACAGGCTTCCAGTTATGGAATAATAAGTCACAGAGATAAAAGGTACAGCATAGTGTTTATGGTCAATGGTATTGTAATAGCATTGTATGGTTACAGACGGTAGCTGTACTTGTGAGCACAGCATAAGGTAGAGAGAAGTTGAATCACTTTGTTGTGCACCTGAAACTAATGTAACATTGGGTATGTCAACTATATCTATATGTATGTATATGTGTATATATATATGTGTATGCATATGTGTGTGTGTGTGTGTGTGTGTGTGTGTGTGTGTGTGTGTGTATAAGATATTTGGGGGTTTGTAGCACTGATGAAATGGCAAAGGCTGTCAACTGTGAAGTGATGGAGGTGACGGAGAGATCTGAGAGCCAAACAAGAATTTGGGCTTCATTTTATCCACCTGCTTCGCCATGGACAGCATTTGAGCAGGGGAGTGATGGCATAAGATCACTCTGGCTGGGGAATGGACAGGGAGAAGATTCTAAAGCAGTGCTCTCCTACAGAAAGCTAATGTGAACTACAAAGGGGAGCCACATGTAAATTAAATTTCCTTGTAGCCATATGTATTAGTTTTCAATTGTTACTGTAACAAATTACCATAAACTTTGTGGCCTAAAGCAACACACATTTATTCTCCCACAGGTCTGGAAGCGACAAGTCTAACATCATGGTATTAGCTGGTCTGTTTTCCTTTTGGAGTCTTCCGGTAAGAATCTGTTTCCTTGACAACACTGGCTTTTAGAGACAGCCTACATTCTTTGGTCCAGGGCCCCTGCCTCCTTCCTCCCAGCTGGTAGCATAACATCGTCTGCAGTCAAATCTCCCCGTCTCCCTCTTCTAGGGCCCCTATTGATTACACTGGGCTTATCTGGATAATCTTCCTATCTCAAGATCCTTAACTTAATCACATTTCCAAAGTTCCTCTTGCCCTGTAAGATCACGTAGTCACAGGTTCCGAAGATTCAGATGTTGACACCTTGGGATGCCATTATTCAGCCACATTAAAAAGGCATATGATGAAACATGGAATAATTCAATATTTTCACATAATCCATAAAAAGATTATAATTTCAATATGTGATCTCTATGCAAATTATTAATGAGATATCTTCTATTCTTTTTTTTTTTTTTTTTTTCCAACGGAAGCTTCAAATGGAGCATGCCTTTATACTTTAGGGCATGTCTCATTTCAGATCAGGCACACTTTAGGTACTCCTTAGCTACATGTGGCTCATGGCTACAGTATTAGGCAGTGCAATCCAGAGCCAGGGTAATTTGCTAGAAGCTCATTAAAGAAATCTAGGAGGGCTATAAAAATGAAGAGAAGGAAGCAAAAGTGACAAACCTTGAAACCAGCATCAGGTAAATGTTGGGATGTGATAGGAATAGTAGAGAGAACTGGGTGACTGACACAATGGCTATTAGTTATGATCACTGACACGAGCATTTTCCTTATTTTATTTTATTTTTGTGTGTGTGTGTGAGGGAAGCATGTGAGTCCTGTTTTGGACAAATGAATGAACTGTCCATTAGGAAGATAGGAATGTGGGTTTGGAAGTAAGGAGGGGGGTCAGGATGGAAGCTTAGATTTAGGATTGCTTATGAGAGATGGTTGGATTCATGATGGTGGCTGAGGACAGAGCCTTGGATAGTCCATGTTCAGAAGGCAGGTGGAGGCAGGAAAGACTGAGGGGGGGCAATGGCAAGACCAGAGAAAAGAGAAATAGTAGCAGCAGGTGGGAACACGGCAGTATTTCTGAGGTAATCATGAATAATCTCCTCGTGGGTTTGGAGTTCATCATTCCACATCTGAGATAATTACTCAGCCTCCTACACAGAGCTGCTTTTTAGTTGTCAGTGGGAGTGGGAGTGGGCAGATGTTTATTTACAAAACTGTTTATCTTTAAAGAATAACATTATGGCTGAATCTTCCAAGTAAGTTTGGCATTTGGCAATTACGTGGCTAATTTGATGAGTATGGCTAGCAGATGGGGCTGGTTCAGGCTCCTTTCTTCCCAATCCCAAAGGAATTTCTCTGTATGGTGATGAAATTAACAGAATTATTGCTAGATCTTCCTTCAGTGTGGCCAAATTTTTAATGATCTATCACTTTACAATTCTCTGGGACAAATGATCCCATTTCCTTCCTAGATCCTTGCTTCTAAATCTCCCAAAGAATTGTGTGCATAGTAGAGTGAGTTTGGGAGTCAAACTGCCAGGGTTCAAGTTCCACCTCTGCCTCTTACTATTTGGCTTTGAGCTAGTTACTTTTTTGTGCCTCCATTTCTTACCAGAAAAATGAGATAATCACAATCTCCCTCTTGGGGTTGTTGTGAGGGTTAAATCATTATGTATGTTCATATTTTTATTCACATACTCTGTTTTCCTCTGAATCCTCTTCAAGAATTTAGAACATTCTATCTCTATTTAACAACATGGAATGACTTCTCTGGTGATTAGATATTTCATGTGTCCTATTCAAATCGTTGCCTCTCCAGCCCCTTCCAATCCAACCCTCCCATTGCTGGCTCTGTACTACAACACTTGGAGAGATTTGCTTGTATTTCACATATAATACAGTGTTTATTCACAGACAAATCTAAGAGCCAAACAAGGACTTCAGTGAACAATTCCTGGTAAAACTGACTTAAGCCAGATTTCAAAAAATTTAAAATAGAAAAAGGCAGAAAGAAGATCAAACATAGCTAAATCAATATTTATATTGCTAAATTGTGCCACTTTCCCCTAAGTTTATTAAGGGCAAGGAATAAAGACAAAAACTTTGCAGAATTTTTCAAGACTCAAACAACATATTGACCATAGACATTTTTTTCTTAGTTTTTTTTTTTTTAGAAAATTTGTTCTTACTCATTGGTACTAAGTGTAATTGAGAAGGGTGGCCATCTGAATATCTTTTTTTTTTTTTAATGTTTATTTATATTTGAGACAGAGAGAGACAGAGCATGAATGGGGGAGGGGCAGAGAGAGAGGGAGACACAGAATCGGAAGCAGGCTCCAGGCTCTGAGCCATCAGCCCAGAGCCTGACGCGGGGCTGGAACTCACAAACCGTGAGATCGTGACCTGAGCTGAAGTTGGACGCTCAACCGACTGAGCCACCCAGGCGCCCCGTGAATATCTTTAAGTCTGGGTTTCTGACTTATTTGCACTAAAGAAAAAGTAAATAACATTGTGGGCAGAAGTGGAGAATTGTGTTTTTCTCATTGCCATAACTTATTCTAGTTTAAGAAGATTCAATTGAAAAGGTACATACACAAGCACACATTTTTTGTTTTATTTTTATGTTTTTAAAAGTTTATTTATTTTGAGAGAGAGTGTGCACATGTGAGTGGGGGAGGGGCAGAGAGGGGGAGAGAGAGAATCCTAAGCAGTCTCGCCCTATCAGTGAGGAGCCTGACACAGGGCTCAAACCCACAAACTGTGAGATCATGACCTGAGCCGAAACCAAGGGTTGGATCCTTCACCGAATGAGCCACCCAGGTGCCCCTTGTTTGGTTTCGTTTTGTTTTTAAAGGTTACTTACTTATTTTGAGAGACAGGGAGACAGCAAGAACAGGGAGTGAGAAAGAGAGAGAATCCCAAGCAAGCTCTGCCCTGTTAGTGCTGAGACTGATGCTCGGCTTAATCCCACAAACCTTGAGATCATAACCGGGGCTGAAATCCAGAGCCACACGCTCAACCAACTGAGCCACCCAGGTGCCTCCACAAGCACATATTTTGAAGACTGATTCTTCATACTAGAGTTAAAACATTTTTTTTTTTTTTTTTGGTTCACTCACTACCTAGGAAGTGGATGATAGCTTCCTGAAAAATTCTCCAAGATTGAAACTTCTTTATTCTCCTTCACTGCAGATAACACCTGGAGAATGCCATCTACTTTTCTTTTGAGTCTAGAATATCAGCCTTTTACAACGATCAAGCATTGTTGTGTCCTGAAAATGATCTCAGGGCTGTACAATAACATTCTATTTAGAGCTTCCTAGAGTTTTTTGGTAACTAAGTCCATAATTGAGACCAGTGATTCTTAATCAGGGGTAATTTTGTCCTCTAGGGGACATTCAGCAACATCTGGAGACATTTTTGATTTTCATGATTGGGGAGGGTGTTGCTACTGGCATCTAAATGAGTAGAGGCCAGAGATGCTGTTAAATATTTCACAATGGACAGGGCAGTCCCCATTCACTGTGCCAAAATATTATCCAGCCCCAAATGTCAACAATGCTGAAGTTGAGAAGCTCTGCTCTAGACATTCTAGATTCTAGAGAAGAGGCAGGTCCTAAATCAGGGTTAGAGGGAAAAAAGCAACAAGAGAAGGGTGTGACAGAGGTCATGTTTATTTTAAAGGTTACCTTTTATGCTTTTGTTATGTTTCTAGCAAGTATAACATTGAATAGTACTATCCTAGGGGGCAATGGAGTCTATGTCCATTTCAGGGAGCCATGTAACCTAGCATTTTCCCTTTGTGGAAGCTTATAGTTTGGGTTACAGGGATTCTGTGATTAACCAGGTATTGTGGTCAATATCTATGTACAGTCTTTTCTTGGCACACATAGGAGGTGGCAAACTGATTCCTGAGGCTGAACTCATTTTACTTCAAAGAAATCAATCCCAGCTAAAAACACTTGTCAAAAGTTGTTGGTGAGTGGTCCACAGAGAGAGGAATGGTCTGATCTGGCCTTCACCTTACAGAGAGTTTCTTTGTTTAAAAAAAATTTTTTTTAAACATTTATTTATTTTTGAGAGACAGAGAGAGATAGAGCACAAGCAGGGAGAGCAGTGAGAGAGAGGGAGACACAGAATCCAAAGCAGGCTCCAGGCTCCAAGCTGCCAGCACAGAGCCCGACGCAGGGCTCCAGCTCATGGACCGCGAGATCATGACCTGAGCAAAAGTAGGCCACTTAACCAACTGAGCCACCCAGGCGACCCACAGAGAGTTTCTCTGTAAGAAAATGGAAACATAGCAGAAAGATCATAGACTTTGGAGTCTACTAAACCTTGCCTGAATAGAGTCTAAGCTCTGTTGGTTCAGTTGGATAAATTACTTGGTCTTCTGGAGCCTTGGTATTCTCAGTGGTAAAAAAGGAGAATAATATATAACTTGTAGGGTTCTTATAAAGATTAAGAAAATATGGGGCATCTGGGCAGCTCAGTTGGTTAAGCGTCTGACTCTTGATTTTGGCTCAGGTCATGATCTCATGGTCATGAGCTTCACGTTGGGCTCCACACTGGGTGTAGAGCCTGCTTAAGATTCTATCTCTCCCTTTCCCTCTACCTCCCACCCACCCTTGAGCGCTCTCTCTCTCTCTCTCTCTCTCTCTCGAAAGAAAGAAAAGAAAATGTATATAAAACATCTAAAATAGTGCAGAGCATGCAATAGAATCTCAATAAATTTCAGTTATTTTAACTTTTTGAACTTCGTAAACTTAGGATCTAAGCTGCAAACTAGATAATAATAAGGAATTTTGTGCTTATGTCCTAAGCAGAGAGCATGAAAAAGGTCAGCTGCAAGAACCCCGTTTTGTCTCTGAACTGGCTGGTGCTGCTCTGTCCCAGATTGGTTGACCACATTAAATACATTCGCTCATCTGGTCTAGATTTTTCTCTATAAAGCCCTAGCTGTGTAAGCTGTGTCCCTGATAGGCAGGCCGTAAATAACCATGATGAAGCAGGCTGAGAGCCTCTCTTTCTGTCCCTGGTTACCGGATCATTTTTTCCATCCCTTCTGAGCTTTCCTCATGACCCGTGAACATCAGAAAAGTCTCTGTAGGCATCAGAAGAGACACACCAGTCTGGACGACAGTGAGGTAATTAGCCAGAGAACCAAGATTCTAATCATGGTTTTTGCCTCTGAAGTTATATGACCCTAGAGTCTGTGATACTTAACCTTTTGTTTACCTCTGACCTCAGCTTGACCATAATGGTTATTAGGAAATTCACCACCATCCAAAAGGAATGTTTGGAAGGTTAATGACATAATTGTGCCTAATCCTGGTGATGAGGAGAGAGTAAATGTCCACCTTTTGGAAATGCATAATAAATCTTCCAGGTAAATTACTTTTCCTTTATTGAACTAAATATAACCTAAAGGGAAACCATATGAGGAGCTTTCAGTTTTAAAGATTTTGTTCTTTAGTGGTCGGAGAGAGTTCCAGAACTTCTAAAGTAGGGCATATATATTCTCAGCACAAGTGGAACTTTTGATATTAAAGGGCTCTGAGTTCCCTGCATGGAAGGGACTCTACACAATTACCCAGTTAAGTTAACACGCAGCATTTTCCTTGCAGTCTCCACTGAACTAGTTACCAGCCTGTCTCCAGGACAGGGGAACTCAGATTTTTTCGGAATTCTTATTTTATTTTATTTTATTTTATTTTATTTTATTTTATTTTATTCTATTCTATTCTATTCTATTCTATTCTATTCTATTCTACTCTACTCTATTCTACTCTACTCTACTCTACTCTATTCTATTCTATTCTATTTTAGATGAAAGACCTCACAGACTACTTTCTCTATCTGATGCTGCTTTAGGATACCAAGGTGAATCAAAAATCTAGACCACTGCCCAAAACCTCCCCTGTCTATAGGAAGGTATCTTGATTTAGCTCACTGGAATTTCAGTTATTTGAGACCAAAGATTTCATATTACCTGAAGAATAAGGGGAGAATGGAGGTAGAAATGTGATGGGACCTGGCTACCTCACAGAATGTGGGGAAAATGCAGGGGGAGGGAGGCAAAGCTATTCATACTCCCCAGTGTCAGCTGTGAGTTTTAAGCAAAGAATTCACTCTACGTTACATAAAAAAGAAAACTAAATATTTATGAACATGTACTATCTTCCAAGAGTGACGCAAGGTACTTTCACACACATTACTATGGCTTAATCTTTGCATCGGTTTTCTGAAAGTTTGTTTTTTGTTTTTTGTTTTTTGTTTTTTTTTTTGTAATCATCATTCTTGCTGATTAGGAAAGAGTAGTTAAATCACATGCCCAAGGTCACATGGCTTGTACATAAGAGCCAGAATTCAAATTCAGATTAGTCTGCCTGCTAAATTCATGCTCTTTTTCATAAAGCAAGATCCTTTTGCAAACAGCAAACCTCCTTCACCTTTTCTTTCTCAGTTATCTTATGCCTTTGTGACTTTTGCAAGGATTTTGGAAAATTCAGTTGTACTAGGGCACGTGAGCATGTGAAAATGGAAGCAACAAGCATTTTGCAAACTTGATGGTAACCATTACAGCAAATACCATTGTACTTATAGTTTGTAAAGTGCTTAGTATATGAATGCAACCCTATTATTACCTGGTAATTGTGTGTATTATTATAATAACATACAATTATTTAGCTTGGGTAAAATTAGAATGGTGTATATTTAAGATGTCATCCAGGTTCTATTTTTCTGGACCCTTTGAGAAATACTGTTTCACTTACTAAATTGCATCATAATCTGTATCACATAGGACGCTGATTTGGATTAAATTTTCACATTTACTTAGAAATTTCCTGTTTTCCAGTAATAGTCACCAATTTGAATTTATTAGCACTGAAAGTATATTCATCAAGTAATATGTAGACATCATACAATTCTTGATACGGGAAGTATCCATAGGAACCATTTGGTTCAACTAGCTAAATGCGTAGAGTGTCTGAGAGGAAAGTTGCTTTGGGATGTTGCCCCAGCTGCAAACTGCTGGGTAATAAGCCCAGAGACCTAGTGGTTGATACCCAGAGACTACCAACAGGATGGATACCTTTCCCATTACAGCGAGCTGATTAAGTGGACTTGCCAGCTTAGACCCTGTTTGGCAATAAGCCTTTTCGCTCCAGAACTAAGCCTCTGACATTTTGGGGGTGTTCCTCCTTTCCCCCTTGTGCTTATTAAAATATTGATGAGAAGAGGTGGTGAAAGCCAAGATATATCATTCTGCAACAATCTTCAACACAATACATATCATTCTTAGTGATGGTGGCTAAAGGAATTTGGTGGTAGATATTTCAAAATAATAAGTCCAAAATTGTTTTTTAAAAATTTCATAGTTCTGAGAAATTCATGATTTCTCAACTTCATTTATTTGATGAACATGTATTCATTGGTCACCTATGATGCCTCTCATCCTCTACAAGCTTATAATATGGTATATAAGTAAATTCAACATAATATGTAAATATGTTTAACACAAGGAAGTATGTGATCTGTGATATGTACGGTATTACCAACAAGAATAATTCACTTCAGTAAAGTTTTGTTTCTTATACATTGTGTGCCAGACTCAATGCTAGATTCTGGGGATACCAGGATGAACCAAAAGTTGATTCTAAGCCCCCTAAGGTTATCAGGCAGCTGGAGTTACAATAAAAATGTCTGGTACGGCTTATGGCTATAGATGAATATAGATTTAGTTAGGACAAGTTTAGTCTTTAATATGACATTTGAGGGAGATATGAAACTTTGAAATGTTGGTCATCAGTCTGGGAGTCAGCACATTCAGGAATGCACAAGGGCTCCTGGCATCTCAGATATCCTAGCCTGGTGGTAATTCCAGCTCCCACGCATATTTCTTAAAGAATATCCCATCTAATTTCTGGCTCCCTCCAGTTTGGAAGTCTCCAGGGCCCAGCGTGAAAACTGTTTGCTGGTGGAGGAAAAGGGGAAGGTACATAGTCTGAGCTTTGACTCTGTCGAGGTGCCAGAGCTGACCTGAGTTCCTGGGAACCATTCAGGGCATGGGGATTTACTAGGGCTTGGACCTCATCCACCATTGTAGCTAGGGGCCCAGAATCAAATTAGATAATGGAGACCGGATCCAGCTTGCCTGAGGGTTTGGCAAGAAGGCAAGTGTCTGTGTGCCTGATGGTGCATCGTGTTGGTTCCGTGCCTACTGCAGAGAAATGCCAAGATGGGTGTTGATTAACCTGCCCTCAATTGTTGGACCTCCATCCAAGTGACTTGGTTCCATGCCTTGGATGGTGCAGGTAGGGCTGGAACCTACTCCACCCAGCCTTCCTCTTTTTAGGCTCCTTTGCTCTCAGTCACTTACCCTATGGGGCAGGGTGCAAACCCTGTTTGGTTGCTGGCTGCCCCAAGGGACAGGGTGAGTCTTGTTTAGCAAGGAAGAAGCCGGTGAATCTAGCTTTTGTTTTGCAATCCTTTGGGACAGGCTTACAACAGAGGATTCACGATGAGTAAATTTTGGGCATTCTAAAAGAAAAATACATCCACTGATGTATTTGTCTCCTGGCTGTGGTTTCTGAAGTCATATTAAATTACATTAAGAGCCCTTCTCTCATTGCTACTGGTCTTTTACTATTCAGTAGACATTTAAAAAGATGCTATGTGGGTGAAAAATAAAAAGTTGAATGACGGTCACTGCCTTAGGGGAGATGTTCTCATAGGGAGGAAGTGCACCACTGGGCAGAGCAGGGAGGTCATTTATGGGCAGTGGGATGGTTACAATTCTCTCTTCTGCTGCCCTGCTGTCTCTCTCAAAGTGTAGCTTAGCTTTGCCAGACTAGTTATTTTAAGCTCTTGCAAACAATTTCATAGCTTTATTTTTGCCCTTGGCTCCAGTAAATTGGGGCCCCCATGCAGTGCTCTCTTGGCATTAACATGGATCTGAGCTGCTTAAGGGCTGGGGATATGGAGGATTGGCACAGTGGGGAGGGCAGACAACAGGACAGGACGATTCAAGCCTAGACCATTAAGGATGCTTGTTTAGGAATCTAGAGGGCTGTAAGTACAGTACTATACAGTGTGCACACTCAAGCATTGGTTTGAAAGCCTTTCCAACCTCAAGAAAGGAAATCTTTTCAGGCTTCTCTGTATTTCATTTCCTTTTGTTCTCTTATTTGAAAATTCACATTTCACCGTTACGATAGGTATCTATCTATCTATCATCTATCGATCTATCTTTCTATCCATCCATCTGTCCTATCAATTAGTTTTGGGGACAGATGTCAGTAGTGAGAGAAAAAAATATTGAGAAAGGTATTTGGAACATACTGCTTCTGAGTTTCAGTCAGCAGAAAAAGCAGCATACCGAAGGGGATAGTGCTGGCCTGTTAGCGGTTAGAACACCTAAACTACTCACAACAAACAAGCACAAAGGGTGAGCTGAGATTTCCTCTACATCTGGAGTCTGTGGGGAAACACTGGTGCTGAATAAAAACAGTCCTCATTCCTACCATCTGTGAGTCCACCGTGATAGGGCATAACACAGGCTCTAAATGAGTGGAGGGATTAATGTGAGGGAATCTGAAGGTTTATATCCTCCCTTATTGGCTCAAGATCCCCTCAAATCTCATTGCTCTGTTGTTTTTCCTTGGCTTATGACCTTGTGAATATCCCATAGCTGTCTTATCAGGGTTTTACACCTTAGTGTGATTAGTTTATTGGCTTCTTTCCTTAGATCCAGGGAGCATGCTGAGTAGACAGAGAGAGAGAGAGAGAGAAAAGGGAGAAAGGGTAAAGAAAGAGGATGTTTGCAGGTATTGTAGGTCAACTTCTGCTTGAAACCTTTGCCTAACAGTGTTTGTGCCTGTGGGCTCTGCCTCAGGGCTGGCCAGCTGCATGCATGTCCTGTCCCCTTCAGCAGTTCTCCAAGCAGAGCCTTCTTCCCATTATTGAGATGTGACATCTGTTTTAAATTACGTCAATTGTACCCAGATAGGCAAGTGATTGACACCTTCTTCAGAATATGTGTGAAAACTAGAGGAAAAGTGATGAGCCAGATGCTTCCAGAAGAGTAAATTATTACCTGCATGTAAGTCAGTCGTGGAGTTTGTGCATTTACTTTCTTAGTCCCTTAATAAATTACTCGGTGGAATAGTAAATGGCTCCTACGTGGCCTGAAGTTCTTGGACATGTAAAGAACAGGTTCCCTTGTCTCTATGTATGATGTTTCCTCTAAATGATGAAAAATACTCAACACCTTGGATTTGTATATTGACCTACTAGCATCTTTTGATCAGGTTCTATAAAATGTCTGTAAGGTTCCCAGGCAGGTGAGTATATTATTAATCACATTTTTCTAAAAAATAAGCCTCTGAAGGTAGGCTAAACTGTTTACCATGACAAACTGTAATACTTATTTTTGCCTTTTTGGTGATTCCTTTCACCTCTAGGATTATACAAATTCTACACACTACTCAGGTCTCATTTAAGCTCTCTCTCTCTCTCTCTATATATATATATACATACTGACACACACACACATATATATATATATATATATACACACACACACACACACATATGTATACATATACATATATAATATCTATATACCATATGTATATTTATTATGTACATACATATATATAAAATATAAATATTTTAACAAACTCTGATGCCTTTGTACTGTGTCAACTTATTTACTCTGGAACGATGTTTCCCAGAGTTCTCTTCCCTATATGGTTTTTGGTTAGTATTTTTTTTTATTTATTTATTTTGAGAGAGTGTGTGCATGAGTGGGGGAGGGGAAGAGAGAGGGAGAGAATCCCAACCAGGCTCTGTGCTGCCAGCGCAGAGACCAACGTGAGGCTCTAACTCACAAACCATGAGATCACACCTGAGCTGAAGTCAAGAGTTGGACACTTAACCACTGAGCCACCCACTGAGCCACCCAGGCACCCTGATTTTTGGTTAGTATTGGCCACAGGAGACATTCTGCCCGGGGTTTGGAAAGCTCAAGTGAAGTCATAGCCAACCTGAGTCCTGAAGGTTGGTGCTGGGCACCAGCCACTGTGGTGAGTGCCGGGTTGGTGCCGGGCCCTCACCCACATGGCTGCAGGTCTGCTGGCTCGCCTAATTGGTGCAGGGTAGCTCCCAGTTCTGTAGCTCCTTCAACTCTCACCAGGTCCCCTTTGTCAGCTTTCCCAAGTGCTGAGCCAAGTGAATGTGCAGCTCCACAGGGAAGGGCACCAGCAGGTCATCTAGGGCACTAAAGCTGACATGTGAGGCAGACAGAGGTCCCAGTTCATCCTCATGGTTTCTGATGGTCTTTCTTCTCATCTACATTCAGCTTTCCCTCCCTAGTGCCAGTCTGGCTGACCTAGAGTGAATTAGCTCTAGTGGACCAACCCCAGTTACAGAGAAAACAACCTATATAGGCTCCTCCATCAGCCTGCAGAGACTATTCTCGCAGTTACATATGGTCTAGCCCCTATAATAAATGTGTTTTCTACATTATTTGTAGTGACATAGTGATACAACCCCGACTGACACCTAAAAATTTGGATTTATTTAACAAGCATGTGGGATGTAAGAAACATGAGGGTAGGTAGCATTCTTCTCCTTCTTCTCCTACTTCTACTTCTCCTTCTTCCTCCCCTTCCTTTTCCTCCTCCTCCTTCTCCTTGTTCTCTCTTCCCCCTCCTCTGCTTTCTTCTTCTCCTCTCCTTCCCTCTCCCCTCCCCCTCCTTCTCCTCTTTCTCCATTGTTCTATCTCCTGTCCCTAGAGCGGTGCTTGATACATAATAACCCCTCACTAAATATTAATTGGGTGGGAGTCACAGTTTGGGTGCTTTATCTATAGAAAGACAAGGAATTTAGTTCCTTAACTTTTCCTTTTATCTTGCATTTCAGATGCCAGTGGTAATTCCAACCAGAGATTTGGCAACTGGTTGCACAGATCTGGAAATTGGCAGGAAAATCTGGATTGAAGCTATAGATTAGGGAGGGGATCATTAACATGAAATGAGTACGGGTAAGAACCCAAGAAGAGATGAGAAGGGAAAGGGAAAGAGGAAAGAACCCTGGAAAACAAAATTGAACGATTATTGTGAATTACTTACTTCCTGGTAATTGTACTACATATCCACATCCTTGCAGTAGCTTCATGGTGGATGAATGTTACACCCATACCCTGACATTGGGCAGAGCTCTATGATGTGCTTTGGCTAATGGAATGTTAGTGGGCATGATATGAACAGACATCCCCTCTTATGATCTTCTGTGAGGAAACATGCCCTCAGTTGCCACTGGCCCTTCAGACTGGGCCCAGAATGAAAACAGGCAGAATAGACCTGAGCCTGACTTGCAACCTGGAGTCAAGTCCAGCTGACACAGAGTCCCCCCTAGTTTGACTGAACTGCAGTTTGGCTGCAGACTTGAAAGTATGAAAATAAATGCTTGTTGCTGTAAGCACCTGAGTTTGGGAATGGTTTTTTGTTAGGCACCATTACTGTACCAATCGCTAATAATATAAATAGCAACGCTAAATTGACAGAGAAGAACCCATGAAAGGACTAGAGAAGGATGAGCCACACAGGTTAGAGAGCATTCAGGCAAAAGGAACTTCGCAGTTGCCAAGACGGGAGTGTTTCAATAAGAGAAAAGGCGTGGTCAAGGTCAGAGGCCTCAGAGAAGTCAAGCAAGTCAAGGACCAAAATGTATTCACTGGATTCAACAACAAAGAGATAGAGGAAATGTATCTGATCTCTACACATTTCTCTGGGAAATAAGAGATGCAGCCTTCTGAGAGTGAGAGACAAGAGGACTAGAGACCTGGAAGAAAGCTATAAAAGCTGCAGACTTTGCTGAGAGGAAGGGGAGAGAGACCATGTGATTTTCCCCAGCCGTGAGTGCAGCCTTAACAGAAAGAAGAAAAATCTGTGTATTCGATGTGGCATTGGGAGTTTCTTGGAGCATGTGAGACTGAAAGACACAAAACATTTTTTTTCTGTCAATCCCACCACTTATCAACTCTCCTGAATTCTGGCAGCACTATAATCTGTATTACACATTTTTGTGTTTTTTTTTTTAATGTTGTCTTACAATCTTCACTGTATTATGTGCTAATAGTGTTTTATTTCTCTCACTGTATAGCCATCCACCCATTTGCCCATCTGTCCAGCCACCCATCTGTGTGAGCAATCATCCATCATCCATCCATCCTCCACATTATTCCTTCGAGGTGATGAACTTGTGATGGAACCTCAAGTAATACTATGTTAAAATGTTAAATTAAAAATAAAAAATCAGAATCAAGGAAAATATAGATAAGAACATGTTAGTCACATGGTAAGGACCCCAAACAATTTTTGATTGATAGATCAAGCAACAGCCTAGCAAAAAACGTTCTTACCCCATTCTAGAGCTATAAATTTCCACTTTGGAAATCTATCAGTGTAATTAGGTTATATTTTAAGATTAAAAAAGGGAGTTTGAACAAGTAAACACAAGTTTATTTAATATTAAATAATATTTAAATTATAATTTAAAGTAATTAAAGTAATATTTAAATTATACACTTTCAACATGGAAAGCTTTTAGTTAAAACAAATTTTCCTTTGTATCTTAAATTACACAGAGATAGCGTTTTCATGTAATTTCCTCCCTTCATACCAGACCATGTGACCAGTCTCTCTGGTCACACCTGTCCCTTAGGATGGATAAAACAAGTAGTGTTGTCCATTGTTAGGCCTTTGCATAGAGAATATATTGCTTTTTATCTTCTTAGGAGAGAGGGAAAAGATTGGAAATTGCACACTGAATTCTAATTTTTTTGTGCACACAGAAAGTTATCTTCTGTCTCTTTTAAAAGGGCTTTTTCATTTCACTTACTTTTATAATTCATACCTAGGAAAATATAAGATTATTTTTATGTTCAAGAAACTTCAGCCAAAAAAAAGAAATAAAAAGAAATAAAAGAAATTTGGCTATCCTGGTTAATAAATGCCTTTCCCAGCTTTTCTTCAAGTGGCAGGAAAATGAAATTAGTATTACGTGATCAATGTATTTCACAATTATGTTATCAATACTTAAAAGTTGGGTTTAAATGATTGGTACCATCTCCCTTTTGAGTTTAATATTCACATAAATTGAAAATTATTTAGCAAAGACACCTATTTATCTCCTTGGGTTCTGGAAAGAAGCTCTTTAAGAAAGTAAAATATAAACCAACCCACATCACCAGTAACCTCAGGCTTCAGGACCACAATTTCCTCCAGAGTTTTGGCAACATGATTAACTCCAGTTATTTTCCAGACCTTCCCTCCATCCCAACAGCTGCTGTGATCACTCTCCCAGGAAGAGATGAGTCTCTATTAATGATATCCAAAGTTTTATCATTGCACATCTTCCACTGACTTTTAGGGAAGTTTTTTCTTACTCTGTTGATCAGCACCTAGATTGAAACCTTTTTGTAGAATTCTAGGAAATTTATTTGTTCACTCAAAAAATATATTTCTAGGGCCTTCTATGTGCCAGGCACTGCACTAGGACCTAGACATATACTAATGAACCAGACTATGCATTTATTTTTGGAATACTCTCTTTACTGCTGGAGACAGGCGCATAAACAGATAAACAATGCAGCATGCTAAGAACTCTCATCAAATTTATATCTTCTTATTCTTTCCACTAGATCAATGCATCTAAACTTGGCATGGAGGGGTGGTAGTCTATGGATGTACTCTTGAAGGCTGGGTATTTTCTATGATAATTAAAATATTTTTCATTCACTTTGATGATAATTAAAAAAATCTGAAGCATAGTCTTGGTCATCTGGATGACTAATTTGCAACTAACATTCTGCAATTTCTGTGCTCAAGTTTTTATTTACAGTTGCTTGAAAAACATCAAATGTAATAAACAGTCTTATTTACACTGAAGATTTATTTTCTACACAATATCATAGGTTATGTAAAAGTAAAACTGTTAATTTCTTGGTTTTGCTTGTATCTAATAGGTAAATTTGCCTTGATTATGTAGTTGTATAAAAATATAAGCAGAAATAATAAATAACAAGTTTTATACTATTATTATTTACATTTAGTAGCTTTCTGATAGAGGCCATTTTAGTCAACATGGTTAGGTCTGCACTTAAAATTAGGGTAATTTCCCTTTGAAAGAGGTTCCTACATTACTTATGTTTGAAAAACATGGTTCTGGTTTCATGTCAGTGATCTTTCAGAGATGCTATTCCATAAAATCCCTTTTTCTATTCCTTTTGTGTGGGTGATAACTATCATCTGATAGTTTACAATCTTCCCTATTTCCACCCTCAGCTGGTGAAGCGAGGGGAGGCCCAGCTAACTGCGATGGCAGAATATAATCTAGCAATACCCAAGGGCTGAGCATTTTTTAACCCCATTAAAAATTATCTAAGTGGCACATGAAAACATTCAAGCAAGGTGAAGCACAACAACCCTCTGGGTTATCTGCAGGTCAGATTTTCAGTTTTTAAAATGAGCTATGTATACTCTAGGAATATTAGAAGTCATGGAGGGTATAATAAGAGGGAGAATATGGCAATCATGCTTTAATGTTAGTGAAAATTTTAAAATGAAAACAAATACTATCTATTGGGTAGAATACAATTTACATGCATGTTCAAGGAAAAAGTTCAAAGAAATTCCAACATTGATGCTGCACACTGCTTTGGGATGTGCTAGAAAATCTTACAGGCTGTGGTAATCCCTCTTCCTAGTCTTAAAGGGCTACTTTGGTGGAAACCTTAGGAAAGCATTATACAAAGGAAATGTTCCACAGAGCTAGAAACCTGAAGCTGTCCTCTCTCTACCGGATTCTGAGCATTCGCCTGGGAGATTAAGACTTTCTTTTCTTAAATCTCCTTGTAAGTAGCTTTGTGGACACTTGAGTATATTCTGGCACATCCTACCACCTCATCATGATAGTGGTTGTACTTTGTTCATTCTACAGAAAAGTGCTTACTCCACGTAAGAAGCTGAAGACATCTGCAAAGGTTATTAGGCCCCCTCTGGGATCTTCTACTTACAGGCTGGAAACCACAGAGCTATTTGATGTTCCTTTCATCTGACTATCTCACTCTCCTCATCTACTGGTCTGTGTCTACCACTGTACCATGTCCATTCACTCATTCAATGAGTTGTTGGGTCCCTGAAATGCAAGACACCATCTACATGTACTTGGAAGCTTTAAATATGCTTTCTCACAATCCTCTTCTCCATGAATATGACATCTCCTTGCATTTGGCTGAAATGCATTATCTACTTAATGTGTTTGATTAGCCTTAATGTCTCCGTTTTAGTCGATAAGCACTATAGTTAATTTGGATCAGATCTCCAATTTGGTGGCCAATAAATCAGCAGTCCAAATAACCAGATCTGGATCCAGAGACATGACTCCTTTCATCTTCTCAGCCTTCCCAAGCCTCTTGTGAAGCCATCTACCAACACTTTGTGTCTGTTCTTTGCTGGACATTGCCTTTGAATAGTGACTCTCAAAGCAGGTGGTGGTAGTGTGGCATGTGTGAATTCAGACTCTCCATTGGTGTGTTTGCATATTTTGAAAAGTATATTCTAAAATTACTATGATCTGAGTTATTTTGAATCTTAATATCTAATTTAATTTTTTCAAATAACAATAAAGGAAGGCACATGACTTTTATGTTTTTAAAAGAAGGCATGGATTTTAAGAGACTGTAAAACATGGCCTTAGAATTTACGGAGAGGATGAGATGTTGCCTGCTTTCCAAATGTCACCCAGCACTGGTACACAGTGATAACACTCTCCGTGTAATGCTCCATTTCTGACAATTCAGGATAATTGCTGCTTATCAGAAGGCAAGATTTCTAGCAATCTCTACATCTTGAGAACAGGGAGATGATAAAGCAAACAAACAGAAGCACTTAGAGTCTTCGAATATACACATAAAATGCTGGTTTGGAGAATCGTGCTTCCCTTTTAGCTAGGTGTAGTCTGTGTGGCTAAGTTTCGGCTCACAAAATGTCATAAAAATGTTGGTAGGACTTTCAGGACAGTTCTGTAAAAAGAGAAAGAGTTGTACCTTTTCGTTCTTCTTTCTTTCCTTCTTTCTGCTGCTTGGAAGGGGGCTGGAATGGTTAGAGCTCCAGAAGTTTTCCTAAACTATGACAAGTCACTTAGAGCAGAGCAAAGACAGAGGCCTCAGATGGCGTTGTGGAGTCCTCTTACCCCTCTCTACACTTCTTTACACAAGCAAACATGCCTTTTGCATTGAAGCTACTATAGCTTGGTTTCTGTTACTCACAGCTGAACCTAACTTTAACTGATACGCCTTGTTAATTCGATTTCTCAGTCGCTTAAAGGACCAAATGGGAAGCAGGAAGGGCTGCTTCTGTTAGCAAGTAAGGAAACAGAAAAATTATTATAGGCCAGGAAGTCAATTGATGGTGATATGGCTGACGTCAAGTCAGCAAGAAGGCAGGAAAAGGTGACTATTCCATAAGTTTTTGTTTGAAGATGGTTGACATCTGAAAAACTGACAAATCTGGGAAACTGCACTTACTTTACATGCGACACTTTAGACACTTTCCCTCATCACCTCTTTCATCAGCAATATTTCTGGAGCTCGTCATTATGTGAGTGAGGACAAAAACCCCCCACACAACAGACCTTTGGTTTCAAGGTGTTCACAGTAGACCCCAGGAAGGTGAGAAATTTGCCTGAGTGAGTACTGAGGGGCATGTATGTACATTTGTTTTGTGTAAGTTGGTAACTGGGACAGCTTATTAGTTCAGGGAATACTCCTGTGGTTAGTCAGAAGTGTTTAAATTGTCCTAGGTTAGGTAGAGAGACAGTGGCTGAGGGTAAAACCCAATAATCCAAGCTGCTGGTCTAGTTCTTTCACAAATGACACTGCCTCGCTTGTCCTGAATTCTCTTTAAATAACTAAAATTTATTTCCCTCTTGACTACCTCCTCACAAAGGGGCTGCTGTTCTCTTCCATTCTGTCACTCCCAGAAATACCAACACAAGAAAGCTTCATCAGCAACTCGGGTCACAGTGTCAGACAAAGCTTATTGTCTGGGTTGGTGATTTTGTTCCAGGAAGAGAGCTCTTAAAATAATACCAAAAACACCAAAACGCAGAGCTCGACTTACTCATTTCCAAACCTTGCACCATTCTATTTCATATACCCGTCTCACCGAATCACTCATTTTCAAAATCTCTGGGACACCTTAGTCACTACCCAGTTTTGTGGGTAGAGATAATGACTGGAATGGAACACGAGCACAGAGTTGATTTTAAGTAAGGAAATGGGGTCAGTGAGAGGTTAAGTGGCTGGCCTGAGGTCAGATAGCAAGCTGGTGACTCAACTTTGCAGCTCCTGGATCTGAGGCCTGCAAAGAAAACCAGAGCCCATTTCCTCTCGATAAGTTAACTGCCCCATATCTGCGGTCTGTCGTAAGCTTTTAAGAGCCACATTCCTTTTGTGACTGCAGACCTGAGCTTCTATGACTTTCACCAGAGTCTGGAAAATACTTTCAAGGTCAGACTGTGGTATATAGAGGACAGATTAGCACTTTATTTGCCACGGAGAGTCATTATGCATTTCAGAGGACTTGCCATCGTTTTGGTGTCTTATGATCTCCATCCAGGACACATTCGTAACAACCAGCCTATAGAACAGATGGCCCATGTCTCAGAAATGACCACGACACGTGTTTATGGAGTGCTTACTATGCGTCAGGCGCTCTGTGAAGTGTTTTACATGGATTATCTCATTTAATCCTGGCGAGGACCTTGTCGGGTAGGCTCATTTATAGCCCTTTTTACTGATGAGGACGTTGAGGCTTTTCAGGGGTTAAGTACCTAGCTCAAGTTGACACTGGTAGAAAATGGCCACGTAAGGGTTATGAACCCAGTTTTGCAGGACTCAGAGGCCACTATGCAATACAAAATTCCTGTACTCCCATACTGACATTTTCCCTGTACTTCTATTATGTCATTATTTTTATACATTAAAATTTTGTGTAGGTATAATTTTCATCCCAGCTTTAGGTAAGTGGTCTGACTAGAAACAAAAAGAAAAACAAACCAACAAAACACACAGATCTTAACAGTGAAGCTAATTGCCCTACCAAACAGGTCACACATCTCTCCTTGTGCTGGTGCTTGGAGAACTTAGTTACACATACCTCAGAAAGTAACATTTTCCAAACTCAAAGGGGGAAAATAAAACTATTTGAAAGTAGAAGTCTATGTGAAAATTCATGACGTACAGCGGCCCTGCCCCGGTCTTTCTGGGCCTTCTTCCAATATTCTTTGTTTTCTGGAAAACACGACCCAGCAAACCAAAAAAAGATGATGGAATAGACGAGTACGAAAGTTTTGACTTGAAAAGTCTGAACCTAAAAGCGGAGTTACATGTGGGTTCATTGAACAAGCATCTATCTCTTTGGAATCAGATGAATCAGAAAGGTACAACTTACTTACCACTTGTTGGCAGAAGGGAGAGAACCGAGAGCTCAAGAAGCTGCCGCTGCGCCGCCAGCTTTGGGAGCGGGAGCCTCGGGTCATGTCCCGCCCCCACAACCCCCCCCCACCGCGGCTCCTGCCCCTCCCCCCCCCCTACCCCCGCACCCCCCCCCCCCCCGTGGCTCCTGCACCCCCGCCCTGTGGCTCCTGCGCCCTTTCGGTTCTTCCTCAGTCCGCAGCCTGTTAGGCCTGGTGGATTGCTCTGAAGTTCTGGGCTGACAGAGTCATGCCTCAGTCGAGGATATTCAGGCATATAGGAAACTGGCACTGAAGTGGCATTCTGATAAAATTTCCTGAGAATAAACAGGAAGTGGGGAGAAAACCAAAACATGTAGCTGAGGCGTATGAGGTGTTACCAGATTCGGGACACCTATGATAAACCCGGCAAAGAAGGATTAGGTGGAGGTGCAGGTCGTTTTGACAGTCCCTTTGAGTTTGGCTTCACCTATCACAACCCAGACCACGTCTTCAGGACAATTTTTGGCTTAAGGGACCCATTTTCATTTGGCTTCTTAAAGACCCGTTTGGGGACTTTTTTGGTGGTGGTGGGGGGGATCAAAGGGGTCCTTGCAGAAGCAGGAGCTGAAGCAAAGGTTGTTTTCCTCTGCCTTTAGTGGATTTCCATCTTTTGGAGGAGGATATTCTTCATTGATACAGGATTTACTTGCTTCGGTTCATCAGGTCACTGGGTTGGGTTGGGGATCATTTCATTTTCTTCCATGGCCTTTGGTGGTAGTGGGATGGGTAACCTCAAATCTACATCACCTTGTACTAAAATTGTTAATGGCAGAAAAATCACTACAAAGGGCATTGTTGAGAATGGTCAAGAAAGAGTACAAGTTGAAGAAGATGGTCAGATTAAAGTCCTTAATGATAAATGGTAAGGAGCGGCTGCCATGCTTAGATAACAAATGATTAAGTGCGTGCATGTAACAGAAAGTTGATTATACCCAGCACCATTTGAGGATTAACAGAACTCTTTTCTTTTTCTTTTCTTTCTTTTTTTTTTTTTTTTTTGAAGATTTCCGAGGAGCTCGGCTTTCAGTGTAACTGTACCTGTATTTATGCACAGCTCATCGAAGCCCTATTTATTATAGACTTGAGTTTGTTGTTGGAGCACCATAATAGGGCCTTTTTTTTTTTTTTTTTTTTGGTCGTTAAAATTGTTGTGGGGCACCTGGGTGATTCAGTGGGTTAAAGCATCAGAGTCTGGATTTTGGCTCAGGTCGTGATTTCACAGTTCACGGTTTGGAGCCTGGAATTGGGCTCAGTGCTGACAGTGTGGAACCTGCTTGGGTTCCCTCCCTCTCTCCCTCTCTCTCTGCCCCTCCCCTGCTCTTGCTTGCTCTCTCTCAAAAATAAATAAACTTAAAAAAAGTAAAATTGTTGTCAATCTCTGTACGCACTTTGCTTGTTTATTGAACACAATCCAAAGTGACTGGCTCTTTCATACACTAACACCAGTGTGGAACTGCGTTTGTGTTGTGTTTGAAACATGAGCCAAGTAGAGTCAGCCTGCTGTGAAGTTAACGTTGCCAGAATGAAGCTTCCTCAACATAAATTTCATTTTTTTTTCTGTATTTAGTAGTGAGAGATATTAGTGCATTAATGGTAATATGTCTCTCATTTAATATACATTGAGGATGTTTTTTAGTTGTGCACAAATACTGGCATCTTATTCAGTTTTGCCAATTGCTTCAAATATGTAATGTTAAGCGTGGGTTTAAAATGTTAAGCTGGTAAACTGTGTCTTTGTCAGTTGATTAAAAAAAAAGAAAAAGAAAAGAAATGCAAAAGTGTTTGGTGGATTCTTTCCTGAGCAGTAGAGCCTAAAAAAAAAAAAAAAAAAGAAAGAAAAGAAAAAAAAGAAAGGTACAACTTAGATTTTCTTTTGTTTTAGGTGGAGGAACGTCACCTTGAAAACTGATAGTTAGATATTTTATTTTACTTTTTTATCTTGGGAGGGGAGGGGCAGAGAGAGAGGGAGAGAGAGAGAATCCCAAGCAGATTTCATGAACCGTGACATCATGACCTGAGCCGAACAAAATCGAGTCAGATGCTTGGCTGACTGAGCCACCAAGGTGTCCCTGAGAGTTAGAGATTTTAAATTGAGTTAAAATTTTAGTTAGAAATAGTTTTATTAAATAATGTATAGGAAAAATCATGTATATGTGTGTGTGTATGGACATGTATGTGAAGCTTCGGAGCATTGGTAGATTTTAGAGTCCATTTAACCCAGTCTCATCAAGTCAACTACAAATGCAAGAGGGAGGGACCAAGAAAAAAAATGCAAAGAATACATGGGGGAAGGCTGTCATTTTTCAAAATAGGACTATTTTGGACTTTTAAAATAGCTCACCCTATGAATTTGCTGGGATATAAAATGTGGAGGGGATAACCCCAGGGCATCTTTCTTAAGACAAGATGGCTAAAGCAAAAATGAGAAGTGCAGGTAAGTGAAAAGGAGGAAATAGGAGTCCTTGACAGTCCTACCACCCAGAATAGCCACTTTAACAGCTTGGAGTATGTCCTTGCAGGACCCCCTCATCCATGTGTACACACACAAGCATGCACACATTTGGACCATCTTACGTGGAATTTTATAACATACTTTTCCCACTTAATTGTAAACCATGTCTATGATATTTAACGTCCATAAGTCTTTTTTACATGCTGTAGTTGGACATTTAAAATTGTTTTCGATATTCTGCTACTACAAAAACTCTGGAAGAACTTTTCCTTTTAGAAAAATTTTGAACTTACTCCTAATTATTTTCTTGGGTTAAGTTCCTATTTTTATAACTTCTGGCTCAAAGCGAATGCAGGTTTGGAGACTTTTGAAACAGCCTGTAGTGTTCTCCAGTTTACATCCAATTTACACTGTGATTATTGGTATATATGGGCCATGGTTAGTTTGGAAGGTCTGAAGAAGTATTTTTAGTGCCAACTGTGACTGTGTTGCAAGTCATAAATATTAGAACTAATGTTTGTTGTGTGGTTAGCTTAGAATAAAATATCGTAGAGGTCAATACATGGCATATATTATTATGAATATAATTATTATCATTGAAATCCAGGACTTTTTAGAGGTCTAATTGAATGTCATGCAAATTATTTGACTGCTGGCCTTTCTAAGTGCTGAACATGTGGCAAACTTAGATATCATTAAAATATGATATTTGAAGAACTTCTGAAAAAATTGACATATATGCAAAGCAGATGCTTTATAATGATAAGTTTTGCACTTGAAATGCTGGGCCACGAGGATAAGACTAATGTCTTTGATAATATGTGGATGTTTTTAACAAAGAAGCATATATTTAAAGAAAAAAATTCCTCAGATGGTTTCAGTAGTTAATTTTTAGTGGGGAATTCTTTCCTGATGGTGCTTGAATTATTTAACCCTCTTCGTTTATGGAATTATTATATGATATATTGAGTTGTATTTTAATTATAGAATTTGCATCTTTGCTCTTTTCTTTTAATGAAATCAGTAATTATTGGACAAGGGTCTATGTTATTAACGTTAATTTTTTTTGACCTTATTAACATATATCTTTGTTTAAAATAGTGTTTAAATTTTGTTGACTTTTTCCCAGTCATCTCAATGGACAAGAAAAATACATGTAGTGAGGTTAGCATTATGTAGAGTTTCTTCAATATATCTAACTTCTTGTTTTAATCAAGTTTATTTTTATTTTGAGAGAGGGGGGAGGGGCAGAGATAGAGGAGAGGGAGAGAATCCCAAGCAGGCTCCATGCTGTCAGTGCAGAGCCCGACGTGGGGCTCTGTCCCATGAACCATGAGATCATGACCTGAGCTGAAATCAAGAATTGGACGCTCAACTGACTGAGCCACCCAAGCGCCCCATTATATCTATCTTCTTGTAAGTGAATGACTCCCTCAGTCCTTCATCCATCCATTCACCCATCCATTTATTAATCCACCCACCTAACCATTCATCTAACACATTTTTATTGAGTACACTTTGTATCAAGTCCTGTGCTAGAACCCATTGGTAGCAATGAAGTTTAGCAAATTACCGGGGTAAATTTGTGTGGGTAAATAGAAAATTAAAGAACTTGGGATGAAAAAGTCACTTTTAATCTGTATTTCTGAAAGTTTTCAATAGGCTACCTTCTTGCAACATCCCAGCAGGCTATCCCTATTTATTCTTATGATTTGAGATTAGGTGGACCCTCATACTCATTTCATATTCAGTCAAAATATTTACCATATATCTAGTCTGAAGCAGACCCTTTCCTATCAGTAGAAATAGAGGGTGAACAAACACACCAGCTCTTCTCTCATGGGGCATAATATCTGGACCATACCTCTCCTGCCCCACTAACCTCCTTACTTGCTAGCACTCTGTATTTCCACCTCCACACTGTATTGCAATTACCTGTTTATCAGTCAGCCAATCTCCTTAAGGCTAGAGTCTCTTCCATGCTTCCTGCTCTATTTCTAGCCCTAGGCACAGTTCAACTAAAATTGCCCTCTATATACTTATCAGATGTTCATTTAGCATCCCTTCAGCTTACTTCACAGTTCTATTTACCTTATCTGAACAAAATAATGTATATAAATAACTCATGGCCATAAGAAACTTCTGTTTGACTTCAATTTAACTTTTCCAGGTTAAAGTCATATTATATCCTTCCACATGCCCTATGCAAACCACTCACAGTTCTCCAAATGGGCCCTGTTCCTTTACTCATATTTTCCCTTTCCCTAGAATAATTTGATCTCTCTTTGCTTCTCTTCTTTGAGGCCTACCTCAAATAAACTTGATCTGCAAAGCCTTCCCTGGGTGCCCTGATCAGAAACTATCACTCCTTCCCTCGTGCTGCCATAATGCATGGATTTTTAGAGTGCTTTTCTCTTTCTTTCTTCTCCCAACATCAAATAACAGTTCATTTAGTCTGTGTCTTCTCTGCTTGGGTGTAAGCTCCTCCAAGGAGGGAGTAGGTCTCATTCATTTTGGTCATCCTCACAATATCCAGAGCAGTGCTTTGTTCATAGCAGGAGGCCAGTAAATATTTAGCTTTTGGAATGAATGAAGGAATATATGAATATACTCTTCTGCAATGAATGGGCTTCATGTGTGACTTAGTGGAAGAAGCTTATCGCAAAGGAATACATTTATTGGGGATTAACAATATTGATAAAGGTGAAGGGAAGGGCAGTTCATGTGGATGGACACAGGAACAATAACCATGGGCCAGGGAAGTCAAGGAGTTTATGTGGAGAAAAATAATGGGATGAGGCTGGCTAAAGACAGGTTTAGAATCCAGAAGGCTTTCAGTGTACGGCCAAGGTGTAACATGGCCTTGGGCCCAGTGGAGGTAAGACACATTCTTGATTCCTGAACTGGATTTCAGATATCCAGATATTTGCACACCAACTCGTGTTCTCTTCCATCTGTTTCTATGTCCTTGACCAATACATTCAGTAGTAGGATGAAGTAGCTACAAAAGAGTTTGGAGAGAACGTTTATCCAACCAGGGCAGGTGTTATATTCAACTGGTGGGTATGGGAGAATAAGACTTCTAATAGTACTTTACATTTGATGACACTTTAAAGTTTACAAGTTGTTTTCTAGTGTGTTATATTTTTATCTTCACAACAGATCTGAAAGAGGCTGAAGGGAAACTGAATCCAAGGCAGCACAGATAGTACAATAACAGAGGTAGGACTTCTGAGGCTCCTGAAGCCAAATATAGTGTTTTTTCTCTCTACAACTCTCTTATCTTTGCAATCATGGAAGTAGTTGAGAAAGACAAGGAATAGATGATGAGAGAACAGGGGAAGAAAACGGGGAGGTAGAATCGTGAGTTATTCATTGACTCAGCAAGTGTACATCCCGTGCTCCTCCTCTGCTCTCCCCTCTCCATACTGGCCCATGTCTCAGTCCTCAGGGATATTCCAGGCAGGCAGCTGTAAAACAGCGGGAGGAGGGCCTTGAAAGCATTGCATGGGCTACCTACTCTAGCTTTGGAAACTCGGGAGGGCTTTTTAGAGAAAGTGACATCAAGATTGAGAGGGGAAAAAGCAAAGGTGAAATGGGGTTGGGTGTTGGGGTGTGGGGAGAGTTTCATGCCAAGTCATGAAACTGGGCAACTGATGTAGGACAAAAAGCACATCCTAGTGTGGAAGGATGCTCTTAGACCCTCTTTAGCAGGAAGGGCAAGAAGGGCAAAGTGAGCTTTGCATCTCTCTCTGCTTGAGTTGTTCATTTTTCCCTCTCTTCCCCAAAGAGGAGGGGGGATAAACATCACCTCTGGCCTCTTTGGCCCAAGGGCTATGGTGATTTTAGATTGAAATGTCCATGGGAGGATGGTTAATTGTGCACCTGCCATTCTTCCATCACTGAATTTTCTGTGCCAGCCCCAGTGATGCCAATAGTGATCTAACTTGAGCCACTGTGGCTCACAGTCCGTGAATTCTCTTCCAAGCTTGGAGGCAAGGTTCTATTAATACTCAGTCAGGTTGAAGATATAGTTGTCTCTGTTGGAGAAGATTGGCATCCATAACCCAGAGAACAGATAGAAACTATGCCCTGAGAGGAAAGGAGTAGATGTGATGCTGGGCTACAGAGGGAAGGAAAATAAAAACTCAATAGTTTTGAAGAATTTGCATGAATACCTTTCCTTCTTTTTTTTTTTTTTTAGGTTTTTAGTTATTTATTTTGAGAGAGAAAGAGAGCACAAGTGAGGAAGGGTCAGAGAGAGAGGAGAGAGAGACAATCTCAAGCAGGCTCTATGCTGTCAGCACAGAGTCCAACATGGGGATCCATCTCACAAACTGTGAGATTGTGACCTGAGCCGAAATCAAGAGTTGGATGCATAACTGACTGAGCCACCCAGGCGCCCCTGAATACCTTTTCTTTACTGATGGAAAGAGTACTTGGTTTTATGTTGTTCGCAACTATGGATATTTACAGAATCTGTGTATGTCCTCAGATTACTGCACTCTTTTCTTCCTGTTTAAAAATTAACTCTCTGATTCAGTGAGGCTCTTCAACTTTTTCTCCTTAAAGCAGTGTAGCTGAAAGCTAAAGTTGCATAGCTGAAATTAATGCTTGAACTGTATTTTTAAAAATTTTCTTAGAATGCAAAACAAAATTACACTCTTTTTGAATTAAAACATTAGTGTATGTTCCACTGAGGCTCTGAAAATCACAATCTCAGTATATCAATTGAACATTGACTTTTAAAAAATGGATGAGTGAATTTAACCTATGTACAGGCTGCCAGAAGGCAAGAAAAGAAGGTTTCTTCTGGAGTTGAGCTTAGAGAGCCACTTGGCCAGAGCTAAACATATTATCCAGTGACTCTTCAAAGTCCAGGCAGCACAATGAATGCATTCGGAGAAGAATTCATTGGTTTAGTTAGTCAGGCAGGTAGAAACGAGAAAGTCGGTGACCTCTTGACAAATCCTTTTTTACATACCCCCAATAACCGACATTAGCAGGTTTGCAGGGCCTCTATTCCTCCTTCTTCAGGGGAGGTGGAGAAATGGAAGTCAGTGGTGTAGCAAATACATAGTCTTTTTTGTGAAGAAATGTAAATATCTTCCCTATGTTTACGCATTGGAACAAACGTACTCCTGGCAGAATTGCAAGGGCTGTGTTACAGGCACAAGAGTGAAAAATTCTACTGAATCGCTTACATAACATCTACATGTAATAGCTGCCTAAGTTACAAGGTTCATTTTCTTGCCTGGTTTATTTAAATTGAGCTTATTACATTGTTATCACAACCCAGAGAAATGAAGATTTTGTTTAACTGAATTCCACTCTGTAAGTGTACTTTAAAGCTAGGTTGTGTATGTGGACAAAAACACAAAAATGGTCGAGTTTTGACTGTTCAACTCCAAGAATAATACAGCTAGTTTCTTACATTTTGTATTGTTGAATCAGAACAGCTTAAATCTCTGATCTGGCCTGAGAGAATCATATTTCATATACACAGAGGGAAAAATAGACTTGTAGACTCCCACAACCTATATTTTTTCCTTACAGAACAAAAGTTTTGCATCTTCTTCTCCAAAATGTGAAGATTCAGAGGCAACTGCTCTGCAGTTGGGAAATTTGTCCTGTAGCAATTTCTCCTGAGCAGCACTGGGAAATCATGGAAGTGGAAAGGAACTTGCTTCATCCCCTACTGAAAGATGAAACAAGACAACTTTCTGACAACTTAGACAATGATCTTTATCTTCCTTCCTCCTTCCCTCCTTCCTTTCTTCTCCCTCCCTCTGGTCCTTCCCTCCTTCCTTCCTTCCTCCCATCCTCATTCCCCTTTCCTTCCTTCCTTCCATCCCCCTTCCCTCCTTCCTTCCTTCCTCCCATCCCTCATTCCCCCTTCCTTCCTTTCTTCATCCCCCCTACCCTCCCTTCTTCCTTCCTCCCTTCCCTCCTTCCTTCCTTCCTTCCATCCCTCATTCCCCCTTCCTTCCTTTCTTCCAACCCCCCTACCCTCCCTTCCACCTTCCTCCCTTCCCTCCTTCCTTTCTTTCCTCCTTCTTTCCTTCTAATTTCCCTTATACACTTCTCTACATACTACTGTTAGAGATAAGATAAATGGTCAGACAAAACGGGGTCTATATGTTATAACAGTTTTCCAATGCATTCTCCTTTTGAGATTTGTAACTAAAATTCAAAGTAGATTCTTTAAAGTTAAATCTTGGTTCTTTCGAGGTATCAGTTTCACAACTTAGTGATAATTTGTGTTAAAACCTTATATAATATTAAAACAGAACTGGGGCATTTTAGATTGACGGAGAAAGTTTATATATGATTTGTAATCTTATTACTTCAAAGGAGATTTGTGTTGGAAAATAGAAAATGTATGGGGTATTGACCATTTAGGTGAATTGGGGCTTTGAGGTTTTGGAGAAAGAAAAGAAGTTTTTATAAGAATTGGAAACAAAGATACTGGGTATAATCCAAGAAGCTTTCATAATGAAAGTATGTTCCTCAAATGGTTATCTTGGTGTGCTTTAATTTATGGTCTCTAATGGGTAGGAAATCTCTAAGTAAGAACAAAGAGTTATGAACCCAGTAAGAAGGTTGTAAATGGGTCTTGACAAGGTGGATTAAAAGGAGACATTATGGCATCCAGGGGACAAGAATTTATATCTTATTCTTAGAATGTGTAATTTGCCTCAAAACCATCAAAGTTATCCTCAGATAATATTTCTTAGGCTTTTTTAAGAACCTGGTATCTTAAGATCTATACAAAATCAAACATGTAATCACACATAATTAATGTAAGTCACTTTACTTTTTTATGTCGTTAGCAATCTTTTCCCAAAATGTCTTAATTCTAAATATCAAGCTTACAAGAAAGAATTTTGCAAATACCATTATCCACACTGTAGAAATGGAAATTTTATATATCTACACATAGATATATAAAGATGTATATCTATATTTATGAAGATATATACATATAAATATATATAAAGATATATGTGTATATATATGTGTATATATATATATATATATATATAGACAGAGAGAGAGAGATAAAGATAAAGATCTATATATATAAAGATATACCATACTCTGAAGAGGAAATATTTGCAAAGAACTTCATAAAGGTAAATAGCACTTGAGAGAGAACAATTATGATCATGAAGTGGTTATTCCAGTGATCCAAGGGTAACTGACTTGGTTACTGTGGGCTTACAAGAGAGTGATTTTCAGGGTAGTCTCTGGAGGGAAGATAATGGGGCTGTGTTCCTAATCCCCCCAACTGAGTTCTTAAAGAACCCCACAAAACCTTGAGGAATGAGCATTGATAGATGAAACTAGAGTATGTAAAGCAGGGGAAAACCTTGTCAGGAATATGGACATCCTTTTCATTAAGACTTCATAGAGATGTTGCCTGGCTCCAGGCAACACCTAATATTTATAATTGCACTCAAGTGTCTCAGAAACAGTGGGTACAGCAAACCAGCCAGGGGTGTATTATTTTCCTTGTTTTATAGTTGAAGAAACTGGGAGAATTAGACCTACTTTTTGACCCCTTCTCCAGCTGAAAGCTGGTTGGAGGACAGAGCCTCAGGGCAACAACTACAGGGCCACACAAAATGATGGCTGCGGGAGCACCCTGACTTCGAGCCCTGACTTCCAGAGCAGTATGTCAGCAGTTTGGTGTGTTCTCTCCCAATCTCTGTTGGGGGCTGGGGGGAAGGGCAGGAAAGAATCATAACTCCATTTTTTCAGCTAGGGAAGTGGTCACGGAGAGGTCATGGATTTATATATGGCCGATGGCAGAGCTGTGGTGTGAAGGGGATTGTGCTAGCCCAGGTGTCCCTCCCTCACCCCAAACAGACATCCTCCAAAGGATGCAAATAGAGGGTCAGGCTCAGGGAGGCCTACTGACCAGGTCCCCAGACACGACTCAGAAGCATTTCTGTTCATTTTGATCCTTTACACACACACACACACACACACACACAGACCACAAACCTACAAATTACCACATAGTAATATATTATTATTATTATCAAAGGACTATAGGTAACCCCCCCGCCCAAACTGAAGACAAACATTGCCTCATGTTAATGTAGTCAGGTGTGGAAAACTTAGAATTTTGAAGGATACATCTCAAAGATTTTAGTCTTGCTCAAACATGATTATACACATAATAGAAACCATAGCTCTCCAGCTTCTTTCCAAGCTCTTTCTCTCAGAGGACGTATTACTTGGCATCTATATTTGGGTCTGTCCAACCTGCATCTTTTTGGCTCCGGGTCCCTTTGAAAGCTTTGAAAGTACCAAGAAGGCACAAGTGTTGAGATATCTCCATGATGTCATTAATAAGTCAACACTGACCTCAGAGCTTCATTCATCTTGGAAAGCATACATATTGAGCAGCTTCTTGCTGAGGAGAGAGAATGTCATTTTCTGCCGGTAAGGAGATAATCGGGTGGCGGCAGGGAGAGAGAGAGGGTCAGTGTCTGGCATCCTGACAGCTGGATCACTGGGAGAAGTGTCGGATGACTCTTGCCCCTGCCAAAAAGGCTTTTCCCAATTGTTTCAGAATCTTCAAAATGCTAATAAAAATACTTTTACATTTTAATTTGTATTGCCTGGGCTTGTGTTAGTTAAAGTACTGCCAGCTGCTAGAAGAGATAAATTGGAAATCTCCATGGCTTAACACAATAGCAGTTTCTCATAAAGTCCAAGAGGTGGTGGAGGGAAAGGTCACGGCGAGGGAGGAGGAAGTGGTCCTCTGCTTTACACGGTTATTCAGTGACCAAGCTGACGGAGGATGTACCACGTTTTCAGTGTGTGACATCTAAGGTTTCCCTGGCCGTCAACATTTATGTTACCCACACAGGAAGAAGGAGAGGGTGGAGGACGCACTCCTACTTCTTAACCACTGGTGTATGGAGATGACACAAGTCATTGCCATTCATACTCTGTAAGTGAGAACTAGTCACGTGAACAGACAAGGGTAGCAGGGCCCTTGGAAATGAGTCCTGACAGGGTCTCCCAGAAACAACTTTTGGAAGGGTAGCAAAGACGCTTGGTAGGGAATTGTCCTGTTCTACTACAACATTCTTTAAAAAAAAAAATTTTTTTTTAATGTTTATTTATTTTTGAGAGAGAGAGTGAGTGAGCAGGGGAGGTGCAGAGAGAGAAGGGGACACAGAATCCGAAGCAGGCTCCAGGCTCCAAGCTGTCAGCATGGAGCCGGATGCGGGGCTTGAACTCAACTAGCCGTGAGATCATGACCTGAGCCGAAGTCAGGCGCTCAACACACTGAGTCACCTGGGTGCCCCACAACACTCTTTATAAAGCAAGAAATGGAAACTGAGTGCCCTCAACCTTAGTGATAAAATGCCGCATGTGCACCCCGGTGGTGAGAAAGTGGGAGTCATGTGATTGACAGGCCCCCACATAGGAGTAGCACCATTCCCAAATAAAAAAAAAATACTGAGGTGACAAAAAGTGTCCATTCCACATAATCTTAGTGAAACAAACAAACAGACAATAAAACAAAACAACAACAACAAAAAAAACAAAAACAAAACACCCCCAAAACAAAACAAAGCAAAACAAAACAAAACAAAAACCCCCCTCCAAACCA
This sequence comes from Panthera uncia, assembly GCF_023721935.1. Classification (NCBI taxonomy): domain Eukaryota; kingdom Metazoa; phylum Chordata; class Mammalia; order Carnivora; family Felidae; genus Panthera; species Panthera uncia. The sequence goes on from NC_064809.1 coordinate 68,313,594, forward strand.
AATGGCTTAAAACAACCAAACCTGATTATTTCTCCTGATTTTGTAGGTCCTCTGGGAGGTTCTCTGGGTTTGGATTGGTTCTGCTCGTATCTGTAGACAGCTGGTGGCTTAGCTGGGCTGGATGGCCTGAGATGGTGCCATTCACATACCTGGAAGCTGGCAGTCTAATGTATTGGGGGACGGGGAACCTCCAGTTGGGCACTGCATCTCTGCTCTCCAGGGTCACTCATCCTCTAGTAGGCTAGCCTGGGCCTCTTCTTATTTTTTTTAATGTTTATTTTATTTTTGAGAGAGAGAGAAACAGAGTACAAGTGGGGGAGGGGCAGAGAGAGAGGGAGACACAGAATTTGAAGCAGGCTCCAGCCTCTGAGCTGTCAGCACAGAATCTGATGCGGGGCTCGAACCGAAAGACTGTGAGATCATGACCTGAACTGAAGTTGGATGCTCAACTGACTGAGCCACCCAGGCACCCCTGGAAGCACTTTTTAAAGCTCCTGTTTGTGCCACATGGCTAAAGCAAGCCATGTGAGCAAGTCTAGGTTTAAAGTATGGAGAAGTAAACTTCACCTTGATGTGAGTAGCTGCAAAGTCATATTGTAAATGTGCCTGCCTATGGGGATAAGAAAAATCTTGCCATTTTCCCAGCCTACCACAATGCTCATTCTCTCTTTACCTGCTCCTCACATTTGGCTTTGCTTTGTTTATAAGTGACTTGCCAGTCCAGTGCCCACTCTAAGTTTTTGACTGTAGTCTCTTTATCTCTAACTTAAAAAATGAGTGAGAGGGGGCGCCTGGGTGGCTCAGTTGGTTAAGCGGCCGACTTCGGCTCAGGTCATGATCTCTTGGTCCGTGAGTTCGAGCCCCGCGTCAGGCTCTGTGCTGACAGCTCGGAGCCTGGAGCCTGTTTCAGATTCTGTGTCTCCCTCTCTCTGACCCTCCCCTGTTCATGCTCTGTATCTCACTGTCTCAAAAATAAATTTAAAAAAATGTTAAAAAATGAGTGAGAGAAAGAGAGAGCAAGACAGAAAGAGAGAGAAAGAGCACAGATAGGACTGAACTGAGCATACATAGGACTGAATCTCATATTTCTTAAACCCTAGTATTCTGTTGTGTACTGTTATATAAGTGTTCATATAATGTGACCATGCCTTAGCATAGTATTTTGCACATGGTGGGAGCTAAATAAATTCCAATCAGACTATCTTCTGCTATGGTTAGGAATTATGTTTTATTTTTCTTTTATGTAGGTGGAGGTACAGAGTAGATGCTCAACAAATTCTTGCTGAATGCCATTGAGTGGTGAAAAGGTAAACGGAAATCATAAAGCAAGCATAAATGAAGTTTAGTAAATTCTAACCAACCAGTTGTGTTTGTTGGAGAGGGCCAAATTCAATATAAAATTTAAAACCCCATTGATCCAGAGGATATCTTGTATTTAACTGCCATTCAGAATATTGCTTTCCTTAGATTATTGGGTGAATAAAAAGAGCAAGAAGAGATAAAGTAGGACAATCCAGGAAATTATGTAAGGACCACACAAGTCTTAGAGATGAGGACGAATGATGAGAATTGGAATTCAACTGGACTTGATTATCAAGATAGAAAATTTTCATTTTTTTTAGGTTAAAGTTCTGTTCTTTATTTGGCATCAGAAAAAGTTAGTCCTACTATTTTTTTTTTTTTTTAGTGTTTATTTAATTTTGAGAGACAGAGAAACAGAGCATGAGCAGGAGAGGGGCAGAGAGATTGGAAGACACAGGATCCAAAGCAGGCTCCAGGCTCTGAGCTGTCAGCACAGAGCCCAGTGCGGCTTGAACCCACAAACTGTGAGATCATGACCTGGGCTGAACTTGGGCACTTAACCGACAGAGCCACCCAGGCGCCCCAAGTTAGTCCTACTATTAAAATTAGGCATAAACTAGACCTTAAGTAAATGTCCTTAAGTGGCACATATATTGATACAGAAGTCAGACACAAAGAAAACTGTCTTTTCTCCTTTTTAAAGAATTTTTAAATTTTTAAAAAGTTTATTTGAGAGAGAGAGCAGGGAAGAGGGGAAGAGGGAGAGAGAATCCCATGCAGGCTCCACACTCAGTGTAGAGTCTGACACAGGGCTCGATTCCATGACCCTGGGATCATGACCTAAGCTGAAATCAAGTTGGACACTCAACCAACTGAGCCACCCAGGTGCCCTAAAACTGTCTTTCTTGACACACTTTCTGGATAAGAAATGATGATATTCTAGAATGAGAAAAAAATGCCTTCACTACATTTTCCCTCTTTATCACAATATAACTCCTTAGTACAACTCTTTTCCTTTCCAAATTAGATAACACTGAATTTGCATATTTCATTTCTCAATTGCCCATGGTAATGGGAGAAGGAAAATGAGTGGGGAGGAAAGCATGAAAGGATGTAGATAATTGGTGGCAACAGATACTTTCTAAGCCTCAGTACTTCATTTCATCCATTAATTTTAATCTCCTCCCACATCCCATCTGATCTTTTACCAGAATTGCAACAAACAGCTCATGAACACTGTTTTGATTTTTAGTTCTTTTTTTTCCCAAAGCAATGTGGTTTTTAGAAGGTACAAAGAGACCCAAAAGCAGCTTGCCAGAAAGAGGGACACATAAAAACATGAAAATTTTACATTAGCTGAGAGTCACCACTGCTAGGTGTGAACCAGCTTAACGGGAGAGAGTCAGTCATGGTAATTGCATTATCACCACCTTAGTCTTGGACAACAGGTAGGATGGTTGCCACATCACCTAGAGAGGGATTTGTAGGGGGTGAGGAATGGAAGGACAAGAAAATTTCCTCAGTAAAGAATGATGAGAACAAATAGAACAAACTGGATTCCATCAAGCTTAAGTTGGAGAGGGACAATTAAATCAAGAATTTAACAACAGTAACACTGTCCCCATTTATTGAGTGCCTACCTAATAGTATTAGGGGCCCAACTAGGGGCCCATCACTGCCCATGAACATGGCTAAGCAGTCCTATGGGATGGACATTATTATCCACATTGTGCATTAAATCCTGAGGAGGATTTGCCTCCTCCCCATTGAAGAGATAAACCTTAGCCCTAATATTTGGATTCCAAGAGCCCTAAGCCCTAAGTCTTATTTACATCCATAAATAACAGCAGGGGATATTCAGGCCCGAAGCGTTTCATAAGGAAAGCCATCATCAGGCCAAGAGTGTCAGTGACACCAGCAATAGCAAGAGGAAAAGGAAGAGCCTATAATCAAAGCCTTCGATGTCATTTGAAAAGTGTGAGCCTAACTTAAAAGTGAGACTACTTTGCTTTATCCTTACTTTGCCAAATCAACCTCTTTGAGAAGAGAAGCCATGTTTTTCTTTTTATTGCAACTTGTCTATAGGTTGCTCTATGAATGACCGTATTAAGACAGATGATCTTGATAGTTCTGAGAGCAGCTTGCCAACAGCTTGGCATTCACGACCTTTCTATTAATACAAGATCAAGCATTTACAAAGCACGTATTGTGTCACTAACAGAGCATTAGACCCTGTGATATATAATGAAAGAAATACAAGCCCTTGTAGTTTTATTGAAGTTAGGCTTTTGCTAGAAAATATTACAATACATAATAGAAGGCTAACTTATGTCACATGTACTGTATATTTAATAAAGGTTCTGAGGAGAGAATAATGTGTGGGGGCTGGAATTGTGGGGGAAGCTTTAGAGGAAGTTGGGGTCTGGATTGGGCCTTACAATATAAACAGGGAATATATAGGCATAGAATACACCTATAAAAGGGAGAGAAAGGAAGACCAAGAAGTGAGACTGTGGTGTCTAAAAATTCCTCCTGCTTGGTGGGTCCAAGGTGCCACTTTGGATTCTGGGTTCAAGGATTATGTGGGTTGAGGAGATGCCTATGTCCAGTTGTGCAGTGGCAAATATATGGCACACTTGTTTCTCAGCGCATGGTTTCGAGTAGCCACTACCAACATCTTCATGTCAGAGTTGACTTCTTTAGACCTATTTGACATTCTCATTGCTGACTTTCTAGGACACATCCCCCAAGATCACAGCTGTGGAATCTTATATGTGGACAACAGAGAAATAAAAGAAGAAAACCCTTCTCTCTCTGAAAAAGATCTTTCCCCTTGCTCCTTAGTTTCTTTTATCTCTCTGCTCCCATTAAGGAAAAGTAATCAGAAATGTATCTAAGCTTTAAGTTAACACCTATGTTGCACTGAGTAACACATACACATACCCCCCTACTTTAATTGTTTACAGCATCTTAGAATTAAAATCTGCATTTTTTGTGGGTCAGGGGTTCCCAATATTGTCTTTACTTTGCATAAGCAGAACTTTGCGTTCAACACAAATTGGCTGTTCAACACAAACTATGTGTTCAACACAAACTGTGGACCAAAGCCTAGTCGATGTGTAGGATAAATCATTTCTGATACAACTATCTATCTAGCTTATAGAAGATATTCTACCACAAAGTCAAGGTATTGGAATTTTCCTTGCTGAGGGCTCCTTGACCTAACTCTCTAAAAAACTCTTCTCTCTTCACACAGTACATCCAGATCATTTTAACAAATAGTTAAAAGAATATTTACAAATGCATTTAGCTGCTAATGACACCAACTTGTCAACCACCATGGTCTTCTGGTCACTGGTTGCCAGAGGTAACTTGAATTATTGGACTCCTCGAACTCAGATTTGGACAAACTCGTATTGAATAAATTGATTTTACTTGGTATATTTATATTATCAACTCTGTTGGAGAATACAGGGCTGGAAAATACTTTAGAACAATTTATAAATAGTGCAGAACAATTTTCAAAGTCAGCCAGGGTCTGCACCCAAGCCAAATATTATTCCCCTGAAGTTCTTTAAAAGAAAATATAAAAAGACAAGATAATTTCAGTTGGTAAATTATGGGTGTCAAGCTGCACTTAACCTTTGGCTGTAATAAGTTTCTGTCATCAGATACACAGCTTTTAAATCAAAGTGTTGGTGTTTTCAGTCAATCGGATAACCTTCACAAAATACTTTGTTCAGTGGTGTCCCTCGCCTCTCAAACCAGTGTTCCTGAGAGCTGTGTGTTGGGAGCAGGTGTTGTACTTTACTCTCCCTTGAATCCCCTGCAGCATCTGGCACAGTGCCTGGCACCATGAAGTATTCATGGAGTTAAATGACTTTTAAATACTATTTCCTTGCCATGAAGTCTCCCTTACATTTAATCACATGTCACGAATTTTGATGGACTGTAATGGAATATGGTGGAATGGTAGGTTAAGTTTAACCAGTTCATAGTAAAATAAGGAATCTAGGCAGCTGAGAATATTGGTTCCAGGTAAACATTTGAGACCTAAGTGTTAAAGGACACTCATAGACATATTAGAAAACTTTAATTACTTCCTCTTATTGCAAATAGGTCAATCATCATTAAGCTAAATCAGTATAATATACATGATTGAAGGTATGTGACATACATGGGTTTACTGATATCGATTAAGGTCTAGATTCAAATTCTTGATTAGGCCTTTGCCATATAATAATTATATATATTGGTGTGCCTGGGTGGCTCCATCCGTTAAGTGCCCGACTTCGGCTCGGGGCATGATCTACCGGTTCGTGAGTTTGAGCCTCAGGTCAGGGTCTTTGCTGACAGCAGAGCCTGGAGCCTGCTTCAGATTCTGTGTGTCTCTCTCTCTACCCCTCCCCCACCCTCTCTCTCAAAAATAAATAAACATTAACACTTTTTAAATAATTATACATACTATATAATAATTAGGTAATAATATTATATCTAATATAATATATCAGATAATAATATTATAATATGATTATGATAATATTATATATTATGTATATATTAGCTCTGAAAAATTTGTGACTGTTAAGAAGGCATAAATGGTTAGTGGTTCAGGATGACCGTTTGCTTAAATCAAGTTCTATTAAGTTGCAAATGATTAAAAATTATAAGAGAAAGTCCATTTAAAAAATTGGAAAGCTGATATTACCATCATGTGATGTGAAATACTGAGCATTCCTCCTGTCTCTTTCTTCTTTGTGAAAATTAATTCCTCGTCATTAACTCAACACATGTTTATTGAGTGCCTACTATGCACCTGGAGTTGTTTTAGACTCTTGCGATGAAATGGTAGAAAATGTTAAATTTTTAAGCAGTTTGATTTTAGAGGGATAGAAATAGACTTTAAAAAAAGGTAAACAAAGAAATAGATAGTTTCAGATAGTGCACTGAAAGCAATAAAACAGGATAATGTGGTAGAGTGAACTGGTATGTAAGGGGCTCCTGTAGCTGGTGTGGTTAGGGTAGGTGTTTTCTCAGAGGAGATAACATTTGAGATGAGTTATTATTGCCAATAGTCATGTAAATATTTGGGGAAGAGTATTCTGGGTAGAACAGCAGAGTAGAAAGACACAGAAATGAAGCACTTTCAATGAGTTCAAGGAATGAAAAGTTAGTATGGCTGGAGTGTAGTGAGTTGGGGGGATGGGGTAAGGAGGCTGGGGATTATGGGATAGAAGGATGAAATACTAATATCAGAGAGTGGGATATCACTAAGTGGATATAAAAGAATTGCAGATAGTGTTGAGTATTCATTTAAAATTTGGGGTCATGACTTTCCTCACTAAAGAGTTCTTGGAGCAGATGTGGAACAGAGAATTGAGTTTAACTAATTATGCTTTCTACAAAGATATGATGATGAAAATGAGGGCCGAGGTAGCTTAAAATGTTTGTTACGGGATGATTGTATTCGTGAATCATGGAATCTAAGATGGGTAATGAGGACTGGTATTTTGACCGTCTCCTCTTTACCCCACTGGTGAGGGAAGGATTCCTGCCCTAGGGTTATGTGGATGGCTGGATATATAACCCTTAACACTAGACAGATGACATTTCAGGAGTTTATCAGTCACATGTACTTACAGCCAGGAGAGAGAGGAGGACACTGGATGTTATTCAGGGCCACAAAGGGGGTGAGCTTGGAAACACAATGAACAACCAGTGGTTGTTGGAAGCAGGTAGTAAAAAGAGAGTAAGTTGCTCCCTCTTCCCTGCTGGAGGATGTGATTAGCCTGTTTTAATCATTCAGCAGGCCTGTAGGGTACTAAAAGGTACAACTCAGGGACAGGCAGGAACTAACGTGGTTCTCTTGATCAGGAGGAGGGTTTCTTGGCTAGGGGACCTTATCTGTGGCAGTAGAGTGGAGAGGAGAACTTTTGGTTAGGCCATTTGAGGCCCTCCTCATTGTCCCCAGATGTCAAAGCCACATAATATTGAACCTCAATTTTAGGTCTTATACCATAGCTGGGAAGATAGGAGAGGTGATCCACAGTAAGGAAGTAATAATAATAGATTGGAAATTTCCATATGTTTAAAAGATTTCTGGAAGAGGAATAATAATACAAGTGAGGTGGGAGGTTAGAGATGGTTGTCAGAGAGGAATGATTGAAATTGTGTTCTCATAGGGGTTTCAATTGTTTGAGATAAAAGGAAGGGCGTGGCCTTGGACATGGGTGGCCAAAGATGATGATGGGTCTTGATGGATGACCTGAGGGATATAGAATTTTGGTGGTGACAGGGCTGTGAGAGGCATGAAGGCATTAGTTTTGAAATAATTTAGAGATAGGTAACCAATCAGGCTACTGTCCTAGTTATTCACTGAGGAGATGTGAAGCCACTGGGTGGCTCTTCTGGGGAGAAGTGATCTCAAGAGAGCACAAAGGACTGTGATGCCGTCTGTGGAGTGCAAGTGGAGGCCTGGTCTCCCTAGCAGCCTGAAGGTTCCAGACCACTTCTGCTGAGCTCCGTTGCTTGCCACAGCCCCTGCCATGAGATAGAGGATGTTCCGTGAATGGAAGGTACTCACTGACTTGAATTGAATGTGTTAATTAAATAGACAACTTCAAATGATGATTTCTGGAACCTCAACTTTACCTTTAGGGTTTCTGGATTGACCAAAGGATAGATTATTTCCTCTCAGCTCTATCACAGTATGGGGTTCTCTTGGACACCAGGCTCAAGTTAATTCAATTACTTAACATACATTTAATTTGTGTCCACTAGATGCCCAGCACTGTACCTGGTGCTGAGGATGTAATAGAGGATAAGATGGAGATTCCTCTTCCCCCAGCCCTTACCCTTGGGGACTTTTCTGTATCCTATATATTTGGAATATTTAGAAAAATATGTTTGAAAATAGGTAATTATGACAGTGTGATAGATGCTATGATAGGACAAGTATGGATACTTAGGAGGGAGATTTAACCTAGAATTAGGGTAAGGGAAGTCTTTGGGGAAGGGATTGTACCTAAGCTGGGATCTGAAAGATGAATAGAATTTGACTGGGGGTTGAGGATCAGGAAGTAGGGAGTAGGCAAGTGTGATCCAGCATAAGGAAACAGAATATATCCCTATCCTCTTGCGTGCTTTCTTTGCCTCTCATCCTTTAGATGTTTTTGCCCTTGACTTTAATTCACATGATGATTTTACAACCTTATTCTGTTTATTTCATGTGTGACCAATGCATTCATAAACTCTTGGGATCTAGCTCACCTAGTTCTTCAGAGAAATGTGGAATTGGGTGCTTACCAAATGATGAGGCAAAAAACCTCCTGTTCCAGCAGAAACTAGAATATGAACCTAACCGATAGTGTTAATAGGCAATAGAAATAACTTTATACATAACAAGTGGATGTTTAAGAAAGGAAACCAACTCAGGTGCACACACTCACATTTAACCGCTCTGACTTAGAGTTTGTGTGAACTAGAATTCCTTGTGTTTCTAAAAAAAATGAAAATAAAATTCAGACTCTCAAAAATTCCCCGTTTTTATGCAATGTGAAAATAGCTAGCAAGAAAACAAGGACCTTAATGACACAAGCTTGGAAGCAGATCTTTTCCTGGGTTTCCTAGTCAAGTCTCTGGATGAGGATATAGCCAGCTGACCCTTTGATATTACTTTGTGAAATCTTGGAGCAGAGAATCCAGTGAAAATGTGCCCGACCCACAGAAGTGTGAGACAATAACTTTGTGTTATTTTAAACCACTAAGTCTGTGGTGATTTGTTATGTGGCAATAGAAAATGAATACCAAATGCCCACTTTTCCCTAGGGTTGTTTTGAGGGACACATGAGCTAATCCACGTGAAGCATTTAGTATAGCACCAGGCACACAGTAAAGTATTAGTTACTTAACAGTATTAGTTTGAGTTTAGGCAAGTGATTTAATCTAGGTAGACCTTGGTCATTCTCATCCCTGATATGAGGGCATTAAAACTAGAACTAAATTTTTTAGTCTCTGAAATTTGATGCAAAGTGTCTAGGGATTTCTAGAAACACCAAACCACTGCTAGGATCTAGTGTGAAGGAATTGTGTGGTGCTTTAGAAACCGGAACTGCTAATATCAGCATCCCTGGTTTCGTGGACCCTATAATATGCCTTATACCTGAGGACATTTGGGGCTTTGACCACTCAGATGTACCTTGCAGCCAATTTTACTTTATTCATTTATTTTTGTGATTCTTTAAAATTAAAAAAAACTCTTCTATATATTATTTTTGAGAGGAAGAGAGAGAGAGAGCGAGCAGGGGAGGGGCAGAGAGAGAGGGAGACACAACATCCGAAGCAGGCTCCAGGCTCTGAGCTCTCAGCATAGAGCCCAACACGGGGCTGGAGCCCACAAACCGTGAGATCATGACCTGAACAGAAGTCAGAGGCTTAACCGACTGAGCCATCCAGGCTTCCCTATTTTTGTGATTCTTTATGGAGAGAACAGAAGTGAGAATACCTCATGTCTATGGGACACTATGCTATAAGCATTTAATAGTGGCTCATCATGTTTTTTTGTTTTTTTTTTTTTCCTTTGGGCCATTTTTAAAAGGTGAGTTCAAAAGACTGAGTTTTATTAGCCAACTAATGCTGAACAAAGAGCATCCTAAATAAAACAGAAAAGGTCATAGTATGTTTTAAAACTCTTTGAAAACACCAGTTTCTGAAAATAAGCCCCTGATCCTAGGCTGAAAGTAGGATTCACAATCCCAACTGTGAAAGTAAAATTTAGACCTTGTATCGACTAGGTGCTAATTAAGTTTATTAGGGCCTATACCGTCACGATGAGGTTTTCAGAAAGTGGTCAGATTGGGTCTCGTTAGCCATTCACCTCTTTTAGGGTGAGACATTAGATATCCGTGAATTCTTATACTGGTTAAAAGCAGGGTTCCTGGATTTCACAGTATTTGTTAACAATGTGCAAAGATCAGCTATAAAGCCCAACGAATTTGGTCAAGTTAGTATGACATCCCCGCCACAATGAAACATTTTTTTTGCCGTATGCTCATTTCAGAGCCCACATGCAGCATGCATAAAGAAGCAGTGATAAATATACCTTCCAGCAACCTGTACTGGAAAGTTCTGCTCCTCTTCTCCTGGCTGCCTGGCACAAATGGCTTCCTTAATTCCTTTGGTGGAGACTTTATGTAAGCTTTGAAAACTGAAGAAAGAAACTAGGAAAAGAAGGCTTATTAAGGACATAGTGAGATTCTTTTTTTAGTGGGTATGCACATTCCAAATTCAAGAGGACCACTGGCAGTCACCTCCTCCCTGTTTTCCTGTTATTAATTTAACTTTACTTATAAAGGCTATGGTTGCATGTATGTATCTGTAGTCATATTTATCTTGGTCTTTAAGGGTGACAGCCTGTTAAGCATTTATCTGTGCCTTTCTGTGGCATTCCATTGGCTGCTAAAGCCAGAAAGAAAATTGGCAGAAGTGCTACTGGACAGAGAGCCTACTCGTGTAGAGTTGGGCCCTTGAGTACGGAAGGCCTGCTGAATTTATTGGTCTAGCACTCGTACCTTTTTTTTGTTTTTTTTTTTTTCCTAGTTCAGCTCTTCTATGGCAACTTTGATTTCTTCTTTTTTCCTCAAGGGTGGAGACGAGTTGTAGGGCAGGTAATAGCAGCATCAGAGGGGTCATTTGGTGGCACGTCCCAGGGCTGCCGACTCCAGCTTAAAGGAAAACCTCAGATCAGAGGCTTTTGAGACTACAGCAGCTCTGATTTCTGATGGTAGACAGGCTTATTTGCTGCCTTCTTTTGCTGCTGTGCATTGCTTGAAGTCTCTTAAGTAATTAGGTGAGAGGTGGTCATTTTTTTCTGACTTTTGTAAAACAACATATTTATTTTTGAGAGAGAGAGAGACAGAGCACAAGTCAGGGATGGGCAGAGAGAGAAGGAGACACAGAATCCAAAGCAGGCTCCAGCCTCCAACCTGTCAGCACAGAGCCTGACACGGGGCTTGAACTCACCAACTGTTGAGATCACGACCTGGGCCAAAGTTGGACACTTAACCCACTCAGCCACCCAGGCCTCCCATTCTGATATTACTTTTACTCAACATGCTTACTCTTCACTTACCACCCGGCACATGTATTTAACCTTTTGTTGCTCATAATATAAAACTACGAAATCTGCATATGGAGACCACCCTGGGTTCTAAAGTGGTCTTTCTGGCTGGTGGTCTTCAGTTTAACAATGCTTTCTATAGTTTATGCTTCATACACACGGTGGATGATTCTTCAGGGCTCCATAACCTGTAATTACGCTAACATCAATGTAGATGGGCCTAAACATCCTTCAAATTATCCCCCAAATTTTCTGGGTGATCTTGTAAGGAGTGGGGGATCCTCATAATTTGACCCCAGGAAGCCTGCAACAAGATTGGCCATAGCCTCTCCACCAACCATTAACCATTCAGTAGGGTCATGGCTGAGCCCCAGTTTAGCTTGTGGAACAGCTGGCAGTCTGTTGTTTCAGTTCTCAGCAGTCTGAGAACACAGCAGGGAAGCTTGAAACCTCATGTGAGATGGTTTTAAGGAAAGTATTGCTTATGGAGACAGGCGGATGTGAAGCTGGAGCTGGCTAGGCAATGCATTTTGTTTAATTCCTTCTGTCAGAAGTTTTCTTTTATTTTTTATTTATTTTTTATAGCCTAATGCACTGAGTAAAGGGCTTGCATTCATGTTAAGCAGGTGGTCTCTTAAGACAAGTTCAAAACACATTACTCTGATGGGAAATAAACTACATGCTTAGAGCCTTTAGCTATTTTGGAAGGTGGTCTTTGGATATAGGTGGTCTCCAGCAATTTTTATTATATACATTTAAAGTATGTATTTGGTTAGTGCTCCTTCATTTGTCTGTGTGTGCTGTATTCATCTACAAACTTCTAATGGGACAGTATCAGAATTAGCTTGCTTTTTTATAGACTGAGCACAACTATCTTTCATTATGGCTATTTAACATATGTTTTTAACAATAAAATGTGCTGATTGTTTTGAGCTTGTGGGTGGTGTTGGAGGAAGGTGGATAGATTTACTGGGTACATTTACTGGGTAGATGGCTGGTTTAGGAAAGTCAAGTTGCCTAACTAGAGCAGGGGTAGGAAACTCAGATGGTTTATTCAGAGGGTTAGAGACCATCCCATATGAGAAGTCAGGTACAAGACCTAAAATACAAGTAGATGAAAAAAAGTAAGTCAAGGCTCCATTGATTAGAGTATCATAGTACAGACCAAATACTGAAGCAACACCTGACTTTAGCAGGGTCAGGGGTATGGTCTAATCCTATGGTATAAGATTATCTTGGTCTTCAAGTAACCTAAATAAGTGGTTATATCAGGCAGAGAAGAATATGGGAGTGTAGGTATGTTCTTAGGATGTTTCTGCCACATTTTCCATTCTGTTTCATCTGTGCTTAAGCAAAACCACCTTATTCTTTAACTTCAGGAGTAAACTTAGCTACCCATCTTCTTTAAGTATTAACATAGAAGAAGCTTGGTGTTCGTAGAGGTGGACTGACCACCTGTGGCCTGACATCTTAATTGTGAATGATTGTGGCTGACATTCGATGTAGAGTGAGGCCTAGAGGTGCAGATGCCTGGTCTCAGCTTCCTAAAATAATTTTCCCTTCTACCTCCACCCCCAACATATTCACCTGGATGCTTCACAGTTTCCTCAAACTCAGAATGGCCAAACCCAAACCCATTGTATTTTACTCCAAAGCTTGTAGATGAATTCACCAGTTTAGGAAACAGAACCACCATCCTCCCAGGAATTCAGGAGTCATCTACGACCTCTGCCTTTCCTTGTTTTTCATTCCTTCAGCCAATCAAGTACTACAGCTGATGGCTTCTGCCTTCTTCCAGTTCCCTGTTCTCAAGCTACTGCCTTGGTTTGGCTCTTGTTATCTCCAACTTGTTCCAGTATTGTCCTATGGTCTCCCTGCCTCTAGCTTGGAACCTGTAATTCTGGAGAATACTCTTGCTTACCTGGGAAGACTTACACATCTTTCCTTGCTTAGCTCGATGGTCACCTTCTTGTGGAGCCAAAAATTCCTAAAATATTTCCTCACTTTCCTCAACCATTAACTGGGAGAACTAACTATTCCGTTCTTCATATTTCACTGCACCAGCTTCTATCACAGCAGTTATAAAACTTCATTTCTTCTTTGTATACGTCACTCTATCTCTTTACTAGACTAAATTTCTTAAGGGCAAGGATTGTGTCTTACTCATTTTGTACAGTGCCTAGCACCTAGTAGTGATCACACATATTTGTTAAAAAAAAAAAAAAAAGGAATAGATCTGTGGCATATCTAGTCTATAACACTGAGGTAATGACAATTCTCTGGGTCAATAGGCTTCTTGCATTTTGATAGCACTTTCTTATCAATATCTTTATATAAGAATGATAAAAATAGATCCCTTTCCCCCAAAAGGTGATTTGGATTTGCCTTTACAAAATTAATGGGATCAGAATTATTATTTTATTTTCTTTTAGAATTTTTTTAATTTTTAATTTTATTGATTTAGAAAGAGAGAGAGAGAGAGAGAGAGAGAGAGAGAGCATGGGGGGAGGTGCAGAAAGAGGGGAAAGAGAGAATCCCAAGCAGGCTCTGCTCTGTCAACACACAAACTGATGTGGGGCTGGAACTCAGGAACCTGTGAGCTCATGACCTTGAGGCAAAATCAAGAGTCTGATGCTTAACCGACTGAGCCACCCAGGCACTCCCAGATTTTTTTTTTTAAGTTTAAATTTAGACTCTGTGTTGAAGTCATCAAGAGGAGGTGACCTCAGGTTGACACGTGAGCTGCATCTGGGCAATTAGAGGCTCCTCATCCCTTCCCCTGTCCTTGGAATGTAACTTCTGCCCACCTTTCCTACAGTGGGAGTCATTTCAAGGAGTAGCCTTGAGAGAGTAAGGTGCTGTTGAGACCATCTGGATGGTAAATGTGACTGAACCCAGTTAAGGCCTCTACATAAACTTTTAAGCTTCTGAGAGGTGGGGGTGGAGATCTGCCCATCTTGCAGCTGCTGGAGGAAGCCTTGTAAGTAGCCTCTCCCCTGCTTTTTCATCCCAACACCATCTAATTTGGAGTGGCCTGCCTCCTTCTTCATCTCTCCTTACCCTCCCTATACAAGACCTGTTTCGGATTTCACCTGTAGGACTCCTGCGGATGGTTGTGAGCCAACAACTGGCAGCCCCCAGGAGACTGATGAAACCGGCCTGGAGAATGAGCATGCACAGGGGGAAATGTGTGCACAGGGGGTCTGGAGAATGAGCGTGCACAGGGGGGAATCCCTAGTTGGTTGTTGGCCTCTGTGTGGAGAAGAGCACTCTGTATGTTGGGTGCTTGAAGACCAATGGGTGGGTCCAGGGCGTCCAGAAAACATTGGCTGGGTTAATGCATTTGTTGGAGAAAACGCACAGCGTGATGAGGGGAGGAAGGGAAACATATGGCTGCCGGGGTGGGTTGGTCTCTGCTGTGGGCAGCTGGGCTGGCCACTAAGACCCAGTTAGAGGCTGAAACTCGAGTTAGAAAGCTGGAAGAAGAGCTGAGGTTAGGGAATCATGTGTAGGGATCTACTAGCTTTCAGGTTAGCAGACAAGGTGGAAAACAGGGTAAATTGGGAATCTTTACAAAGCTGGAGGGGGTGGTGCAGCAAACTGCAGAGGATTAAGGTCTTAGTGCTTGTGACCAAGCCTAATTAGAACACTAAGCTCTGAGTGTGGAGAACAAAGGGGAAGATGTTGAGGTGAGTGACGGTGAAACGGATGAAGTGCCCCAGACCGTCTGATTCTTAATACAAAGCTATAGAAGTCATGAGAGACAGCCATTGCCTGATCCTAATGGTGGACTAATGGGCTATGCTCTAAGAACAGCAGGCCCTTCACACCTGAGAAAGGTGTCATCTATTGGCATTTGTGATGGGATGTCCCACCTGGATGGGCTAGTTATTTTGAACCCGTAGATGAGGGGGAGCTACTCAGTCTCCACGGGGATCCTGTTATCCTGCTACAAGCTGGACCTATTGAAATGAACTGTACCTGGAATGAAACCTGCACCATGGAAAGGGGAGGGTTCTGGTCTGGTATATCCTGCCTCCAGTTCATCTCCTCATGCCTGCTAGTGCTGCTTTCAACATGTATGGTAGGTATAACTTGGTCAAGTTCCTAAAACTGCCACCTCCCCCTCCTCAAAGCCAGGCAGGAGCATTATTTTCCACCTGTTTGATCATTTGGCCACCATCTTTGTTACTTCCTAGAGCCTGGAGGATATTATAGCACATATAGAAGCCCTTTCCAAATTCACCTAAGAAGCCTTAAATGATAGTCAATAAAGTCTATCTTTACTGAACACTGAGAATGTCTCAATGAGAAAAGTTGTCCTCCAAAATAGCATGGCTTTGGCTGTTATTACAGCCTCACAAAAAGGCACTTGTGCTATTATCCAAACAGAATGCTGTGTGTTTATACCTGATGAGTCTGCTAATGTGTCATTTTCATTAAATCATATGAGGACACAAGTGAACACCCTGGGTGATCTAACATGATCCCCCCCTTCACCCCTGGCCCCCGCAGCCTAGGACACTTAATAAATCAATGGCTCATATGATGTGGCTCTTGGTAAGGCAAATTGTTACTTATATTGAGAATCATTATCTTAAATTTGTGTTTTCTCTTGTATGTGCTTATACTGTTGCTATGGCATCTGCCTCCAATGCAGCAAAACAGCCACCAAATGAGCCACCTCCATGCTAATAAAACCCCTTCCTGACCACTCAGGACGCATTCCAGAGGAGAGGCCGTGTTAGATTGTAAAAGCCAGTCACCAGGGGTAGAGTGTTGGAATAGGTCATTGAAAGGACGTGACCACCAGTTGACCCATGAGCTGGACTCAGGCAGTTGGGGGGCTCCTTACCTCCTCCCCTGTCCTTGGAATGTACGTTCTGCCTACTGTTTCCATGCTAGCAGCCATTGCAAGGATGCAGCCTTGAGAGAGTAAGATGTTGTTGTACTGGATACATGACTTAACCTAGGTAAGGCCTCCATATAAACATTTAAGGTTCTGGCAAGCAGGGGTGGAAATCTACTTGTCTTGTGGTAGCCCAAGATAAACCTCCTAGGTAAGTCCCTTTGCTTATTAAACCTGTCACCTACCAATCTGGAGTGGCCTGCTTCTTTCTTTGGTCTCTCCCTGACCTTTGTGTATGGGGGCCAGTTTCAGATTTCACTTGGGAAGCACCAGTGGTTTTGGGCCAACACTGTAGCCAAATGCTGAGTGTCTTATCAAATCTGTTTTGAGTTCTTATTTGAACCTTGAAAGTGTTGGTGCTAGATTGTGCTGCCTTTCTGGATGCTGTTCTGATTTTCTAGGAAGCAAATACTATTATATACTGAAAAAGAATGTTGTGATAAATTTAATTTAATTTTTTCCAAGGACATATTAATTCCATTTTCTCTTAGTATGTATTTTTTATGTTATTAAGGTATGCAATGAGAAGATGAAGTTTGAGGTATATGCTAATTCTTTTTAAAAAATTAATATAGAAAGAAATAAAAAATGTTGGATTATATAGGCTTGTTGAATGAAATGCCTTAAAGCTTTCTTTCTTCAGATAGCTTACTTTGTACATCATGATTTTGCTTTGGTCCTTAGAACATTATTTAAACAATGCTCCTCCCCCTGCCCCCACCATTTTCAATGAAGCCTTGTAATAATATCATAAAATGAAAGTTCCCAAGTTACTTGGGAAATGTGGACTGATTTTGTTACAAATACCAAGAATTATCGGCAGAGACCCCATCTGTACATTTTAGGCAAAGAAAAGAGTATTTCAAATTTAGAACTCATTTCATCTCTCTGAGTATAAAGCAATCAGTCATTTTGGACTTTAGGATTTGTTCATGAAGCTATTATTTCAATTGAAATGAAGTTGAACAAAAATAATAGCCCATCATTACAATTACATCAATTGTAGCCATTATAGTAAACAGTTTTCATACATTTAATTTGTTTGCATCCCAGAAATTAAATCTTTTGATTCTAAATTCATAGCAAGTTAATTTTCATTCAAAATGGGTTTTGAAAAGATTTCCCACCAGACATTCTTTTTCCTGACTTAGGAGTTATTTCTTCTGCTTTGCTCCATTCTCCCTCTCCTGTAACCAACACTTTAAAAAGTAAAGACCATTATCCTTTGTCCTTTGTCTAGGGCTGAGAAGGCTCACTACACGGCTGTCTAATGAGGAAATTGCCACAGGGATGTTAGTGGTAGTCACACCCATTTGCCACCACAGGCTTATTCTACTTAGTGGCCAAGAATTTGGGCTCTGTCTGTAGCACATATGTTCTTCTGATGGTTTCATTTGGGATAACATTTAAGAAAAGCTTGCTATAGCACTACCCAATTGCATGACCCATAATTAGTCTGAATAATATTTTCCATTTTAAACCCTGATTTTACAGCGTTTACTACTTGGCCTATAAAATCTTGTTCCAAGCTTAGACTTGGCGTAGTTTTTAGCATAAGCAGATTTACCATAGCAGTAAATCATGTGCTCAATTCTTGAACCTGTGGGATGAAGAGCAAACCCATGTTAACTGACAGGGAAAAGCTCCTGCAAGTTTGTAAGAGGGTGACAGCATCTTTGTTGTTGCTAGTTTTGTGCTCAAGCTGCACGTCGGTGACCCTAGACTAGGGAGGTCCAAAGGTGAGATTCAGAAAATGGACGCATAGGTGACGCTCTTGTCCTCAGGGGAATAAGGAGGAGGCTAAAAGCTTCTTAGAGAAAGAGTAAGAATGACATGGATTTGGGGGAGTATCTCCCCTATAGATTTGATCAATGAAGACAGGAAACTCTCAGAAAAAAAAAGATTTTAAACTGGACTTGTATTTTTGTGATAAAACATGACTATATGAGTACCAGCACCTGTTTTTTTCCTGCTGGAAGAACACTGGCCAACATCCTCTAAAATAAATAAACGTTTCTATTTCAAATTATGTATTTGACAGGGCCATCAATGGGGGGAAGCATCAATATTTTAGCATCAATTAGTGTACTGCTGTGGTTCTCAAAGCGTGGTCCCTGAGCTTCATGAGTGATACTTGGGAACTCATTACACATGCAAATGCTTGGGACCCTTCCAGACCTACTAAATCAGGAACTGTGGGGTGAGGCCCCGGAATCTATATTTTTATCATTGATTCTGATGCCTGCCAAAGTTTGAGAACCACTGGTGTACTGCTTCGTATAGTGGTCTTAATGGTCAGGTAGATCTGGCTTTCTCTCCTTTGCTCTGTTTCATCTTTTGCAAATTATTCAACCTCTCTGAGCCCCAATTTCTTATCTGTCTGTCTTACCTGTCTTATCTATCTATCTAGATTGATGATATCATAATAATAATAAAGGTAATGATAATATCTACCTCATAGAGTTTTTATAATTACTAAATGAGTTAATGTACATAGAGCCCTTAGCATATTGCCTGGTAGACAATAAGTGCTCAATAAATTATTATTATATTCATATAAATAGAGAATAAGGGGAGAAGTGACTGAGGCATTTTGAACTTATTAAAATCTGATACAAGAACCCCTTATTCCTTTCAACCCACATGACACATTTTGTGAGGATATGGGTTTAGGAGTAGTTGGACTAGTAGCTTATGTCCCATGTAGCGAAGGCAATCCAGCTCTCACTTTGGTTGTCAGAGGTGAATGACTCTCTCCTTATGTAACATAAACCCAGACAATGAGGAGAATAAAGGATGGGTCTGGAGAGTATACGCTCCAAATAATAAAGGCAATTTAAGCAGAGAATAATAAGCGATGAAGCTGTCTTCCTAAAGCCAGGAAAAATAGTCCTCAGAGTTTATTTTCATGTGAGATGAGCTCTCAGTTGTTTTTCAAGTTATTTAAATAGAAGTTAAATCAGTTAATGGAAAATATATAAAATGTCAACAGGGCATGAGGAATTTATGTGTTCAAATGGTTTGTGAGAATTTTTTAAAGCATCAATTAGTGAATGTTTTGAAGGTGAATGTTACTATAGAAGTTACAAAAATTATTATTATGTCAAAGATTATGAATCTGTCATTACCCATAACAATCACAATCTGCAATTCTGCTATTGCCTGTAATTGCACATATTTATTTCATAATCTAGCACCAAAGGAAACTTAGAACACATTTTAAAGGTTTAAGTATAACTTCAATTAAGAAAAATTATTCTAAATAAATATGCACTGTAATGGTACCATTTATTTGTATTTGGGGTGTCAAAGTTTTGTCATTACCATTCTGATTAAGCACAAGTGATTTTTCACTTTGAACTTTGGAATTTATATTTGTATTCTGAAGTCTTTTTATACTGTGAAATTTGTGGATTGCCCCTCTCTTTGTACACACACACACACACACACACACACACATGCATACACACATGCATGTGTATGTGAACAGACATTTCTTCCAAATGTGAATTCTTTAATATATACAATAATGGCAAAGAGTTAGTTTTCAGAATAAGATACAGCTGACCATTGAACAACACAGGTCCCCTTACGTGTGGAGTTTTTGATACAGAATAGTAATTAAATGTATTTTCTCTTCCTTATGATTAGTTTTCTCTGAGGGTTAGTTTTCTGAAAGTTGTAAAATGGGCACATGGAGCTCAAATGAGATATGTATGAAAACAGGTGGCAAAACTACACATGTTAGCTGTTATTATCAAAGATGTCATCCAGCATTATGCTCATTTCCTCTTCCTGGAAACAATTAGTAGGCCAAGAAGCTTGTTGCCTTTGTCTTCCCTTTAACACTCCAAGGAAGGCAGACTGGGCACATGAGCCAGTTGAGCTCATAAGGGACCATGACGCAGGGATTATGGCCCTGGTTGCCCCGGATCTTAAATCATCATATTCAAGGATACATATATATGCTAGCAGGGTGAATTCATGAATTTCCAAATGTCTACATCTACTCAAATATATGAAGACTTCTATCTTTGGTGATTGGCAATCTTCATTTTCTCTAGCTCAGGAGATACTACTTAGATACCCTCTAAATGCTATCTTTGGAGTCCAAGCTGAAAGGGAGGCAAACTATTTTGTAGAAAGGGCCCTTTGGAATTTTGCTCAGTCTCCATCCTTAGATGGGATCCAAAGTGCCAGAACTTGATGTGACTATTTCCCGATTGGAATATTTTTTTTTTAAATGGAAGTATACTTGACATTCTACTGGCATCTTTATGAAGATGAGTTTTCAGCACATGTTGATGTTTTCCTTTGATCTGTCTGGGGATTTAGCAGGGGTTGGAAACCTTAGCCAAGCTACTTTTGGGAACAAATGTACAAAATGATGACGTTCCACTTCCTCTCATTTTTTTGGTCTCATTATGTAAATTCTAGGAAATTATTCCTGCATTAGAATAGGACAAGCAGGGCATTTTTGGTCAGAATCCTTAATTCATCTGTGTTAGATGCTGAAGCACAGAGTCCAGCATTGTATGTTAATGTCTTGAGAAGAAGGGGGATTCTTCTCTACTAAATCAAAGATATTCCAGAATATCTTTGATTTAGTAAGGGAAAAATATCAGGCCCAGAATGTTTCAGAATACAGGGCTGAGGGGGCACCTGGGTGGCTCAGCTGGTTAAGCGACCAACTTGAGCTCAGGTCATGATCTCACAGTTTGTGAGTTCGAGCCCCACATTGGGCTCTGTGCTGACAGCTCAGAGCCTGGAGCCTGCTTCAGATTCTGTGTCTCCCTCTCTCTCTGCCCCTCCCTGCTCGTGCTCTCTCAGAAATAAATAAACGTTAAAAAAAAAAACTAAAAAAAAAGAAAAGAATTAAAAAAAAAAGAATACAGGGCTGAGAAACAATAAAACAAAATAAAAATTAAAAAAAAAAACAAACAAACAGGGGCACCTGGTTGAGCGTCCTACTTTTGATCTTGGCTCAGGTCATGATCTCATGGTTCCTGGGATCAAGCCCTGTGTTGGACTCTGCGTTGACAGTGTGGAGCCTACTTGGGATTCTTTCCCTCTCTTTCTGCCCCTTCCCTGCTCACATGCACTTTCTCTTTCTCTCTTTCAAAATAAATAAATAGGGGCGCCTGGGTGGCTCAGTCAGTTGAGTGTCTGACTTCCCCTCAGGTCATGATTTCACAGTTCGTGAGGTTGAGCCCCACATCAGGCTCTGTGTTGACAGCTTGAATCGTGGAGCCTGCTTCAGATTCTGTGTCTCTTTCTGCCCCTCCCCTGCTTGTGTTCTGTCTCTCTCTCTCTCAAAAATAAATAAACATTAAAAAAAAAATAAAAAAAGAAGTTCTCACAGCATTTAAAGAAAAAAGATAGAGACACCTGAGTGTCTCAGTCAGTTGGGCGGCTGACTTCTGCTCAGGTCATGAACTCGCGGTCTATGGATTCAGGCACTGCATTGGGCTCTATGCTGAAGGCTTGGAGCCTGGAGCCTGCTTTGGATTCTGTGTCTCCCTCTCTCTCTGCCCTTCCCCCACTCATGCTCTGTCTCTCAAAAATAAATAAACATTATAAATAAATAAATAAATAAATAAATAAAACTTAAAAAAAACTCAACCAACCAATCAAACAACAAAACTCAGAATACAAGGCTGAGCACAGAATACTACAATTTGTCACTCTGGGAAAGAGGAGGTTAGCCTTCTCAAAGGAGGTTAAAGAGTGAAGCACTTTATTTTTTTAATTTTTTTTTAATGTTTATTTTTGAGAGAGAGTGACAGAGACAGAGTCAGAGTACAAGCAGAGGAAGGGCAGAAAGAGAAGGAGGCACAGAATCTGAAGCAGGCTCTAGACTCTGGGCTGTCATCACAGAGCCCGATGGGGGCTCAAACTCACATACCATGAGATCATGACCTGAGCTAAAGTCAGATGCTTAACCAACTGAGCCACCCAGGTGTCCCAACACTGAAACACTTTAAGCAAGTACATTAGAGAATTTTCCTTCTGGTGTTCCCATTTTTTTTTTTTTTTTTTTAGTTTTCACTAACCCATGATAAAACTCTGGTTTTATGTAAATCTAACTCCTCATTTAATTATTTTTCTGAAAACCTTCTGCCAAATAATTTTGGGATGAAATGGGCCAGTAATGCCCTGCTTCAGTTCTTTTCTCTCTTCTATTCAAAAACATTCCCCCCAAGCCCAGCTATTTGACCCTCATCTACAGCTATTAATTATCAACCATGTAATATGAGCTGGCCACAGTGTTAGAAGCACTTATCATGCATTATCCTATTTTAGTTTCATAGCAATTCTGAGTAATGCTGTTATTATCCTTATTTTATAGAAAAGGAAATTGAGGTGTAGAGATTAAATAAATTGCCCAGGGTCCCTCGGCTTTAAGTGGTTGAACAGGGATCAACCGCTGGAGTGCTTTGCACTCAAGATCCTAAGACCTACATAGTGCCTAATTAGAAGGAAACTAAAGAACCTGGTTTGATAGCTTAGCTGACTCAGTTTCAACTCAACTTCTCTGTGTAGTCTTCAGTTGTGCCTGTCTGCTTTGTTCACGCAATTAACTCCCAATCCCCCATTTTATGTCATAGTTCCTTTAACTATGCTTTTATCTTATCCCCTATACCCGAGTTTCTCAACAATGGCTTTATTTGGGGCCTATACTTCTTTGCTGTGGGAGGTTGTTCTGTTGATTGTAGAATGTGTAGCTGCTGACTAGGTGGCCTGCTGATCGCTTTGTTCTGCGCAGATTGTGGCTGTCTGATTGGGTCACTCTGTGCTTAATACTAGTCCTGGATGCCGATCCCGTGCCTGTGCCATCTTGGCACTGCAACTCCCTGAGGTCAGCTGCTTTCTGGAATCTCTGCACATTTTTCTGGGCTGAACTCCCCATCACCATGTATTTGTCCTTGGGACACACCTGTTGTCCACCTACCAGCAGCCACCTAACTTGATGGCAAATTCTCACTAGATACTACGGTCTCTGACTTTGTGCTAAATTCCATGAATGGACTTCCTCTGACCAACTGTTGTCATCAGCTCCATCACATCTTGTCTGTCATCTCTCCCAATTTGTTCTATTGTATTGATGACTTAGCCTTGCTTGGGTCTTTGTTCTGATATAGCTTTGTCTCCCTGAAGCCTGCTGCAGCTGAGTTAGTTTAATTAACTTTCCACTTTGATCCTTGAATGCATTGAAACTTTCACCTTTCATACATTTGGGATTGCATATTCCATAGGAATTAGGTAGGTTCTCAAGTCAGTGGGATAAGCAAAAATTTACATTGTGAAGTTTTCCCTTGAATTTTTCCTATGAAATAGCTGGCTGATGACTGACGTTTTTTTCATCTTTCACTGAGGCTAAACCAGTCATAATTTTCTCCAGCAATGGGACATGCTCCTGGAACTTAATTAGAAAAGGATGGGTTTTTAAACACTAGAATTATATTCATCATGACAAGCTGCTTCTACCATGAGAACATTTAGGAAGCAAGACTGAATAGCCTGTAGCATTTTCACCTCTTGCCCCTCACGGTCACTCTGTGCAGGGCCCTGGCTCCTGAGTAGAGTGGGGCACAGAATCACACGGCATTGTTCATGTGGTTCCTCTCTTACTTTTGTTTTTGTTGTTGTTGTTTAATATGAATATATTATTAAATGTGTATGGTGCCATTCTGTTGTAAGATATTTGCTGGGAGCAACAGAGAAGGACACCATAAAGGATTTGCTAGTGTGTACCAACATTAGCCAAGTGTAGTTTTCAAACCCTCTTCTGAGGAACCCAGGGGTTCTTCTGAAGAACTTCGGGGCTGTTGTGGGGCATATGGTGTTTGGTTCAGTGATAGAAACTCTGCTTTCTTATCTTTTCTGCTTTTTGAATTTTTGTGTAGGATCTAATTTGAAGAAGAGGATCAAATGGTTAAAACAATATTAAATTGTGCAAAGCACTGGAACTCAGAACCACATCGTTGATACTTCCTTTCCAATTGAATTGTTTATTATTCACAATTTGATTAATATATACACAAGGTAGTTTCTAAGTATTTTAAAAACAAAATTTAATCATATTTTATATTCTAAGTCTATACCTTTTTAAATGTAACAATGTATCATGATCATCTTTTTATGTTAGAGCATATAAACTTACCTCGCTAAAAAATGATTTTGTGACATTCAGTATATGAAGAGACCACAATAAACTTCACTATTTGCTGGATAATTAAGTAGTTTCACAAAATTTACTATTTCAAATAATACAAAAGTTTTCCCTATAGACAATCAGTGTTTCTTCAGGATAGATTCTGAGAAGTAGAACTCAAAGGTCTAAGGTATATACATTTAAACTTTTGGTATAGACTGCGAAGTTGCCACTCATAAAGTGGGATCTAATTTTTTTTTAATGTTTATTTTTGAGAAAGAGAATGAGTGCAAGCAGGGGAGGGGCAGAGAGAGAAGGACAGAAGGTCTGAAGTTGGCTCTGCACTGACAGCAGAGAGCCTGATTTGGGGCTTGAACTCACAACCTGTGATATCATGACCTGAGCCAAAGTCAGACACTTACCCAACTGAGTCACCCAGACACCCCAAGAGGTATCTAATTTAAAGTTCTACAAATAGTCTAAGTCTTTCCTATACCAACACCCTGACCAAACCTGATAATTAATAAACAATTTAATTTCTCCTAATTAAGTGGGTGAAACTGATACTATGTTATTTTTATTTAGTTTCTCCTGATCATTGGTGAAATTTATAATCTTTTCAAATATTTACCAGCCATTTATATTTCTTCCTGAATTGCTGTTTCACCTTTTTCCTTCTTGGTTGCTTAACTTTTCATATCTTTTCATAACTTTTCAATCTTTTCAGCATTTTCAGAAACTGCTCTCTCAATACTTTCTCCCTAGTTGCTTATACTGTATATATTGTATCATAGTCTGTAGTTCACCTTCTGACTTTATGGCTTCTTTACTGTGCAGAATTAAATATTTAGGTACTCAGATCTTTTATTCTTTTTCTATCTGACTTTAAGTGATATGTTTTGCATAGGAAAGGCGTCCTCACTATTTTGAGGAA
Organism: Panthera uncia; assembly: GCF_023721935.1. Classification (NCBI taxonomy): domain Eukaryota; kingdom Metazoa; phylum Chordata; class Mammalia; order Carnivora; family Felidae; genus Panthera; species Panthera uncia. The sequence goes on from NC_064809.1 coordinate 68,339,011, forward strand.
TTTTTGATAATATCCTTTTAAAGTGATACGTTAAAATGTCTGTTTAGACATTACTTTTGCATATGGTAAGAATCTATTTTTCCTAAATACAGTCTGTTTTTTAGACCACTTTTTGAATAATTCATCATTTCCTTACTGAGTTTATATGCCATGTTTCTCATTTATTAAATTTCTATATATAATTGCTCAACTTCTGAACTCTGTATTTTGTTTGTTCATTTATTATTTACTAATAGCAAAGTGTTTTAATTGACTTAATGTGTGTTAAATTTCATACTTACCGTTCTTTTTAACATTATTTTTTGACTCTTTTCTACATGTTTGTTTTCCAGATAAATGTCAGAGTTTGTTAGGTATGAAAAATATTTAGTTGGATACAGATCAAAATCATATTTAAATTACAGGTTACTGTGAGAGAATTGATAGTTTTAAATACTGAGTTTTCTTAATGAGAAGTATGCTATCTCCGTTTATTCTGGCCTTTTTTCTTAATAAAGTTTTCTTCAAATAGGAATTCAACATTTTTGTTAGTTTTATAATTTTTGTTGTTATTGTGAATTGGATCTTCAAAAACATATTTTCTAGTTGTTTATTCCAATGAATGGTACTGATTTTTATATATTTGTTTTGGAATCAATCACTTTACTACACACCTTAGTTTTTCTTGAAATTTTTCAGATGGTGCTTTTTGAGCCCTTTGATTATTAAAGAATGCCTTACGTCTGATGTGGAATGAGTTACCAAATGATTATTAATTCTCACTGGATCCCTAACTCTTTAACAATAGATGGTGCACCCATACATCACAGAGATAACAGCATCTCAGATGTTTTCCCAGGCCTCCCTCCTGTTTGCCTGCGCTATTTCCTACTTGTGCTTCCCTGCCTTATCTGCATCCTGGCGGCTGCATCCTACTTTGTTTAGGTAACCCTTTGGGGTCCTATATCCCAACTGTGTCTCCATCCACCCACTAGGCATGAGTACACCTCCAGATCCAAGTATGAGATGATCCCTGTATCAGCCTCAGGTCTTCATTCAGAACTGCATCCTCCCCTCTCTCCGACAACTAAGCTAGCCAATGAAAAGTTCAGCAGTGAATCTAAGCTGGTCTATCTCACGCAATGTGGGTTTTCCAAATTCCTCCACAGAATGGCAATAATTTTAACCGAGCATTGGGAGACGTTCTAGGCATTTGTTAGGCTCTAGGGAAAGAGCTGTAAATACTGCAGATATGCTCTTCATCCTCATGGAGCTTGTATTCTATGGGGACCCAACACTGAAGGGGAAATCTTTCACACTTTTTCAGGGGTTCTTGTTAGTGCTGGGATTCTACGGTCTTCAGGACCTTCTAACCATATCCCAGGCAGTATTTATCTTTACTTCCACTGTCAGGGTTTGAGAGAGTGGAGAGTAGAAAATAGGAACAAACTATTTTCATTGAAAATAAATAATAAACTCTACTGAAACATTGCAATTCTGTACAGCTTTGTTGTAGTATTTATGAACATGATTTATTTTTATATATAGTCACTATTCCCCTACTTGTCTGTAACTCCCTATAGGAGCAAGCAAGGACTTAGCTCGTATACTTTTCATTCTCTAGAGCATACTACAACATAGCCAGGACTCCTGCTCAGAATTGATGCTCAGTAAGTATTTGTGGTCTCTCTAGATGGGGTAACTCAATATTATCCCCCCCAAAGTCTTATTTCATCTCATTTAGCTGGTTTCCTAGGGCCCTTCAAGTGACAACTCACTGTATCTTCTTTGAGGTTCAGAGTTTTAAAAAAGCAAAGGAAAAGATGGACATGCTAAGTTAAGATGGCAGCAATTGTGTTCTTGGGCAGCATACTTTTTTGTGTTAAATGAGAAAATGCATTCTCATCTGTGGTTTGCTAATTACTGTTTGTTGTTGTTGTTGTTTTGTTTTGTTTTGTTTGCAGAACAAAGAAGAAAAATTTTCTTTTAAAGAAAAGCCCGGCAATTATTATAGACTTTTTCTTTTGACATTATTCCTAAACAAGAACAGGCCTAGATGGTGTCATTTTCAATTCTTGCCCTAATTGATATTGTTTGATTCCCGCCCCCCCCCCCACCCAGATTGTCTTGAAGAATTTTTGCCCAATTTTGTTTGTGTGTTGGGTGAAAACTACCTCTACATGGAACAACTAAGGTATCTTACCTGTCTACTTATATACAAAGCATTATTTTGTCTTCTTCTGAGTTCAATTACCAACTAACTTTATGTATGATATTAGTTATCCTTTGCGTTTTTCTTTCTGTAAGGATGGACTAACATCTTAGGCCCCCTGAGACAAAGAATCCATGGAGATTGTATTTGGAATTTTCCCCTTATTATCTCCATATGGCAAATTCACAACTCAAAAGAAAACTGGAGGTTGTATTATATGATTCAGAGATTTGTACTTTTGTTTTAGATTTTGTATGCTTTCTTTCTAGATTTTCTTTCTATCCATCTGGCTTAAGAGCTTCTTTTGGTACTAAGGAAAGTCATAGAATAAGTTTCATAAGGAGCTTATGAAAAATCCAAAATCATTTTTTTTCAACCTTCAAGAATTGCTTCAGGGATTTATAAAAATGTGAGGGGAGATTTGTTATTTCATTTGTCATATTCAAACCAGAAACGCAAGGAAGTTCTAATAGCTTAGTGTTGTACTTAAATTTTCTCAGAGCACATTTCAAATAGGGGTACAAGTAAAATTTATAAGTGTCATTTAATTCTAAGTTGTGTTGGTCACACATCAGAGAGGTGACAGACTTCTTTCTGGTCTTGGAGCAAAGAGCAACCAGTGAGCAGTGCTTTTTGAACCTGTCCGTCTTTTTGTTTTGATTGGCTGAACTTTTTGGCTTTCTTTCCTAGGGTGTCAAATCCATTTAAGATCAGAACAAAAATGTCTAGTCAAGTAAATCAGACATTCTTTATAATAAAAAATTTAATGTACTGTATGGCAAAGATTGAGAAGATGATGGTCTAAAGCTACCTGAATGTATCTCAGGGAACCCTTCATTTTGAGAATTAACAAAGCTGGAATTTGAAGACAAGGTCTAATTGAGTATCTGGATGTCTTATTTAGGTGGGACTGATTTTAAAGCTGAGTTTATAAATTCCTGCTCGCTTGTTTAAGTCTCTTGGCAAATGTATTTGTGAGAAGGAAAGAAGGAGACACAGGAATTTTAATTTTAAGCATTTTTAGAGGGTGCAGTCATCAAATGAATTAAAGAAGAGGAATTATAGCCAGAGACTGAGTATGGTGGAGAGATGGACTGTGAACTCAATACATATCATTTTAAACATGTGATCTTGCCCTTCTATATTTTCTGAAGAGATAGCTAACTTACTCCTAAATTAATACATACTATTTTATAATTGCTAAATATGATTTTCTTTTTATCGCTTGAAATCAATGAAATGGCTATGAGCCCAGGTGTCAGACATGAACTTAGAAGTCAAGTGGTTGCTTGGACACTGCTATGCTTTTACTGATACAATTAAACTATGCTCTCTTCCTTTCCCTACCTCCAGAGATTTTGGGGGGCCTCGCATTTTTGAGCTTTTTAAAAATGCAGTATGAAAAGGATTCTTAAGTCCTTTCAGGCACTGAGATCTAGTTTCTGGAGTCAGGTTATGTTAATAGCAATTACTAATCTTTATTGATACCAGGTGCTAAATCGTTGGCTAAGTAGTATATAAACATTATTTCACTTAATCTACCCTATGGGGTATGTATTATTTTTTTCTGACATTGTACACATGAGGAAATTTAGGGACAGAAAACTAAAGTAAGTTGCCTAAAGTCATGCAGTTAGTAAAGAGTGGGTTGGGATTTGAACCTAGACATAGTGACTGGAGACATGGTCTTAACTGCTGCTTCATAGTGCCTTCTTTCCCGACCAATAGAGAAGTCATTAGAGAGACTGGATCAAAAGCAAAGTCAGACCACTTGTGTTCTCTGGTGTGGTAGACTCTTGGTTGTTTACTCAACAGTCATTTCCACTTCCCTCCTCAATTTTGTTCAGGTGTTAGGCAGCCAAGACCTTCAAACATTGACCTAGCTTCAGGAAGTTGAATAGTGATTAGTCTAAGCCAAGACTAGTAACTTCATTTTTTTTGCTATTAATTGGTTTAGGAATGGTCTTGTGACAGAATTCTTGTCAATAAGACATAAAGATAATTCTACATAATGGTATCTGAAAAAGTGTACTTTGTTCTAAACAAGTGATAAGAAAGAGATACACTCTGTCTTCCCTTCTTCTTCATCTTGTTTTAAAGTTTACCCATTTTCTTTGTTAGAGTGTGAGTAGGGGAGGGGCAGAGAGAGAATCCTGAGCAGGCTCCATATTCAGTGCAGAGTGGAGCCTGACATGGGTCTTGAATCCGCCAACCGTGAGAACATGACCTGAGCAGAAATCAAGAATCAGGCGTTTAATGGACTGAGCCACCCAGGCGTCTCTGTCCTTCCTTCTTAAGATTGATGGGTAAAATATGAAGCTTGGTGCAGCTGCAGCTAGCTTGCAACCATGAAGATATAAGATTGAGGAAAAAAGCCCATTGAGGATAGCAGAGAGAACTCAAGTTCTTATGATGTCATTAAGCTGATGCATTAATTAATCCTGGAACCTCTCTACCGCTAAACATCTTAATGGGAAGAAAGTAAGTGTACCCAACTGATTAATCCATTTTGAGTGTAGTTTTCTTGTTTCGTAGCCCCCAAACATCCTAATTGATACATCTGGGCTCCAGACCATGTCCCGCTCTCTTATCTTCCACATCTTACTCCCTTATAGGTGATATCGTGTTGTGTTTTTCTTTGTAGTTTGTGTTAGGTTAGAAACTGCCTATAAGGTTTTCTAAACAGATGTTTGAGACTTTCCCAAACAGAGGTATTTAGAACAAAAGTCGATAGTTTTGACTTTAAGAACTAAATATTTACAGTCTCTCCAAGCCTCTGAAGCTGTCCAGGAAGAGAATTGTGAGTGAATGTTCTATCACATACAGAATGGAATAAACAACACACATGAGAGCCCTCAGGGGACTGTCAAACTACATGCAACTTTACACATCTTTAAGCAAATCTACAGAGCCCAATGCAAAGAGAACAATAGGAGCTGTGAGTGGATTTGGGACCCTCTCTGAGGAGTTCTCCCTTCTCTTGGGAATATCCATTAGTGATTGATGATGCTCATCCAAAGGTATGCTCTTATTATCATCATAAGACAGTTTAAAAAATTCAAACAGAGTAGTCAAATTTCTCAGTTGAAGTTTGAAATATTCTTGACTTTATTTATCTCTAACCCCATGTGTGGAGACCACAACTAAACAGAAAGTGTTCCTGAGAGCGAAGGCAGGTTTTGACTTTATGGTTTTTTTGGAAGCATATGGCATGCCTCTCAGGAAAGTTAAAGACATGGTGCAAGGCCTCCTCAGCTGTGGCCTGTTATCACCAGCTGTGACATGTCTTCCACATCGGTGGTATACATGTCACATTTCACAAAATGGAGCTCAGAGAGCTTTCTTTTGGAATATAACCCCTTGGTGACAAGGAGCATTTCTTAAAACCGGCTCACTTGGTTTTCTTAGAGTGGGGCATCTTCGACTCTATATTCATAAATAGCCTTGGAATTATCTTTAGGATGGGCTCATCTCTGGCAAATTATGAATGTTGACTCCCCCCCATCCCTGCCCCGGATCCATGAAACCAAATACAGCACAGTGTTTCCAGAGGTCCTTCCTGTGGGTCTTGGAGATATTCTACCTCCTGATAAGATGTCTGATCATTTAGTAAATGTCTCCTCTAGTTTGTTTTGCCTCAGTAACCAAGAATGGTGCGTTGACCTGTTTGTTTATGAGTGTGTCTTCCTTAGTAGAAGGTGAATTCCTTGAGGAAAAAGGCACTTGTAATTTGGTCTCAGCAAAATATCTGGCTCATGGTAACAGGTCATCAATAAAATTCATAATCTTTTTTCCCCCCTTCAATCGCACGAGATTACTAAGGAAGACCTAGGATGCATGCAGCAATATGTCCTACCCTGATCCTTTGCCAGAGTATAGAATGGGCTAACAGACTCCAACTCAGTTGGTGTTCCATATGCAGCCAAAGATTTCAAGGGGATGGATAGTCTCCTGGAACTGATTTGTCCTGGACAACAAAGGCAAAAAGCCAGATGTGTATTTGTAGGAAATCCATGGCGCTCTTGTTACAGCTCTAGGAGCCAAAGCAAAGGATCCCTGCCCTTTAAGCACTGAATTTTGAAATTGGCAGACACATAATAGGGCATGTCTATGGTTACTAAAGAATGGAAAACTAGAAAAATATTAAATCCAGGGTTATAATTATCTGATTAACCACAATGGTACAAAAATTGGAAATCTAATAAGGAAGCTGGCACGGAAAGTAGGAGTCAGACTTTCATAAAACTGATCAACATACTGAAACAGAAATGTATTAAGTGTGGTACTTGTGACTTGACAAGATTAAAATCCCCTCACTCCCTGAATGTACCTAATGCAATCCCAGAGATAAGGAAATCCCCAAATGTTATGTGCTTCATTATACTTCTCCTACTGATCAAAATTCAGGATGCCTTTGCATGGATAATTACAAGCAGAATGTCTGTGTTGGAATATATTATTTTATGCTCATAAGGTACCCTCCTTCTCAAAGTGCTCTGGGAAGCATATAAAAATATTAAAACACATTCCCTTATGAAGGAAACCAACACAGAGTAGAATGAAGCAAGGGGAAGAAATTTGGCTCAGAAGATGAAACTCGACTCCTGTTCTTTGAAAGGGGCCAGGGGATATTTAGTGTTTAAACAGGCCAAGAGGAGCATTCACTTTAAAATATAAATAATTTTCCAGATCAGAATGACTTTGTAAGCACTTGGCTTTGGGATGGTGTCTGTTAATACATGCTCAGGGTTTCTTAAGCAACTGAGTTTCCATCAGTAAAAACAAGTATCTTCCAGTCCCTCCCCCTGTCCCCCTTTTGCAGCATAGCACTAATTTCTCAGTATTACACTTCAGTGAACCCTGGCCAGGAAGCAGGATGTTCAAAGATAGGACTGTACTTCTAAGGTGCTTTAATGGATACTTCTTCGATATCCTCTCTCACTTCAGAAGTGGTGGCATTTCTAGCCTAGTGACGTGGGCCTACAAGAGGTGAGGTATAAATAAAGCCCAGGGAGTATCTGTGGAATGGGGACAGGGCTGTTTATTTCTTTTTAAAATTTTTGATGTTTATTAATTTTTAAGAGAGAGAAAAAGAGACAGAACCTGAGCTGGGGAAGGCAGAGAGAGAGGGAGACTACAAAATCTGAAGCAGGCTCCAGGCTCTGAGCTGTCAGCACAGAGCCTGACATGGGGTTCAAACTCATGGACTGTGAGATCATGACCTGAGCTGCAGTCAGATGCTTAACTGACTGAGCCACCCAGGTGCCCCAAGGCTGTTAATTTCTAATAGAGAGTTCACATGGGGATTAATAGTATCCAATGCTTGAAAGGAAATCCTGATCATTTCCCCGATCCTCATCTTTATGGCTAGCACTGTTCTAAGTGCTTCCCCTATATAATTTTATTTAATCCTTAAAGCAAGCTTATTAGCCAAGTACCTATCAGCACTTTAAAGGCTCAGAGAGGATAAGTAATGGGTTAAGTGAAGATCACAGTGCTAGCAAGGGGTGGGCCTTTGATTTGAGCACAGGTAATGTGACCTGGGGCTGAGCTCAGCTCTCAGTCGTGTGGCCACTTGGATAAGATTAGAACATGGATGGTCTTTAACATTATACTCAATTATTTATTTTAGTCTTTATTCTGTATGTGGGCCAATGGTTTGGAAACACATTAAAGGTTTTGGAATACTCTCTCACATGACATTTTGCCAATATATTGAACAGATAAAAGTGAAAGGCCAATATACTAAAGACAGACACTCAATTTATAAGCAGATCAGACAGCACGTGCTCTGGTTGAGGTGGGCAAGTAGGTGGACCCCACCTACTTGGTTGCTCTCCTTGCTGAGGACCCAGAGACTCCTCTGTGGCACTCACAGGGCACAGGTTGACAATTGTGGCTGTAGGCATGGGGAATACTGGAGTTTTTGAATAGAGCAGTGGACAACTGAATGAGGTATTATAGAAGAATTTCTTTAGTCTTGATGTGCAAGATAATAGGAAGAGAGAGAGAGTAGGCAAATGACAGCCAGCCACAAGGTCATGGCAGGGGCCCAAGCTTGATTTGATGAAGGCTTGCTCTGGGTGGTAGAAACAGCAAGAGGTGGATGTGAAGGCAGAATTAAGAAAAGGTCAAGTGAAGGGTGAAGTGAAGCGTTATAAAAGGGGGGAGCATAAGTATTTCAGACAAGAATATTTTTTGTTTAAAAAAACAAGATGTCAAGAGTAAAAGGGCAGTTTTGCTGATTTTTTAAAGCTTATTCATTCATTTAGTTCATTTTCTTTAAGAGCAAGATCTTTTTCATTCAAAATATTTTTTTATTTAAAATTTTTTATGTTTTCCTTCCATATTTCATTTTAAAAGGCAGACTTAGGATGTAGGATATAGAGAACATGTCGTAATCCATAAGCACCAGTCATTAACTAAAAAGCACATGATTAATTTAAATCTCAGAATGGTCTGTCACTACTCCCTGATATCAAACAAACAAGAGATTGATAGAGCAGCACCGAACCCACAGAGGGAAATCCAAATGTGTAGAGTGAGTGGCAGGGTTGTGGTTCCTTGACTGCAAGGAATGTGCTCCTGGTTTTAAGAATCAATAGAACATTTATGTTGATTATAACAGGCTCTTAAATCTCTTTCACTTCTTGATGTCAACCAATCAGATTATGGCATTTTTGAAAATTTTTCAGTCCAAAGTTGGATGGATATGTTGCTATGTAGATGGATGAACTTTCCCCCAAACGACTACATTTTAGACCCAGAATCATAAATCATTTTTAATTGACTAAAGCTGGTCCCTGAAGAAGAGTAATCAAAATATAGTGCTGGCTAATGAGCCCACTGTGAAAGACAATTGTAGCACTTCCGATGGATGCCATTATTTTTAAACCTCCACTAGATTGTTTCAATTAATTCCATTTGGATTTATGAATAAACACTCATTCTCCTTTGGGCTTTCCAACCTGTCTTTGCCTTAGAAGGCTCACCTCAGCTCCATCAATCCACGATATTTTTTCCAGTGATATGATTTATACGCTAATGACTTTCTGATTTCTATTTTTTAAAGCCCATCTCCAGGGACATTATGTTCTTGGGTGGTTAAAGCAGTCTATTGGGTAAAATATATGAAAATGACTAACAGTAGGAGACATTAATGTAAAGAGAAAGTGTGATTTAATGAGCTCTTTTGAAACAAGTTGGAACATTGACATTGGTTGGTGGGAGGGGGGGCTCCCAACGCACTCTTGGCTTCAGGACTATTCCAGAAGCTGTAGCGAAGTATTTCGTTAACCACAAGAGTGTGAAATCTTTCTAAAGCTTCTCAGAAAGCAAAAGGGGGATACTAATGAACACGAACTATGATACAATTCCAATTTTACAGCACACTTAACGTTGTTGATAGCATCTTAGAGCATAATTAAATCAAATCGGAAGGAGATTCTGGTAGGGAAATAGTCTTCCTGGCTGAGAAAGTGGATACTCATTTAAACATTATTTATCCTAGGTTGACAATGTGCAAGCCAGCATCATGGAGTTTATATAGGGGATTGCAGGAATCTATTCAAACTGTTTTGAGTATTTGGTGATTTCCTCTATAGTATGAAGAAACATCTACTTTGGGATGAGAGAAGAAAAGGGGCAATTATGTTTGCACACTTAAATTTCTCTCAACAGAGGGCTAAAAAAGGCAATACTACCCTTGAAAGATATAACATAGTTTTCAAATAACAACTTGCTTAAATTAACTTAGCGAGCAGCCTTCTAGAAGAACGTATTGACTTTTAGAAGAAAATTTCCCTGTGTACTTTGCTTTTTCTCTCAAGTTTCATAAAATAGAAAAAAGCCTGCAAACAATTTCTTCCAGTGACCTCCACATTATAAAATGCTGGCTAAAGAATGAAAGGCAACATCATTAAGCTTTGGAAAGAAAAATCAGGAAATCTAACCATGTAACTTCAAATTAATTACTTATGAAGTTTCTTCTGCACTATGATGACTCCCTCTGGGAACTGACAGCTTGGCCTTCATCCTGTCGACTGCTGTTGTGCTTTCACAGAGCAGAGATCCTTTTTGCTGGTTCCACAGGAATTCCACTGAACTGGGTAGGATCCCTCACCACCTCCTCTGTGTCCCCTTCTCCAGCAGCCTCACCAGGCAGCAGTTGATGGGGCCATATCTACTTAAGAAAGAGGTTACAAAATTGTCCAGCTCTTTGTTGTCTTTCCTCATCCCTCTTCTGTAATTTTTTAAGACTTTGTTTAGGTCCTAGAGTTTCTGATGTATCAATCAAAACAATGCAGTTAAGGACAACAGAAATATCAAATGGGTTATGTCAGTGAAGGAGTTAAAGGAGACATTTTCCAGGCATTTGGCCTCAAATTAGCACTCTGGAATGTGGGGAATGTTTTAAACATAAAAAAGCTGAGTTGTGTATTATAATACATAGTAACTTTTGAAATGTTAGGGTTTCATATCACAAAACAGACAACACTGGAAATTAAATGACCCCATTGTTTTGGAACTTCTGTTGTTCAGATACTTAACCTAAGCACTAGTTACAGCTGACTTAAAGATGGGGTGGGGACCTTTGAAGCTTTGTGTGTGATTTGAGGTTCTGCTTCCATTACTTTTTATAAAAGCTTGAACAAACCAAGTTCCCAAATGTTGGTCTGAAGATTTAGGGCTTATTTTACCATTACCTTTGGGTAAGGTGAGTGTTTAATTTCTTGGAAGGTGGAAAAAAACAAAATACTCGAGCAAATAGGGTTGCAAATTGATTTTCAATCTGCCCTTTATTGAAAAAGTTGTTTTTGGTACATCAGGTAGGCTTCAAAGTATGAGGTTTCCATGGTGGAAAATTAGACTCAGAGCTATTTGAGAATATGAAATACATTTTATGTCTTCCTTGTAAACCTCATATATACATAGAGAGAGAGATCTTTGAAGAGCAGCAGAGAAAGCCTTTTGATAGCACAGCTATGTAGTCAGTGGTCAGACAGGTGGTACCCCAGAAGTGATGGCTTGAAAACACAATAAAGCCCACCTCATTCCAAAATGTCTCCCTACATGTTGCCATTTCTGTCACCCTTCTCCTTTCCCCTCTCCAGCAATTGCTCTTTCATGAAGGAGCAATTTCTCATTTCCCCACAATGGGGTTACTCCCTTAGTTACTTCCAGAAGGCCACATGGAGCTAAGTTCTGGTCAAAGAGGAGCCAGAGGGGATCAAACCTTTCATTCCTTTCTTCTTCCCCTTTTTCTTTCTTGTTGTATTCTACTTCCTTTGGAAAGTATATACGATGGTGATTCTTTCATTAGTTTATTGACCTGGAATCTTCTGATAAGATTAGGGAGTTAGGGGGAAAAAGGAAATATCCAGGACAAAGACTCTTGTATTTTTTCTGCTTCCAGCACATGAGTAGAAACCTTTATAAGGCCAGCCTTGCTTGGTTTTATTTAACACCTTGCAAATGATCCAGATTTATCATGGGTTTCCCTAGGAGAGATGATAGTAAGCCAGGGAGCTATGTGGAAGCAACAGGCTTCTTTTTCTTTTCCTTTTTTTTTTTTTTTTTTTTTTGCAGAGGGAAGGCTTGATAATAAAAGGAGCAAGCATAAATAGTAGAAAATGGAAGTACCATTGAGTGGGAAGTTTCATCCCCTTCAAAACAAATATGTGTTGTATGAATGCCTAAAAAACTGCCTAGAGTTTCCTCTGTCAAGATATAGTAACCTCAGTTACCCTAGGTCAATGCAGCAGACAAAAGGAAGATTGTTTGGGAAACTAAGAAGCTCACTGCTGGGGCCAAAAGAGATGCAGAATTAGGTGAAGTCAGAATAAAGAGAGAATCTTACAGGATATAAACTAGTATGTCTTGATGCAATAGATTCCTTAAGGCATCTGCCTTGTATCCTCCGGCAGAAATTCTATAAATAAACCAGACACCACTCAGGCCATTTTGAGAGCTCATCTGAAGCTGTCGTATTTATTTAATCACAATCTCATTTTGAGAAGATAATAGACTGTCAGAACATTTGAGAAGAGGACATAAATAGATCAAATTTGTTATCTTATATAAGGTTGATATCTATCATCTATTGACTTGATGTCTGCTGTGAAATTAGAATACTTGATTTCAAAGTTGTACTGTAGCCTTATGTAACTGGTATGATTGTTTCTCCAGACTGGACCATATTAGGTCATATGCTATGTTTAGGGTTTTCAGGTACCCTAGAAAGTTTTCCCCTCCTCTCTTAAAATGGCAGAAGTCACTCTGGCCACTGTTCTAATGCATGAATTTTATTATTCTTGCTGTAGTATGAGTAAGTTTATCAAGAACTTTCTAGAGAATAAGATTAAAAAATAAGAAGGGTAGAAAGTTGCCTGTACGGGGTGCTAAGTTTTAAAGGGGAAAGAAGTAAGTAAAATGGAAATTGAGATTTTGTAATATTTCACTTTACAATTTTGTCAAAGGCTATTGCCATAGTTATGCTATAGGAAGATAAAGGAAGAAGTTAAATGACATATGATCTTATCTGCCTCTTTGTAACTACTGATGTGTAAGGGAGTATGCTCAGTAGAATACAGATTACCATAAAATGATGTGTTTTTTGAAGACTTTTTGCTAAGAGGAAACATGGTTTAAAGATGGGAAGGTGGTTGAGTTATGGAACAATGTTCTGTCTTTTGTTTCCATCACTACTGTAGAGGTTGAGGTGGGATATGCAGGGTGTTCAGGGACCAGGGATCAATCTTTAAACATCTTACGGGCACAAAGAGGAAAAATGTGTCTTCTACAGTCCTGGTTCTAGAAGAAATGTCAATGTAATCATGGTATATAATAACTATAATAATAGTTGATATTAATTTTTAAATAATATTTTAATAATAGTTGATATTAACTTTTTATTCCCTGTTAAACATTTAACTATTCATAAGCATAGACTTGATGGTCTAAGTACCAAGTTAAATCATTGAGCAAATCCATCATTAGAATACATTTATAAAAGTGGAATGTCTAGGGATTTTGATGCTCTTTAGCAATCTACAATCCAGCAGGGTTGTACTGATTTATATGATCAATAGTTGTTTTTCTTTTAACCTCAAATAGTTGCCAATGATTATTCTAATTCTTTTCAATATTGGTCAGTGTGAGAATTTAATTTCCTTAGCTTTCTGAAGTGAGTGCTTTACTTTCATTTATTCTTATTTACTAATAAAGCACTAAGGGCTACAAATTTTCCTCAAGTGCAGCTTTTGCCATACCTTTTGATAGTTAGCTTCCACTGTTGTTATTCCCTAAGTAGCTTATACTAATAATTTAAAAATCAAAAACAAATTTAGTTCAGCTTACTTATGAGTATTTTAAAATTGCTACACGATTCTCATTTAAAGTGTAAAACACAACGAGGCCCATATTATGTTACTTTTTGAAGTTCTCTTTACAACAATTTATTTTATGCTGTGGTAAACAGTCCAAGGATGTTTAGGAGGAAAATGTATTTTCAATTTGCAGAGGTTAACAGGCATCTTTTACTAAAGCTTTTTATATTATCCAAGACTTTTATGTTCTTATTTATTGTCTATTTAATCTGCCAAAGATAAACCCACTTATAATTGCATTCCTAAAAATTATTTGTTGTGTTTCTAGTAGATTTTGCTTTATATATTTTTGATATTTGATATTTATCAGGTCTATATTTAGTTCTCTATAATATCTTCACTGTAGAATATAACTTTTTGTTGAAGTAAAGTAATTCTCTTTTCTTTGCTGTATACTTTTGATTTGAATTCTACTCTGATGTTAATAGGGCTACTTCTTTCTAATTTGAACATTTTTATGCCATTTTAATTTAGGTGCATCTCTTGAATAGCAATTATGGCTTTGTGTATGTTTTATTTCACTTTTTTTCTTGTTGTTTAATCAGAGAGAGTGTTTGGCTTTTATGGAGAAGGTCAACTTATTTACTTTCTTCATGATATCTGATATTTTTAGCTTTACTTCTGCCATCTTATGTTTGCATGCTGTCTTCTCTTTTGTTCTTTTCCTGTCTTTGCTGTATTGTTTAGCTTTTCTTAATTCCTTTTTCTTCACTGCTTTGGAAGTATATTTATATAACTAATGGCTATCTTTTTTTTTTTTTTTAATTTTTTTTTTCAACGTTTTTTATTTATTTTTGGGACAGAGAGAGACAGACAGAGCATGAACGGGGGACGGGCAGAGGGAGAGGGAGACACAGAATCTGAAACAGGCTCCAGGCTCCGAGCCATCAGCCCAGAGCCTGACGCGGGGCTCGAACTCACAGACCGCGAGATCGTGACCTGGCTGAAGTCGGACGCTTAACCGACTGCGCCACCCAGGCGCCCCACTAATGGCTATCTTAAACATTTAATTGTATTTCAACCTGTATTTATCTATCAGCATGAAGAATGAAACAGTATCGACTTAGTTAATAGCAGTATAAGAAAATTTCATGTTTTTAGAAAAAACATGATCATCAGTTTTTCCTACAAATTTCTGAGTTATTAATCTTAAAGCAATCTATATCAAAGCACAATGGGTAAAAGCATAAGAGGTTATAATAAAAAGATTGAAAGTGTTTGCAGACGATGGTGGAGTCAGGAATTAAAAAATTATATTACGTAACTGAAACAGTTAATATATATATTATATTATATGCATAATATAAGGCTAATATAAGGAATAATCTATATGAATAGAATTAAAGGGTTCATTATTGTTTTATGTTGAAATGACTGGATACATTTTCACCAAATCTGGGTCTTTTTGGGGATGGTCTGATTTAAAATAGAAGACATGTGGCGCTGTCCCCAGTGGGAAGGACCTCAGTGAGTTGAGCTTCCAGAGTGGTGGCCTGTGTGGGTTTGTGACTGAGATACTTGATGGAAGCAGGTGTCAGTGACACCTGATCCAAGTTGAGCAGCAATAGGGATTCGTCTATTTCATGATGACTAATGAGCCACTCAGAATAACTCACTAGAGCACAGTGAAGTTGCTTTTACCATAGGGACCAAGTGAACCTGCTCCACAAATCCTAGAGTTAAGAGTTTGAATTTAATCTGATTGGCAAAGAATACATTTCTGGTTCCTAAGAAACAAGTGAGGTCTGGACCAACCAACATTTATTACAGTTCTCTGCCTCCATTACATCCTTGGAAGGTTCTAAGAGCAGTTACACATTTCTCACCATTGTGTTCACTTTAGAAAATGTCCTTAAATATAGGACTTATGGTATGCACAGGAAATATTACTTCCACAAAATTCTTTGTTTAAATTTTAAGTACCAGGATTTTAATTCCACACAGATGTAGTTCTTATGAAGCATTCTACCTACTAATGAAAGAATCATGGTTTGGGGCCATCTGTGGTGCATTTAGGTGTGCTTTGTCTAGCCTGTTTCTGTAAAATGAAAGAAAATTTCTACTGCAGTTATTCTGATTTTATAGGCATCTCTTTAATCAGCTAATAAGATCTATCTTGAAACTATAACTTGCCTGACCAGTTTACTTAAAAGGTTAAAAAATGATCTAAGAAGACTGTTTTGGAAGTAAACCAACACTTGCCTCATGAAGAGTCAAAGTAAAGGAAGAATCTGGAAATGTCAGTTAAATGTAGTTAGTGGGTATATGTGTGTGTATGGTGTGGTGCAGGCAGGGATATGGTCTTACTTGATCTTAAGGAAAGCAAAGGAAGAAACCACTGCATTTGGTTTCTGGACTAAACTTGACATGTTTAGTGTCTGTAACAATTAGTAGTAGAAAACTTCCGAGACTACATGCAAAATATTTCTAAGCCACAGATACTATTATGTAATTTAACAGTTACCCAACCAAATGGTACTATTTAGAATATTGGCATGGAGTGTCCTACTTTCCATTTTCCAGCTATCTAAATACTACTCATTCTCCTTGGTGAGGCCTTCTCTGATTCCTCAAATCACAGTTTTTGTCCTTTCTTTGGACTTCCCACAATATGCTGCATGTATACCCACTGTACCATTTTATGAGGTATAATTACATACAGTAAAATTCACTTTTTATATGTACAGTTTGATGAATTTTGATAAAATTTGCATACTTTTCCAAGTAACTGTTTACTACAGTAAAGATACAGAATATTTCCATCATCTGAAAAAATTCCCTCAAGCCCCTTTTAATTTTTTTTTTTTCAACGTTTTTTATTTATTTTTGGGACAGAGAGAGACAGAGCATGAATGGGGGAGGGGCAGAGAGAGAGGGAGACACAGAATCGGAAACAGGCTCCAGGCTCCGAGCCATCAGCCCAGAGCCTGACGCGGGGCTCGAACTCACGGACCGCGAGATCGTGACCTGGCTGAAGTCGGACGCTTAACCGACTGCGCCACCCAGGCGCCCCTCAAGCCCCTTTTATAGTCAATCACCCCCCTCTACCTCAAGACCTCAGCAATCAATGATATATTTTCTGTCCCCACAGTTTTTTTTTGAAGTATCTTAGGAAGGAAGTATTTTTATTATGAAACAAAGCATGGATTGATTATTCATTGCACAGATGCTACATGATGCAGGGGTTATGAAAATGGATCTGTTACTATGATTTTGCCTTCTATAGAATGTCTTATAAATACAATCATACAGTATGTAGTCTTTTATGTCTGGTTTTTTTTCTCTTAGCATAATGCTTTTAAAAGGACATCCCTGTCCTTGCATGTGTCATAGTTCAATCATTTTCATTGTTGTAAGTATTCAATTTAATGGATATAAAATGTTACTGATAAAATTTGTCTTGTGCTACTTGTCTTCATTAAAAATAACCTCATTACCTGTAGACATATGTCAAACACTATTGCTAGGCCTGTCATGGGCCCTGGGGGTAAAAAGATTAATTGACATATAGTTCTGATACTTCTGGAATTTTTATGTAAACAGATGATATTAATACAATACTGCTGGGCCAAGATGAAGTATGTTCTGGAGTTATAGAGGAGGGACCTTTAGAATAAGTTGAGCCTTTCCAGAGAAGAAGTAGAATAGAGAAAGAAAGAAAGAAAGAAAGAAAGAAAGAAAGAAAGAAAGAAAGGTGGAGAAAGGCAGAACAAAGAAAGGAAAGAGCATGAACAAAGGCGTGAAGACAGATAATTGCATAGAAATGATAAGCACTTTACTAGAGCATGAAGTTTAAAGCCTGGGGTGGCAAAGGAGACTAAGGAGACTAAGGAAATATGTAGTAGCCAGATCATAGGGGACTTTTAATATCACAGAAGGGACTTTACTGTGTTACATGAGGGAGTTTTTTACTGTGTTCTTTACTGAGTTCTTTACTGTGTTACACGAGGGAGTTTTTGAGGTGCTTCTAGATGGAAGAGACAGTCTCTTGCATTAGACTAGACTCAATGTGGCAAAGGAGTATGAGAAAAGAGTTTTAGGTGGTCTTTGCTCTATTGCAGGCCAGTGATAATGAGGACCTGAATCAGAACGGGAATCTTAAGGGCAGAGAAGCAAGAATTAATCTGATAAATATTTAGAAAAGAAAGCACTTGGTGACTGAGAGGCTGCTGGTAGTAAGGCACACATGGAGACTCCCATGTCTCCAAAAGACATGATGTCTGGATGGATGTTCATGTATGTTTGAGGAGGGGAGGTGACTTTAATTTTGGACATAATAGGTTGGAGTTGTCTATTGTGCATTAAGAGATTTTAGTAGCCACTGTGTTTATGAGGCTTGATCTCAAGTGTGAAGAGAAGTCTGAGTTTAGGAATAATTAGCATAGGAATGAAACATGTGGAAATGGCAAAGTTCAAGTTCTTGGAGAGTGAGGACAAACATGTTATCTTCATGGCTCACAGTACAGAGCCTAAAATGCAGAAGATGCTCCAGAAATATTTGTTGAATAGATGAATGAATAGATGCTGATTTTTAAATTAAGTTCTGTCCTATGTCTTGCATGCTGGAATCCGTGGGAGTTAGACATACAGCTAAGGTGTGCGATTGATTGCATGACCTATTTAAAGACGGCCAGATAATACTCTCTATCTGTGGCAGATAGAGCGTTGTGCAGTGAACAAACAGTAACCTTTTAGTTATTTTCTATTTCTGGGTTGTTGAGCGAGAGAGAGAAGGCCACCTGGAGCCTGGGCTGCACCAGTTGCCAAACCACCACGATGTCTACCATTTAGCTTTACCCTGATTAGGCCAGAACTGGGTAAATGAATGTTTCATCTTGCATTTTTCCACATAAACAGATGTCTTAACCCACAGACAAATTTAGAAAATGGTGTGGTTTTAAAGAAAAGGGAGGTCATTTTTCCAGTTGGGAAAAAGGTGGCTGCTTATCATCATTCTTAAAGACATGTTTATTTTTCAAAACCCGGGCAACAAATCCCAGCTCTTCCAAGAAGCCTTCCCAGATCTTGCCAGTTGGAATGAATCTATGTCTACCACTTACTCTCATATTATTTGTTTTGGAAGCTGTGCAATACACTGGAAAGAGCATGGAATTTGGAGTTGGGTAGTCCTAGGTCGTGTCTTGGTGTTGGTAGTAACACAACGTCTCTGAATCTCACTCTCCTTATCTACAAATTACCTGTAATGGTGCATGCTGGAGTTGGATTGGGGGGCTCTTAAGTAACATTGTTTCCCATTTCTTTTTTTTATGTTTATTTTTTTTTTTGAGAGAGAGAGAGTGTGAACAGGGGAGGGACAGAGGGAGAGAGGGAGGTATAGAATCTGAAGCAGGCTGCAGTCTCTGAGCTGTCAGCACAGAGCCTGACACAGGGCTTGAACTCAGGAACCACAAGTTCATGACCTGAGCCAAAGTTGGACGCTTAACCGACTGAGCCACCCAGGCGCCCTTGGTTTCCCATTTCTAAGTTCCAAACCTTGAGAGATAGATACAGGAGATAGATGGACATAACATGCTAATTGTTCCTCCCTAATTCAGTGATCAGTTCTATTTCTCCTCTTCTGCAGGGGGTTGAAGAGAAGCTGCTAGTGTGAGTCATCTACTTTTCTTTCCTTTGAGTTAGAGTAGACATGGGGAATATATGTTCCCTCATAAGAATACCGACTTTAAGGCTTATCTGTCTGAAGGCCTAGAAATAACATATGAGGGGGGTGGGTAGCAGAGGAGAGGAGTGGGCAGGATAGGGCCTGTCCTATTTTCCTTAGTGCTCTTCAGATCACTAAGTATAGTCCTTTAATGTTGTAGGTTATCATTTGATGTTCGTTGGATTGAGTTAGAAACAAATCTCACTTTTTCATTAATATTAGACGTTGAATTTCCTGCCAGAATTATTGTACTTCTTTTTCCATATGATCTCTGGACACTATAGGTCTATGCAGTTCTTTTAATTATTTTTTTACTTAAAAGCAACTTTTAATCTGAAGTACATGTATATGTAGAGAAGTACAAAAAATCACAAATACACGGCTTGATGAATGACAACAGATTGAATACACCTGTTTTACTATTACCCAGGATGAAGCAATGGAACCTTACAGCATCCTAGAATATTCTCTTGAGTTCCTTTCCAGAGGTAACCATTAGCTTTATTGCTAACTCTTACATTAGTTTTGTCTGTTTTTGAAGTGTGCATGTGTGTGCTCTTATTCTGCTAAGTTATGTATATGAGGTACATCAATATTGTTTTGCATAGAAGTAAGGTGTTCATTTTTTTTTTTAATTTTTTTTTAACGTTTATTTATTTGTGAGACAGAGAGAGACAGAGCATGAACAGGGGAGGGTCAGAGAGAGAGAGAGGGAGACACAGAATCGGAAATAGGCTCCAGGCTCTGAGCTGTCAGCACAGAGCCTGACGCGGGGCTCGAACTCACCGACCGTGAGATCATGACCTGAGCCAAAGTCAGACGCTTAACCGACTGAGCCACCCAGGCGCCCCTAAGGTGTTCATTTTTAGTTGCTGTATCATTTTCCACTGTATGAATGTATCACCATTTATTTCTTCATTCCACTGTTAATGGACATTTGGATTGTTTCCAGTATTTTGCTATTATAACTAAGGTTGCAGTGAAGATTCTTGCCTATTTTTTGTATATTTATCTTAGGTACATACTTAGAAATGAGATTTCAGGGACACAGGGTAAGCGTATAGTTAGCTTTGATAATGTAAGAACAGTTTTCCAAAGTGTGCCAGTTTACATTGCCACAAACATTGTTTGAGAACTCACTTCATTATCATCAACACTGGGTGATCTGAATCTTCTTATTTGCTGCTCTGCAGATACAGAGTGATATCTCATTGTGGTTTAAGTTTAAATGTGGTTAAAAAATCATCAGGTTTTTTTTCAAATTTTTATTTAAATTCCAGTTAGTTAACATACAGTGTAATATTGGTTTCAGGAGTAGAATTTAGGGATTCGTCACTTACATGTAACACCCAGGGCTCATCTCAACAAATGCCCTCTTTAATGCCCAAGGAAGATGTCAAACTTGGTCTATTTGCAGATGACATGATAGTCTGTGTAGAAAACCCAAAAGATTCCACCAAAAAATTGCTAGAACTGATGCACAAATTCAACAAAGTCAGAAGATATAAAATCAACATACAGAAATCCATTGCATTTCTATATACCAATAATGAAGCATGAGAAAGAGAAACCAGGGAATTGATCCCATTTACAAGTGTACCAAAAACCATAAGATACCTAGGAATAAACCTAACCAAGGAGGTAAAAGATCTGTACTCTGGAAACTATAGAACACTTATGAAAGAAATTGTAGAGGAGACAAGGAAATGGAAAAACATTCCATGTTCATGGATTGGAAGAACAAACATTGTTAAAATGTCTATACGACCAAAAGCAATCTACACATTTAATGCAATGCCTATCAAAATACCAGCAGCATTTTTACAGAGCTCAAACAAACAATCCTAAGATTTGTTCATCAGGGATATTGGCCTGTGGTTCTCCTTTTTAGTGGGGTCTTTGATACCTGACGATTAATAGAGTTAACCAAATATTCATTATGGGTTTAGTGCTCATTGGCATTCTATCATGTGAAGTTTCTGTTCATGTTTTTCATCTATTTTTATGAGGTTAGCTGTATTTTTATGGCTAATTTAGAGTCTAATTTATAACTTATTTTCTTTACAATTAATGCTTTTTTGTGTCCTAGTTTAATAAGTTGTTGTTCTGGCAATTTCCTATCTCCTTTTCAAATATACATCTGCATTTCACCTGGAATTGATTTTTTGTGTATGGTGTAAGGTATGGTCCAGGTTCATTTTTTACTTGGATATCCAATTGATCAGGACTCTTTATTAAAAAGAACATCTAAATTTCCCCATTGTTCATTAGTACCTCCTTTATCATAAATCAAGTTTGTTTATGGATTAGTTTATTCCATTGTTCTTTTGATATATTCTTATATTAATACCACAGTGTATTAATAGCTATAGATTTAAGATGTCTTGATATATTGGGGCATAAATCCTCAGTTTTTCTTCAAGATTGTCTTAGCTATTCTTGGTTCACAGCATCTCTATGCAAATTTTAGAATTATCTTGTGAATTTCTGCAAGAATTGTTGGGAAATTTTAAATAAATGTTTTATTTTGGAATAATTTTATACTTACAGGAATATGTGAAAAATACAGTGAATTCTTGTGTATGCCTCATCCAGCTTCTCACATTGTTAACATCTTCTATTACTATGGTACATTTATCAAAACTTAGAAGCTGACATTGATATATTACTCTTCAGTAAACTTCAGACTTTTGTTTGGATTTCACCAGTTTTTCCATTCATGTGCTCTTTCTCTCCAGATTCAATCTTGGCATCTAGTTGTCCTGTCTCTCTAGTCTTTTCTCTTCCATAATGATTTATCAGTCTTTCTTTATTTTTCCTTATGATTTTGACAGCCATAGAAAGTACTGGCCAGTTATTCTGTAGAATGTCCCTAATCTGAAGTTTTCTGTTGTTTTTCTTATGATGATTCTGGAGTTCTTGGAAAGAACACAACAGAGTTGAAGCACCTTTCTCATCACATTATATAAAGGGATACATGATACACACATGGAATTGCTGGTGATGTCAGCATTCATCACCTGGTTAAACTAGTGTTTGCCAGGTTTCTCCATTTTAAGGTTAAAGTAGAAACTTTTTACTCTGTATATAAAGTATACTTTTGAACAGAGCATACTTTTACAGAGTGTAAAAGTAGAAACTTTTTACTCTGTTCTTTGGAAATGAGTCATTAAGTCTGGCCTACACTGGTGGCGGTGGTGGGAAGGACATTAAGATCCACCTCCTGTAGAATGCCCTATCTTCACCGATTATTTGGAATTCTTCTGTTAGAAAGATATTAATTAATTAATGAAGTCAGTCATTTATATCCGTATGGACTCACGTATATTTACTTTATACTTTGGGTTATAATCCATCCACTTTATTTATTTTGATGCCCAAGTTGTTCCAGGTTTGGTCATGGGGAAGTTTTTCAGGTTGGTTCCTGTGTCCCTTTGATATCGCTATATGATTGTGGAGCACTTCCTTACCTTTTGGCACTACGAGATGTTCTGGACCCATCTTTTATATTCCCTTCCCTAGACCTAGATTCAGTGATTTCTTCAGTGAGCCCTTGTTATTTTTATTGGAGAATAGTATTTAGAAACCAAGAAATAGTCATTGAATGTGCTTGTTGTTACCATTGCTTCCAGGGCCTCTCAGTGGGCAGTGCTAATATATATATAAATATATTTATATATCTATACACAAATATATATATATATATGTGTATGTATGTATATCTATGAATACTAACCCATGTGTCTATGCACATTTATAAGTGTTCTGTATCTATCCATCTGTATATATAATATAATATAATATAATATAATAATAATATAATATATAATTAATAGAGTAATTTATATGTTAAACTAAACATGAGTTTATACTGATATCTAATTTAGCACTACCAGGTACATTCTAGCCTTCCTTGCTTGTTTATCTGTAATCCTCCTCTGGTGAGTAACCTGGCACTCACCATCTATTATCTATTTACCTATTTGTTCAACCCTAGTATACAAGTAAAGGAGTTTCAGAATTATTAACATGTTTCTCTATTACTATGAGAAGGAAATTAATCAACTAGAGTACAGTAATTATGTATTGTTCCTTTTTTCATGGGTTCATAATTTTTAGTCAAAACATAATTTTTCAGATAGATGGTTTCTTTTTTTTTCTTAGTTTGCACATATTGAAGTTCACTCTTTGTAATGTATAGTTCCATGAATTTTGACAGATGCAGAGTCCTGTGTCCATCATCCCAGTAGAGGTCCTTTACCCTAAAAATTCCTCTGTAAGTTCATTTGCATTCATGCAGTCTCCCTTCTCTAATATCTGGCAATCACTAGTCGGTTTTCATTCCTTATAGTGTTGTCTTTCTCAGAATGTCATGTGAATGAAATTATACATTATGTAGGCTCTTGGGTATAGCTACTTTCACTTAACACAGTGTATTTAAGATTCATCCATGCTGGTGTATAAATCAAAAGCTCATTTCTTTTTATAACTGAATCATATTTCGTTGTATGGATGTGTCACAGTGTATCTATTCCTTTGTTAAAGGACATCTTGGATGCTTCCAGTTTTTAGCAATTAGGAAAGAAGCTGCTAGAAATGTTCACATACAGGCTTTTGTTTAGACATGCATTTTCAAGTCACTTTGGTGAATTCCTAGGAGTGTGATTTCTGAGTATTATGGTGAGTATATGTTTAAGTTCATGAGAACTGCTAAATCTTTTCCAAAATGGCTGTATCACTTTACATTCCCACCCGCATTGAATGAGAGTTCCTGTTCACCTGCATCCTTGCCAGCATTTATTGTCAGTTTTGAGATTTAAGTCTATTTAATAAGTGTAGTGATATCTCATTGTGGTTTTAATCTGCATACTCCTAATGGCATATAATGTTTATCTTTTCTTTTCATTTTCATGTTTTCATTTGACAACTATGTATCTTTTTTGGTGAAGTGTCTTCTCAGATCTTTTGCCCATTTTAAA
Source organism: Panthera uncia (assembly GCF_023721935.1). Lineage (NCBI taxonomy): Eukaryota > Metazoa > Chordata > Mammalia > Carnivora > Felidae > Panthera > Panthera uncia. Next base: position 68,363,230 of record NC_064809.1, read on the forward strand.
ATCGGATTGTTTCTTTTTCTGATTTTTGAGAGTTCTTTGCATATTCTGGAGACAAGTCCTTTATTAGACATGTGATTTAAATATATTTTGTCTGTGGCTTGTCTTTTCATTTTCTTGACTGTCTTTCACAGAGCAAAGTTTTAATGTTAATAAAGTCCAACTTCTCATTTTTTTTTCTTTTTTAAATTGTGCTTTTGATGTTTTACTAGAAAATACACCACTAAAAGCAAGTCATGCAACTTTTCTCTGTTTTCTTCAAAAAGTTTTAAGCTTTATGTTTTATATTTAGTTATGTGATTCCTTTGGAATTAATTTTTGCATAAGGTATGAGTTTGGGGTCTACATTTATTTTTTGTTTATTGGCACCCAAGTATTTGAGCACCATTTGCTGAAAAGCCTTTTTTTTTTTTCTCCATTGAAGTTCATTGGCCACTTTTCAAATATCAGCTTGTGTGGCTCTCTATTTTGTTTGCTGGGATTCTGATTGGGAGTACATGAAATCCACAGACAACTTTTGACAGAATTGACATCCTTATAATGAGCCTTTCCATCTATAAATATGGTGTATCTTTCATTTATGTAGTTCGTTAGTTTATATCAATAACTTTCAGTGTAGTATTCTTACACATAATTTTTGATGCTATAGTTAGTATTAGATTTCATCTTCTAATAGTTTGTTGCTTGTATATAAACATGTGCTTGACTTTTACAGATACTGGTTTTGCATCCAGCAGCTTTTCTAAATGAATTTCTCATATTTTCTTTCTCATAGTTTATCCAAGATTTAAAAGAAATTTTGACCACAGAGACATTTTGTTTGTGAACAGTGACAAGTTTATTTTTTTTCTTTCATTTCAATCTTTAATCTTTTCATTCTTTTTCTTTTTCTAATCTTATTGTATTGGCTACAACCCTCAGCACAATTCTGAATGGAAGTGCTTATAGCACACATCATTGTCTCAAGGGGAAGTCTTCCGATATTAAAACATTTAATACAATGTTTCCTATGGATTTTTAAAAAGATAAATTTTATCAGGTTAAATAAATTCCCATTTGTTCCCATTTGCTAAGAGTTTTTAATCACAAATACATGTTGAATTTTTCTCACTGTTTTCCCTGCATTTATTGAGGTAATCATATTCTTGTTATTGTTATCTTTTATTTTATTGATTGGGGGATTGCATTGATTGATTTTTGAATGTTAAACTAACCTTGGATGCCTGGGATAAAGCCCTCCCAATCACACTGAATATATATTTTTTATTTATTACTGGATTAGATATGGAATTTCGTTAAGAATTTTTGTATGTATATTTACAGGAGATATTGGTTTGTATTTTTCTTTTCTTGAATATGTTTGTCTGATTTTGGTATGAAGGCAATGCTATCCTCTTCAAATAAATTGGGAAGCATTTTTTTCTCTTCATTACCTACAAGATTTGAGTAAGATGGCTACTACTACTTTAACTTTTTGGTAGAATTTACCAATAAAGTTATCTGGACCTGGAGGTATTATAGTCTGTCTGTCTTTCCCTCTCTCTCTCTCTCTCTGTGTGTGTGAAGATTTTTCATTATAAATTTAATCGAATTTTAAAATTTCTAATAATGTTCATATTTATTAGTATAAAGTTATTTGTAATCCTTTTATTAATGTCTGTAGGATGTATACTGATAACTACATTTCCATTGTTAATATATTGGTGAGTTATGATTCCTATCTACTTTTTTCTTGAATAGTCTTACTAGAGGTTTATTAATTTGTATTAGTCTTTTTAATAAATCAGTTTTTGGCTTTCTTGATTCTATTGTATATCTGTTTTATATTATATTGTTAATTTCTGCCTCTGTCTTCATTATTTTTTCTCCTATTTAAATTATTTTTTTCTTCTGTCTTATTGAAATGGATGCTCAGGCAATTATTTTTAGCCTTTACTTTTTCCTAATAAATGAATTCAAGACTATAAATTTCCCTCTAAGCACAGCTTTAGCTGCATCTCACCAATTCCAAGACATGGTTTTTGTTTACCATATTTAGTTAAAAAATTTTTCTAATTTGTATTATAATTTTTTCCTTGGTCTGTAAGTTGTTTAGAAATAAATTGCTTAAGTTCTTAAAATCACATCTCAAAATAATGTAAATAATCATTTTGTTATGATATCTAGTTTAATTCTACTACATATTTCAATATATAGTCTTGACTTATTAATTTCTAATACCGGTTAGTACTTTTACCACTTTCCAGATAATGTAAGGATCTCAGAACATTTTAACTCCATTTCCTCCCTCCCACTTTTTATTATTTTTGTCTTGTATTTTAATTATATTTTAAAGCCCAGACATTGTTATTTCGTTCAACATTAACTTAGATGTACTTACATTTTTACCCTTTCTATTGCTGTTTATTTTTTCCTGCATTTTCATACTATCATCTTGTGCTTTCTTCTTGAATTACTTGCTTTAATGTTTCATTTAATGTGGGTCCATTTTATTGGTTTGAAAAATCTCTCTTCTGCCTTTCCTTTGATGAATATTTTTTTTTGGTAACAGATTCTAGATTGGCATTTAGTAATTAGTTTTTTTTTTTTTTTTTTTTTTCAGCACCTGTAATTTTCATTGTTGTCATCTGGATTCCATCGTTTCTGCTTAGCCGTCAGGCCTCACTCAGTCTTATTGATTCTCTTAACAGAAAATATTTCTTTCCCAACCACCCCTCTCCAGGTTGCTTCAAAATTCTCTCTGTGTTTGGTTTTCAGCAGTTTCACTATCCTTTGCAGATACAGTTTTATTCAAATTTATCCTGATTAGGATTTGAAACACATTTCAAATTTATGGCTTGATGTCTTCTTTCAGTGCAGCAAAATTCAAGGCGATTATTTCCTCAAAATTACTTTTTTTTAAACGTTTATTTATTTTTGAGACAGAGAGAGACAGAGCATGAACGGGGGAGGGTCAGAGAGAGGGAGACACAGAATCTGAAACAGGCTCCAGGCTCTGAGCTGTCAGCACAGAGCCTGACGCGGGGCTCAAACCCATGGACCGCAAGATCATGACCTGAGTTGAAGTCAGATGCTTAACCAACTGAGCCACCCAGGTGCCCCTCAAAATTACTTTTGAACTGTTCTCTTTCTTCACCTTCTGGGACTACAAACATTTTCTTGCAATACCACACTTTTAAAACACCCCCCCCCCCCCCCCATATTTTCCATCCTTTTGTCTCCAATGCTTTGGTCTGGGTATTTTCTTTTGACCTTTAGTTTCAGTAATCATCTCTTTGTGTCTGTTTCTGCTGTTAACCCATCTATTACAGGTTTAATTGTAGTGAATGCATTTCTCAGTTCTACAATTCTTATTTGATTCTTTTTTTTTTTTTAGATAAAATTCTCTATCTCTTCATTTAATTTCTTTAACATGTTAATGAGGTATTTTAAAGTACATGTCTAATAACTTACTATCTGTTTCTTCTATGGGTCTGTTTCTGTTTTATTTATCTTGGCTTGGGGCTTCATAGTCTTATTTTCTGAGCTGCCTAATCATGTTTGGTTGAATGCGGGCCATCAGTTGCAGAGATAAATTGAGCCTTTGGATGGTGCTTTTTGCATCCCTAGAGAACTGAGTTTTGCATCTGTCAGGCAGCTAGGGTATGGGTCAGCAACCTTAACCCAATCAGTGGTTAAGTTAATTCAAATCTGGAATGCAGTCTTTGTGAGCACTGATTTAATTTAGGTTTTTCTCTATTCCTGAAGTTAAGGCCTTTGTGGTATGCAATAAAAATCTGGATAGTTTAACATGGACTTTTCTTTTTGAACTCCAACTTTTGTCCCTCAGTATTATAAAAATATAAAAAGGTTTGCTCAGCCTTTTGGCTTCTTAAGTTGCCATTTTTGCTCAACTCCTTGATATCCTAGTAGCCACTTGGGAATCCAAAACTGATGTAAGGGGGAAAGCAGTACAAAATGTTGGCATTGCCCCTCTAAGTTTCTCTTCTTTTTGGGATCTTGGCCCCTTCATTTTCACAGCTTTGGAGACTATCTAGTGTCTGTAAAGAAATGATATATATAGGTATACATGAACATATAGTTCATTTCTTGTTTTTCATCATGGAAAGAGTGGTCTGTAACAGGCTTGTCCATTGTTATGGAAAGAAGTTACTAATATATATAATTCTCATAAATTATATATATTTAAAATCGGTATAATAATACTGAAGATTATTATGAACATCTAATTAGATCATATGTGGGAAAGCATTGAGCAAACTGGAAAGTTCTATGCAAATGCAAAGCATTATTATTATTCTAACATAGAACCTAATCTCTCTGAAACCTGTAGCAATATGGCAGAGAAGTATTTGATAATTCTGTATTTATTTTTAAAATATGGATCCTCTTAAAGGGTCAGGGTCATCTAGTGAATATGCTGCTAAATGTAGAAATTGGAGTGCTATCAAAATAGGAAGTCTTATGCCAGTGAAGCTGAGAGATGTATTTCCCCAAGGCAACCCAAAGGTAGAAACCATCACTCAGTAGGAACTTAAACCGTCCTGGTTGAGGGAGGTGGAGTGCCATTCTGATAGATGTCCAAGATGCATGTTACTAATCTATTCTTTTCTGTCAGGTCTTCTTGTCGAGATTCTCAGTGAGGAATAGTACCAGACTGTAATCCACTCAGCCAGTCATCCCATTCTCTCCACATTTGCTTAGGGATTTCACTGTAGGCAACCTTCTACTTATCTTTTTCTTTCTTTCTTTCCTACCTCATACTAGCCTTAACTTCTCTGTGAGGTCAAGCTATACAGTACAGTAGAAATTTTCGAAGGCAAAAGATTGGGAGTTAGTATTGGCCTCATGCCAGGTACTATATATACTGTAAGTACAGTACCTCATAAAGTGAGAAGACATTTCCAGATAAATCTCACCTATTTCTAAAACAGATCTTATAAACAACTGCAATAAGCATTGTGTGTTAGCTCAGGTTGAGTTAATATATGTTCTTATATAAAGGGTTATAAGAATAGTTCAAATTAATTATTCAGAGTTATAAAGGACAATGATGAATAAAAGTCAATGGTAGTATAGAAGAAACAGAAATAGTAATTGAGAGTGAGTATGGGAAGTGGGTTCTAGTGTAAATGCATTATTTGTCATAAAAGGGAGAAAACAGATGTAGTTTTATAAGTCAAGAAATAGAGATAAAAGCATTTAATATAATGTAATAATGGAACTCCTTAGAAGAACTAATGCTAGAGATCACTGAGTGATTATCTCAGGGAAACGGGATGTTTGTATGCTAAGGGAATGGAGACTCTTTCTCTTAACTTGATGCCATTCTGCACTCTGATTTTCTCCTTTGCCAAGTAAAATCTTTCTTTTATAATAAAAATAGTTTTGTCTTTTTTTTTTTTACAAGAGAACAAATCTACACCTTTATTTACTTTCCAGTAATTTAAACCTTGAGGGGTACAGCATCACACGGATTCTATGGCCAGTGGCTTGACAGGAAGGTTGCTTTGGAATTTGGCATGAACCATGCCACTGTTTCCTTGAGGATGAGTTAGTTTTCCCCAGATTACTCTGGTTTTATCTGATTTGCCACCAGGAGCCACTGCATTGTTCTTTGCTTTGTACACATAAGCACATCTCTTGCCTAGATAGAATTCAGTTTCATTTCAAGCATAAACACCTTCAATTTTAAGAAGAGCTATGTCCTCTCTCTGGTTCTGGAGAGCCCACTTTTGGCCAGCAAAATGGCCTTGGACCACAGTCTTCCAGGCATATTTATCATTTTAGGAGTTCTGTTCCCAGTAGACATCCAAAGGCTCCAAGATGGTGGAAAGAGAAAGGCCTCTTTTATAATAAAAATAATTTTAAAAAGTAAGTGGATATATTAGACAAATGCATATAGCATCAAATAAAGTTAGCAAGGTTAATAACAGAAATTAACATTTTAAAAATCAAAAAACTAAAGACAAGAAAGTGAATATATTCATAATTTCTTTGATTAAAGAGGATACCCAAATCAAATTTATAGTACTCTTCAGAAATGATCACTGTGTTACTGCATTAAAAGCTGTACTGTGTAGTTTATTCATTACAATATGGTATAAATATCCATTCTCCTATTAACAGGCATTTGGGTTGTTTTCAGTTTGGAGTTATTTCAAATCTTATTTATTTACCCATGTCGTTATCATTGACAGTGTTCTTCACCCCTTTGTGTAAACATATATTTCTACCTTGTATGATCTTCATTTTGCCTGAAGGACTTCCTTTAACATTTTTTTTAGTGGAAGGATCTGGTAGTCATCAGAGCCAAGCCTCCAGCTTTTGTATGTCCAAAAGTGTCTATATTTAACCTTCATTTTGGAAAGATGTTTGCATGAGGTATACAATGCTAATTGCTTTTAGTTAATTGCTTTTAGTACTTTAAAGATGTTTCTCAATTGTCCTCTTATTTGCATTGCTTCCAATGAGAAATCTTCTAGACTTCTTATTTAGATTCCTCTGTATGTAACATCCCTTTTTTTTCCCTCTGACATCTTTTAAAATATTCTGGTTTGAGCACTTTAATTATGATGCATGTTGGTATAGTTTTCTCTATGGATACTTTTGTAGTTCTATGAATATTCTTTTTTTAATGTTTATTTTTGAGAGAGAGAGAGACAGGGAGAGAGACAGACAGAGCATGATTAGGGGAGGGGTAGAGAAAGTGGGAGACAGAATCGGAAGCAGGCTCCACGCTCTGAGCTGTCAGCACAGAGCCGGATGTGGGGCTCAAACTCATGGACCGCAAGATCATGACCTGAGCCAAAGTCAGGCACTTAACTGACTGAGCCACCCACGTGTCCCCATATGAATATTCTTGAGCTTTGTTCGAGAAATTGTGCCGAGGATCTGTGTTTCTTAGATCTGTGGCTTTATAGTTTTCATAAAGTTTGGAAAATTCTTGGCCATTATTTTTTCAAATGTTTTTCTGTCCCCTCCATCATACTAATCCTTGAGGAATCTCATTATATACACATTTTAGCTGCTTCAAAGTTTCTCAACATCCCTAATGCTCTATTCCTTTTATTGTTGTTGTTCTGTTTTTGTTGTTGTTGTTGTTTCATTTTGGTTAGTGTCTATTATAATATGTTTATGTTCACTAACCATGTCTTTTGCAATGTCTAGCCTGCTTTTCATCCTGTCCAGTATATTATTCATATCAGACAGTAGTTTTCATCTTTAGAAGTTTAATTTGTGTCTTTTTAAAGGTCTTCTATGACTTAACATTTCAACATATGGAACCGAGTTGTAATAGTTGTTATTGTTCTTATCTGCTAACTCTATATCTTTGTCAGTTCCTGTTGATATCAGTTAATTCATTTTTTTCTTCATCATGGGTCACATTTTCCTTCTTCTTTCCATGCTTGGTAATTTTGTATTGGATTCCAGATATTGTGAAATTTACATTTTTGGATGCTGGATATTCTTGTATTCCTATTTGGGTCTTTTAATAATCTCTTCTATATCTCGACTTAACTTTTTGAACATAACTTTTAAAATGCTTTCATGTACTCATTCTAACATGTGCATCAATTTTCAGTCAGTTTTCTGATTGTTTTCTTTCCTCGTTATGGGTCACATATTGCTGCTTCTATAGATGCATGCTTGGTAATCTTTGATTGGATGCCAAACATAAATTTTGCCTTTTTGGGTGCTAGATAGTTTTGTATTCTTATAAACAGTCTTCAACTTTGTTCTGGGGTGTCATTCACTTACTTTTAATCAGTTAGTCATTTTGGGTCTTGTTTTTAAGATTTGTTAGGTGGAACCAGAACAGTATTTAATCTAGGACTGATTATTCCCCACTGCTGATTCAAGTCCCTTCTGGGTACTCAATACCTTGTGAAAATAAACTTTTCAATTCTGGCTAGTGGGAACAGGCACTATTTCTTGCCCTGTGCGAGTGCTGGGTGATCCTGATCCCTGGGGTAGTTCTTTCCTTGGCCTCATGTAGTTTTTCACACATTTGTGCTGATTGGTAGACTACTGATTCAAGGTGACCTCTGGTGATCTCTGGAGTTCCTTTTTGTGTAACTCTGTCCACGACAGGTAACCTACTTTGTCTCTCCTCCATTCAAGTAGTCCACCAGCCTCGGCCTATTTTTCCCCATTTTTCTTTACCACTTTCTGGGAACTCCCTCAAGGAAGTAAGTAAGTTGGGCCAATCATAGTGCTTACCTCATCGGTCTCCCATCTCTGTTCCAATGTCCAGTGTCATGACAACCACTGTTTCATACATTTTTTTCTTTTTCCTTTTGGTTGTTTTAAGTAGGAGTGCAAGTCCAGTCTTTTTACTTCATCTTGGTCAGAAGTGGAAGAAATTTATTTTAAAGTGTTAATTTTAGAAAGGATGTTAAGAAAGATATCCTTAAATAATGAAATAGCAAGAGAGGTATGCGATCTTGCAACCAGATACTAAATCATTCGGGAATGGGTTTACTGCTGGACATTTACTTTTGTGAAGACGCAGACTTCATACAATTTTCAAGCTTTAAAAACATGATCTGTAATTATTACAGTTCTGACAGTAGAAGTTTGAGTAATATATGGGCTTATTATTTGAGCACATAAGTATAAAAACTCTTATCACAACTTACTTTAAGGATCAAAATATCTGGATTTAAAAAAGAAGCCTGGTTATGCTCCAGGCATCTCATTCTAAACATCAATCTCTTAGAAATATTTCTTTTATAATTCCCTTTAACACATTGCCTTTGATTTATAATATCTGCTGATAACACTAGACATCCAAAACATTTATTAGTTTGACATTGCTTTAGGATATTTCAGGAGATTTTTAATATATATGAAATAGAAAATGATAATTTGAGGCACACTCTATTGCTTCTTACATGTATCTATAGTGGATCCAGTTTTGAACTTTAATAATGGGTTATTTTAATTTCGTTACAAAATTTGCACATTTTTTATGTGTTCTATGCAAAATATATGGTAAGATTGGGATAGATAAGACATCAACTAAAGTGGTAAATTATTCACCAATAATTATAGAGGAACTATAGTTTAAAATCACTTTGGTTTTAAACACTTCTGAGTTAGAACAAAAACTAAAACAGATCCATAAATACAGAGAACAAAGTGATGGTTGCTGGAGGGGAGGGGGATGGGAAGGAGGGCAAAATGGGTGTAGGGGAGAGGGAGATACAGGCTTTCAGTCGTGGAATGAAAAAGTCACAGGGATGAAAGGCACAGCATAGGGAATATAGTCAGTGGTATTACATAGTGTTGTCTGGTGACAGATAGTAGCTACACTTGTGAGCATAATGTATAAACTTGTCAAATCACTGTGTTGTACACCTGAAACTAATGTAATGTTGTGTGTCAACTATACTTCAATAATAAGTAACTGATCAATCATCTAACTCACTAACTCACTCACTCACTACTTCTAAGTTAATACATGTAAAGTGCTTAGAATAGCACTTTAGTTTATTTAGCCTGGATTATAATGGGTTCAAAACAGGTTAAAAATTAAATGATATCTGATTAAGTGATACTGATTCTGTAGGTATCTGGATCTTTGTGCTGATGACACATTGCATTCCTTGACCACCAGTCAGTGTTTGGCTTAAGATGAAACCAAGGTGGGCCACATGCCAAGGTGGAGGTTTCTTAAGCTCCCATAGTCTTTGTTGATAATTTTTCATGCTAATTCCTGCCGTGGTGGAGGTTTAACTCACAATGACACTGGATACTGAGCAAGGAAGAGTGAGACAGGAGGGAGCTGGGGGAGTTGGGGAGGGTGGGTGAAGGCCTGGAGTAGGTAGGGGCCAGGCTGGAGACCGAGGAAAGCTTATGCAGGAGAGGCAAGGAGCAGCACAGAATCTAGATGCATTCCTTTTGTGTTAACTTTGCCAGAGACTTCTCAGGGGAAATGCCTTCCCTGGAAATACATTTAGGAGACAGAGAACCAATAGAATTTTAAAGCTGGAATGAACCTTGAAGTCTGTCAGATAAAAGCAATTTAAACAGGCAAGAGGAGACTGCTGAGAATCATAGTGAGAAAATTAGTACAAAAAGCTAGCAATTCAAGAACAGCCCCACTTGTTGAGCTCATACTATGTGAAAGTTGCTTTGCTATATTTAGAAACTATAATTAAAGCATAGTATTTCTTTAAGTAATTCTCCATGTTTTTTTTTTTTTTTTGGGAAAGCAGATCATATATGATTGGTAGTGCAGCCATTACTGACATGAATAATTTTCTATTTCATTTTAGATATCAGTATTTTCCAAAAATAGGAATCCACTCAATAGCATTGTCAAAAAAGGAATCATTGAAAACTTATAACCTTTCTTTGATTTTTGGACAGACATAGGGCTACAGATTGTTCTTTATACTGAACTTAATTATCTCTCTGCTACACTCATCTGTTGTAGTTCAGTTCTTTGGAATGAAACAGAATGAGCCTTATCCATTTTAGGTATTTGAAGACAGTTTTGCAATCCCAGTTCTCCTTCAAGTTTTCATCACTTGACATGGCCCCTTTCCCCTCACAATCCTGATTATCTTTCTAGATACAGAACCAATTGTCAAGGTCTATCTTGAGAATAGAGATAAAAAGAAATATAAAATGTGCTCACTACCATTATAGTACTTATGAAATATTGATTTTTTCCCCCCAGTGCCTGTCATGTATCTTTATGCCCAACAGGTATGACGGGCTAACAGCTACAAAAGGGGAATTTTAACAAATAAGATCAATTTAAGGGGTCTGGTGTGTTGTAAGTGGCCATAAAATTTTGGTTGCAGCATATGTTGTCCAGACATACACATCCCATTAGGAAAGGAAGGATGCCAATTAACTAGTTTATTCAAAAATTATTTTATTCATCCATTCGGCCTTGCAACATTTCTCAGAATACGTTCTGGGGACCACTCTACTGAGAAAAGTTTTTGTGGTTATGTAAGCTCTGCATGCTGTGTGGCTTCTTTGAGGTTCTCTGCAATAAATTTTACATAAAGGATTCTGATCAATCCTGTAGCAAAAGAACCTCCTTTAACATTGTTTCAATCAGTTTTTCCAAACTTAATTTTGCTATGGGAAAATTTGTGTTTAACATTCATTGACTTCTTGTGGAACATATTTTGGAAAACACTGTCTTCAAACATTGAACCACAGAATTGACTGGACTTTTTATTCCAAACATGTCAGTGTAAGTATAACCATTTTCTTAAAAAATTTTTTTAAGTCTATTTTTTCTTTTTTTTGAGAGAGACAGAGACAGAGCTCAAGTTGGGGAGGGGCAGAGAGAGAGAGGGAGACACAGAATCCAAAGCAAGCTCTAGGCCGTCAGCACAGAGCCGGATGCGGGGCTCAAACTCATGAACCATGAGATCATGACCTGAACCAAAGTCAGATGCTTAATCGACTGAACCAGCCAGGTACCCCTAACCATTTTCACGAAAAATGGTTCTTGTAGGAAGACTGACTGACATCTGAACTTGACTCATTTCTACCGAAGATTTATCACAAAACCCTATCTGAGGGGAGCTGAGTGTAGCATAAGAAACAGAGGAAACCAGCAAAGTATATTGGCATGTGATTTTGAGGGAAATTCATGAAAGAGCTAGAAGATGGAAACATCATAAAACTGGAAGGAACCTTGAGAAATTTTTGTCTCTATTCCATGGCTTCCTTTCCTTAACTAAGACAGTATTCATTAAACCATCATCCATCATGAATGTATTTGGATTAAGTCAGAGTATTTACAAATCACTAACTATAAGGTGATACAAATAGAGACAAAACCGTTGCGCCAAAGAGCTTACAATTTAACCACAGAGAAAAGCTATATATCCACAAAATAATCAGATAATGATAGAAGGCAGTATGTAATTAGCTGTTGAGTTGAGTGGCTCAGATTATAAATACTCTGGAGTGGAGACAAGGAAGTTACCCCTGTGAATGGAGTTAGAGAAGGTTTTCTATTTTTAAGAACTCCTCAAAAGGAGAGTTTAAATTTATCTTAGTAACCATTGTTGCAAGAGAATAACTGTCTCAAAGTTCTTTATGTTTAACAAGCGTATTTATTGCTGGAGTTCATACAAATTTCTCTTGGGCAGTCTTCACTAGGAATGGAGAAAGGACAGTTCCTAATATAATAATAAGATTACTGCTAGGAGAATATTTTCATGAAAAGATCATCATGGTTCTTCTTTGTTACCAGAGGGTTTTATAAAACATTTAGATCAACAACATATAGGTATGCAATTCAGTGACTTCAGAGAATAGTTGGGGGAAAACCAGAGGAGTTATGATAAGAAATAAATAAAAGAGGGGCATCTGGGTGGCTCAGTCGGTTAAGCGTCCGACTTCGGCCCAGGTCACGATGTCATGGCTGATGAGTTCGAGCCCCGAGTCAGGCTCTGTGCTGACAGCTCAGAGCCTGGAGCCTGCTTCGGATTCTGTGTCTCCCTCTCTCTCTGCCCCTCCCTAGCTCATGTTAGCACTCTTTCTCTCTCTGTCAAAAATAAATAAACTTTAAAAAAAAAAAAAGAAAGAAGAGAAGATAAAGTCTCACAAAGGCAATGTGATGCAAGCATCAGAAGGAAAAGAGTTAATAGGGAATGTATATTTAAATAAGTGAAGACCAAAAAAGAAAAAAAAAAAAAGATACACACAGGAAGCAGGTCCATGGGATAAGTGGATGGCTGAGTTTAACATATGGAAACCAGACAGCAAGGATGGGTCAGAAGAGAGGAACAGCCACCTGGGGATAAATATAGCAGCAGATAAGAAGAAGTGGAAATATTGGATGGGGGGTTTACTTCCTATTTTGGAAAGATAGGGGAGAAAGAACACTCCATTTTAAGCAGTTTAAAAATTATATACTTCCCTCTTTTTCAAAAGGGTTATGTAATTTGTAAATGCTAGAGCAGACCTTTAAAAACACTGGCATCACTCTCCATGTTATTTTTAAGCACCTTTTCTTTCATTAAGCACAATTAAGCTATCAAGTGCTCTGTTTTAACTATGCGGAACACAGTTCCCACAGCCAGGAGCACAGTGTATCAGAAACATCATGAACAATTCTGAACTTGCACAAAATATAATTGGCCAATTTGGAGACATTGTTTTGCACAGTATGATGTGTCTCATACATTTTTCATATAGAGGCAATGCATTTTATGAGACACACAATAAGCATATGGAAATACATGCATTCTCAGGAGGCTGAGAGGAACGGAGCAGGGGGATGGGAGAGAACTAAGCTGAGCCGAGTGAGATTTGTGAGCTCTGAAACTTGACAAGCTTGGAAAAAAAAAAAAAAAACTATTCTAGGCAGGCTTTCCATGGCACTTACAATGCTAATTATAACTGGTGCACTCCATTTTTTTCCTTGCTATAATTTCTTTACTGGTTTTAATTAAGTGCTTTTAGTGTCTATTAGGAAGGTGGAGGAACAAGGAGGGTGAGAATTTGCTTACCAGACAAGTTTTGCATTGTTCTCACTCATTTCATGCCTTACCCAACCTGTGCCTTTGTTAATCTTTTACACGATTACCTACATTTCTGCTAATTGATGGCTTTTTATTCTCTTCTTTTGCTAATTCTACAAATTAAGGTTCTACTTAAATGTTGTCAAGTTCAATCAGTATCCTCTTTTTAGTAGTATTAGAGTAAATGGGTAATCATCTTTTGTTGATTGACATGTGGTAATATTAAAAATTACTGATGCAGCTTGAAAGTGTCTTTGTAAAGAATACTGAGGAACCACTGAAATGTGGTGGAAAAAGCCTCCAGTGGAGGCTGAGCTCATATTTGCATGGACAGACTTGGATCTGGGATGTAGAAGGAGCACAGGGCTCCATTCACTTCTGCTTCAGCTGAGTCAGCACTCACTGACCACAGTGTTTGGTACAAAGCACATTTGTAATAACTTCGGGATCACATTTGAAAATTTAAAGCTGAACATTCACATTATAGCATTCAATTTGTACAGGTCAGTTGTATTCAAAACGAAGGAATAAAATCCTTTTTATTCATTCACCTAATCACTGAATGTATACTGGGTGCCTTCCAGTGTGTAAACCACAAGAACTGATGTAGAACTAGGTCTATGGAAGGAGCCCATCTCAAGAAGCTGACATTCTGATGGCGAGAGAGAATATGTAAGGAAATAAGAACTATTCAGAGATATCATTATTTATTTATTTATTTATTTATTTTTTGTCATTAAGCATGTATATGCTGACTACCGTGTCAGGACTTACAGTAGGGGATAAAAATATGAAAATGGGGAGAACACAGTATTTGTTCCCAAAAGATTTGTTAACTGGGTTGGGGGCACAGACTTATAAATAAACAATTATAGCAATGGAGTCACTGTTATTATGTAATTATATGGAAGCATTTCTCAGCACCCTGAGAAAGAAGTACTGAATGCTACAAGGAATCAGGCATGGCATTCTAGAAGAAAACTGAGAGACTGTCTCAGTGTAGTTTGAAATCTCTACTCCAGTTATGTTTCAGTTTCTTGTTCTAGATTATGTGAGCAAACAAATAGTATCCTTTCCTTTTTTTTTTTTTTTTTTTTTTTTTGCTTAAGCAAGTTTAAGTTTGTTTTCTGTCACTTAAAGACAAAATAATTCTGTAAAATTCAGAGCCAGGCAGAGCCTTGTATATATCACTGCAAAAGTGTTAAGTGAGATATTAAGAAGCCATCATAATAGGATACTTGTTTTGTCTTTTAACTAGAAAGTTTGCTTCATTTACATTTAAACTATCTTCTTGCACATTGTACAATTATCTTCCTTATTTGTGTGTTAGAATTTATCTCTGCTATCTTACTTTGTGTTTTCTATTTACCGTATATCTCTTTTTTAATGTTTTATTTATTTTTGACAGAGAGAGAGAGAGAGACAGAGCATGAGCAGGGGAGGGTCAGAGAGAGAGGGAGACACAGAATCTGAAGCAGACTCCAGGCTCTGAGCCATCAGCACAGAGCCTGATGCGGGGCTCGAACTCACAGACCGTGAGATCATGACCTGAGCCGAAGTCGGACGCTCAACCGACTGAGCCACCCAGGCGCCCCTACCATATATCTCTTTTTTAAAAACAAATTTCTGCTTTTTTCCTGGATTCATAACATTTTCACCATTCTTTGTCTTTCTTTTACTTATTTGGAAGTTAAACATTCTATTTCTGTTCTTGTAGTTATTGTTACATTTTTAACATGAAGGCTAAGTAAAAAATCAGTCAGTATTTCTTTCTTCTGCCAAATACAGATACTTTAATGCTGTAATGTCCTTCACCATTCCCTTCCGTATCAAAATTGTTGTTTGGCATTGTCCTCCCCTGCTATTATCACTATTGTTGTATTTATAACTATATTTTTGTGGGTTTACTAAAAATTTACAATTTTACTGCTTGCTAACTTATCTTTAACCTACTATTTTCTTTGGCTTACTTTCTTCATTTTGAAGTATCAGATTTTTCAGCTATCTGGAGTAGTAAAACCTCTCAGTCTTTGAGAAAATCTTTATTGTGACCTTGGATTTGAAGGATAGTTTGGTTTATGCAGGATTTGATGATGACACTTGGACTTTTGCCTCACCTAGACTCATTCTCCACTCTTTTACATCCTTCTCGATGCCCAAGAGACTGAGATCTATATAGACTAAATTGATGTCTCCTTGGCTTCATATTGGATAAAACAATGGGAGACTGGCAGAAGAGAGATTGGAAGGAGGAGAAAAAGATGGGTATTATTTCCTTCTAGAAGTCCTTTCTGATGGGTTACCATAAGCTGACTGCTTCCCTTGACCAAAGGCCAACGCTACCATTAGGTGGCCTTCCCCACCAACTTTCTACAAGTTCTAGTAATTGCTCGTCCCTCTTATTTCTTTAGGTTTAAGAGTATCATTTCTAGCTGCTAGTAAGCCTGTGCTACTACAGCTTCCCTTGATGCTTTTTTCTAAACCCTACTCTTACTCATACTTTGTATCTAGTCCCTCTATTGAATTCTCCTCAATTATTGAGTTGAATGAATCTTTTCTTCCTAGTTATAACAGTTGTTTTCCCTTTAACATAAAAAAAAAAGGCTTTCCCATTACTTTCTGGCTTTTATTATGATTGGTGAGAGGTATGTTATCAGACTAACTATTGTTCTTTTTTGGGTTTCTGTCTTTGTCTTTGGTTGCTATTAAGACTTTTATCACATCATTGGTGTTTTGTTGTCTCTTTTATCATGCATGAGGGAGATTTTTTTATTTATGCCACTTGGTATGCTTTTTAAATTTGAGGATTGATGGCTTTTGTCAGTTCGAAAAGTTTTAGTTATTTCTTCAAATACTACCTCTCTTTTTGCGTATTCTCTCCTCTTGTAATTCCTATTAGATATACTCTGAATCTTGTATTCTCCAGATAGATCTTACATTAACCTTTCTGTTCTATTTGCCATCTCTATGAAGAGAGATCTCTGCGCTAGTTTATGCATAATTTTCTCAGGGTCATATTCGAATTCACTAATTATTTCTTCAGCTATGTTTAATATGCTGCTCCCCAGTTGAGTTCTTAATTTTAATGAATACTTGTATGATGTTATTGCTCCTTTTTAAGTTGCCATTTTTTTCATATTGCCCTTCACTGTTTTTTCCCCCTTTTCTTACTCTTTTAATAGTTTTAAGGAAGTATGTTAAGTAAGTTACGTAAGTATGTTTAAGGAGTGAGTTTTATACTCACTTCCAGCTTAGTTTATCTTATATTCTTGATAGTGTTAATCTCACTGTTACATTTTCTGATTCTCTCAGCAAACCACTTCCTCTTGTGTTTCAACTCATTTTTATCACATATTTATTTATAAGGATATCATGTTCATGCTTTGAATGGTAGAAGGTTGCTGCAAAATAGTTTTGCCTTTGCTTCTGTTAGGTGCTCCAAGGGTTTCATTGATCCAGAAACACTCTTTATATTAAAATTTTTATCATTTTGCAGATTCATTCAGGCTTTAGGTAACATAATACTGTATTCACACCTGTGTGTGTTAAAGGCCTGAGAGTTCAATTTCTCATGGGAGTCTTTATCTCCATAAAAGTTGAGCAGATATAATCTTTCTTGACACTTCCCCAAAGCTAGTGACAGTCTTTCTTTTCCTGAGTCCCAGTTAAAGATTCTGTTTCCAGATTTTTACCTTGCCTGGCCTCAAAGCTATATTTCCTATCACTGCTTGGATATTTGCTGCATAGCCAAATAGATCCAATATACCACCAGGCTATATTATCATTTCGGGTCATGAGCTTAATGTTCTGCCTTTGGATCTGGATTTGTTTCTGATAGATTTTCCTTTTTGTCTTTTGAGTTCACCTCTGTATTAAAATATTTTGTTATATTTTATTTTTTACTTCTATATTTATAAAGGGAAGAATGTTCTCTCTTCTGTGTTCTGTTTGAAGTTCCTCCCATGGAAGAGTGGAAGGATGAAAATGCAGAAAGGCAGACCCAGGAATTTAAACAGAAAGGAAAATTAGTCAGCAACCATGTACCACAAATCACCACTTGAACAATGAAGGCTCATGAGATCAGAAGGTTGTTCCAGACAAAAGAGGCTGCAAAGCCAAGAGTAGACCTTAGGGAACCAAAGGGAACTAGTTCCTGTGTCTCCTTCCTCCCCATTTCATTATCATAAGCTCCTTGCTTATTATAAATAAGAATGCTCCATTTTCTTCATGCACTTTGAAACCAATAGTGGAAGAAATGAAATGATCTTAGTGCTCTCAAGTCACTGTGGAGGTCCAGCCAAAATCAATGGGTGAGGATGCTTAGAGAGAACATGCCGGGTCAACTCCCATGCAACAGAATTTTCACTAGTTTTATCTCTATCAGGGGCATGTGAGATATGCTAATGCATAGCATTCCATCAAGAAACACGAAGAACTCAAACTGCCACAAAACAAGACTGCCTAACATTAGAAACGCTAATTTTGTAATTGGGTCATTTTAATTTTATTCACTGATGTTAGACTCCAGCTATTGGTGGAGATACTACTGAGCACTTAGGTTAACACACACACACACACACACACACACACACACACACACACTCCTCCCTCCCAGGAGACCTCCTCCTTCAACTCCCATGCCTGCTGTGTTGTGGAGAATCTGTGTGACCCTGTAATGTAACAGCCATGCCCCTCCCTTTTCCATTTGGACTCCAAGCAACAGTAAGACTAGTTCATCAACTATTCATTTGTGGGGACTTTGCCATTCCTCTACTCAGCAGAAGACAATTTCCTCTGTGTTGCAACTCTATATTTGGCGAGAGGATAGGAGGGTTGGCACGACCAGAGCTGGCTACTAAAAGCAGGCACAGTAAAACCCCACAATGGTTTGCCTCTTTTTCAGTTTGGCACATCATGTTAGGAGCTGGAATAGAGAAACATTTGTAATAGATTGCAGTTGGGAGAAAGGGTGATGGTGCTTCTGTAGAAGTCCTGTGTTTCTTTTCCCCTCTTTCGGTGGAATAGCCATGAGCCTCACTTTGGTTTTTCATATTTTAAATTCAGCCTGTACTGAACTTGCCACAGAAATAGATCTGCACTGACACTCCCACACTCAAGCTGCCGGTGCTGCAGACACAGGTTTTGACATTGCTTGAGCCAACCCAGAAACTAGAAAGTTGAAGTAGAATTAAAGAGGTTGTTCCATGAATAGGCACAGTTCCTGGTTGGAAAACCTGGATCATATTTTATTTCCATCTCTGACACTCTTATAAATCTTTAACATCAACACTATGCCTGTCACATAGTGATTGCCCACATTTACAAGGTCTCGCTAAAACAGGAATTGCTTTATGACACAGGCATATTTTTTGCCTAAGTGAAAGGGCACAGTGGGAATTGTCCTCACTTGGACAAGGTCTGCTGTAGATGCCTGATCCCTGGAAGTTAGAATGATGGAACCACTGGGTCAAGGCCAACTATCAGAGTGGGAGGTCAGCATCAGGGAGGGCTGGAGGGAGGTAACAGGAGGTCTTGGTGGATGGGTGGGACAGAACATCAAAGGTGGAGGTCTGGAAAGGCAGTCTGAGGTGTCAGAGACACTTGCTGTGGGGTGGGGGAGGTGGGGCTCACTCTAGGGCTGAAAACCAGAGCAGCTCTTAAGCTCTTGGAACAATGCTAGGTTGGAGTAGAAGGACGGAGAGACCCTGGAGACTAAAAATATCAGTTAGCATTTACTGAGTAACTGAGCCAGGCACTGGGCCAGCAATGTTCTGTACACCAATCACAGTTCATATCATGGCACATTTCATATGCTTATTCACTTCTGGATCTCCCACTGAGTTGTGAGTTTCTTGAGGGATGGCCCTATGTCTTGATCACTTAACAGGGAACCTTAGCATCTAGAAAGCATTTGGTAAATGTTTGTTAATTGACTGAGTGAGTGACATTCCATCTTTCAACAAACCCTATGTTTGGGTTGACAAAGCCAAGAGTCAGAGAGATTAGGAGACTTGCCCAAGGTCACCTACACAGGTAATTGCAAAGACAAGTTTTGAATGTTCTTTACATGAAACCACACTACTTAAGGGACTGAATCAGAACTTAGGAACGTAGGGGCCCAGATTCGGGAAATGGGATTCAAAGTGGGGAAGTTTTCAAACTAGAAGTTCTCTGAATGTGGAAGCACAACCAAGCCCCAGGGCTGACTTGCGATAAAATCCTTGAACTACTGGTATTATACTAACCACATTCTCTGTGCTCTACCCTCCTGTCCTGCCCATTCCTGCTTGTTCCATAGGGGTAAGGGTACCAGACAAAATTGAGGACACCAGGTTAAGTTTGAATTTTAGATAAATATATAATTTTTTAGTATAAATATGTCCCAGGTATTGCTTTTAAAAATATTCATTATTTATTTGAAATTCAAATATAACTGGCATCCTGTACAGTGGCCCTCCGCCTTATCCACGGGGCATACATTCCAAGACCCCCGCTGGATGCCTGAAACCACAGGTAGTATTGAACCCTATCTATACTATGGTTCTTTTTCTATACATACATACCTATGATACAGTTTCGTTTATAAATTAGGCACGATAAAAGATTAACGACAGTAGCTGTTAATAAAATAGAACAATTATAACATATAGTGAAAGTTATGAGAATGTGGTCTCTTTCTTTCTCAAAATATCTTATTGTCCTGTACTCACTCTTCTTGTGATGACATGAGATGATAAACTGCCTACGTGATGAGATGATGTGAGGTGGGTGACTGACGTGGGCGTCGTGACCTAGCATTAGGATACTATTGACCTTCTGAGGATATGTCATAAGGAGGACCATCTGCTTCCAGACCACAGTTGATTGTGAGGGAAGCAAAACCGCAGATAAGGGGGTGACTACTGTATATTTATTTGCTATTGCTACATTTGGCAACCCTAGATGAGGGTTGGTTTTAAGGATATATATGTAGGAATCAGGAGATATGTTAAACCACCTCAGTAGCCCCAAAGCTGATTACAGAGGCTCCCAGCACTTCTGTGGCTGGGGTGTTCAGTGGGAACTAAGGAGTGCTGGAAAAATGGCCCGTTAGGTTCTTATTTAACCATAGCTCAAGTGCCCTCTTGTTACCTCCTCCAAAAGGGAGCCCTTTGTTCCTGTGCTGCTTCCTTCCTCCTGTGCATGTCACTGTCACACTTCCCAAGAGAGCATATGGCTAGGCTAATGTGCCACCAATCAGAATGGAGGGCCTGCCCCAGAGTAGATGCTCAATAAATACTTCTTTGACAAGTGAACAAGTAAGTTTCAGAATGGTCACCTCAAAGTGGTTGATCTCATGGATGTCCATACAGTCTATGGTCAACTTTGGCAGCATATTCTCAGGTTTAGTCAGTTGTCGCTAGGGTATCAGGGCCAATTAGGCCAATGTCAAAATATACGAGTTTTTTTCTGAACAAACCTCTTGGGCTGCTTTCTCAGTAGGGATCCGTGAGTATAAACAGGCAGTCTAGAACATTTTATCCTGTCTGGTTCACATGGCCTCTTCAATATGCCATCCTTAGACTGTTAACAACCAATAAGCTCTAGTCACAGTAATGTGAGGGTAATTATATAATTTGTTATCTAAACTAGGATATTTTGGTGCATCAAAGGAGATGCTGGTCACAATGCCACTGGGACAAATGATATAAACCTGGACTGTTCTGTGCAAACTGGGACATACTGACAACCCGGTTTTTGTGAAACATAAGCACCCTTTGGAATCTCCTGGATACTATAATCTCCAAATGCCACTCTTCGGTCACAGTGACCGTATTACCCAATCAGCTGTAGTGTGCTCCTATACTGTTTTCTCTCAAGGTAGTTTTTCAGGGGAGATTCTATGAGGTTTTCCTCACAAGTATGATTCATATAATATTTTGCTGAGAATATTTCTGTCTCCATAACTTGACCTGAATCTCTTAGAAATGGCGGTCCATGCCATTTACCTGCGTGTTCTAGCATCTGACACATTTCCCGACCCCTACAAAGTGTAGTTGCATCAACAGCAACAGGCTATTATGCTATAGTAATAAACTACCCTTAAACCTTGGTGGCTTGTGAGAAAACGAATTATTTTCTTATTTTCTTTACACCATATGTCCAGAGTTGGTCAGCTTGTGCTCTGTTCCACATCCTATTTAATCTGGAACCCAGACTGATGAGCAGTTCTTATCTGGAATGTTGCGGGTCTCATGGCAGAGAGAATAGAGACAACGTGGGATCACAGACCGGCTCTTAAAGCTTCTTGTCAGAGGAGAGAGTTACTTCCACTTGCATTTCATTGCCAAAGCGAATCATACAGCCAAGTCTGTTCCAGTGGGAAGGAAGGTATAATTCTCTTACAGGGAAGAAAGCAAATGTTTGGGACAATAGTACAAAATCTACCACAGTGCCCAGTAAATGTGAATGGAACTAAACTTAGCATTATTATTTAAGTTGATATAACCCATACTTTCCTGACATGAAGATGGGGAGAAGTGGGATGAGATGGGATGGGGTAGGGGAAAGAGTGTACCCCGTGTGCAATGTTTGAGGAGCCCAGCTTGTATGCTCCCCTTTATGCTTTCTGTTCAGGCACATTTGCACCTGGGAGGGATGAGAAAAAGCTTCAGTTCTAGTCTTTCCTCTCCCCATCTTTAAGGATTATCTTTCTCCTTTCATAGGGCTGGGAAGAGAGTCCATCTATCCTAGCAGGAGTAGTGAATAACAGCTCTCTGATTCCAAACCATTCTAGCTCTGGGATTATGATATGAATTGCTCCAATTAATGGACACCTACCAACTCTCATGTACTGGGCCCTCAATATTATCGAGGTTCTTGCCTTTAGGCAGCTTGCACTTCAGGAGAGAAGCAAGACATGTGCAGCTAATTCTAGATGAGGTATAATATGTCAATCCCTCACTGCTTGGAGTTCCTATAGTTTAACCCACTTGAGTTTCTCTGATTTCAAATCCTGGCCAGATTCAATTTAACCAGACATGCCAGCTGTGGATGGAGTCCCATGGTTATTATAGTGAATCCAGCCTTCTCCAAAAAGCCTTTCTCTACTTGGGCAGAATAGACTTAGTTCCTACAAGACTTAGTCTGACCTCTTTGTTCCCTCTCCTATGCTGTATAATTATACAAATACAACTATATTTTTCTTAGTGATCTCACATTAGAATGGGGAGAGGAATCTGGTCACAGTCCAGGGAAGACCATTTCTATCCAGAAGAGCTAATCAGACCCAACAGGCATGAACCAGGAATTCATAGGATCCACCCCAGGCACACCACAGACATTCTTAGTCATGACAGTTCCCTTTCCAAGGCCATCCTAAAGACCATAGCACTGCCTTACAGAAAATCTCTTAGGTCCTAGGCAAGCCATTTTTGCCACCCATGTTTCACTAAGTGCTTTTGGGAAATTTGAGAATTATTGTAGGTGTTGGGACACATCTCTTATGGTTCAACTATACTTCTAAGCCCACTTCTCAGCAGATTCTTGAGCTCTGATCTATGAATTTTCTGATCCCATGTTGACATCTCAGATTTCTATTTTACCCATGAAAAACCAGAGTGCAGGGAGATTCAAGCATCTGCCTAGGGTCACATGCTTGATTGACTGAAACATTCTACAAGTCTACAAGGTTGACACTGTATAGGAACTGGAACCTGTTCAGACAGTTAATGGCAAGAATGATGGGGCAAGTTTTCCTGAGTTCTATGAACACATCTCTTTTTAGATTTTTCAATTTATAAGTGTCATGTTAAATAAGGTAACTCTGGTGAGCATGTAATGCCTGTTTCACAATAGTACTGATTCTTTAAAAGTCAGATTTCTGAGTCATGCTGAGTTATTCACATGAACAAAACTTGAACCTGACAAATGGAATAACAGGAGCAAACACAGTGACATCACATATCTCTTCTATAAAAGGTTGGAGAGACCCAGAAAGGAAGTTTCTCCAGGAATTCAGGCAAAGTTGGATATTGAACATCATTCAGTTGCAATGATAGTTAAAGAAGAATCTTATCTAATGAACTTAATAAAATTGAGATATTGCCTTTAAGAGCAACAAAGTGCTGTTGATGTGAAATTTAACTACTTAACAGTTAAAACTAAACAATTATAAATTCCACTTTGCTGGCTCCATGAAGATCCTTATGCTGCTTGGATTCCTTTGGGACTCTCCTACTCCTTCTCTAGGTGTTAAAATACTGCTCATTTTTCAGGACAAACTCTTATTCATGAGTTTCTTAATTCCTCTGGTTGTAAATAACTTCTCTGTCCTTGGCAGTGTAATGATAATTTGAATAAGCATACTTTATAGCTTTCAGCATCTTCTAGCCAGGCACATATAATAATTATCTTCATGTTTCATTTCCTCTGCTGTATAATAAGCCACCTGAAGACAGGGATCGTGTCTTTTCTCTTTTGTGTTCTCTCAAGGTCTAGCACTGTGCCAAGTACATATTCTACATTTTCCAAATGTTTGTGCAATTAAATGAAACTGAATTACATTAGAATTGATAGGGGCAAGGCTGAGACCAAGCCTGAAAAACATTGTCTATTGACATAAAATAAACCAAAGAAATCTTGAGAATTTTAAACATCAGAGTTAAGATAGGGAAATAATGTACTTTTCAAACTTGGAAATATTTTTCCTTTTTGTTCATTGTGTATTGTGTACGATATCAAAAATGAGTTAACTATATTATATTTTGTGCTTATAAGAAAATATATTTCCTTATGGAAATAATAAAAAGGCAATGAAATATTACTTTCCTCTTTTGCTATGCTTATATCATCCTGAATAATACAAAGGGCACGTTAATGACCTGTGTTAGGAATTTGGCTTTTTAAAAAAATCATTACAGGAAGAGTTTTAAAAATTTCAAATGCCATGTGCAGTCTTTTTTTAAGTATAATTTACTGTCTGATTGTCTAACCTACATTGTGTAAAGTGTGCTCTTTGTTTTTGGGGGTAGATTCCTGTGGTTCATCGCTTATGTGTAACACCCAGCGCTCATCCCAACAAGTGCCCTCCTCAATGTCCATCACCCATTTTCCCCTCTCCCTCATGCCCCCATCCACCCTCAGTTTGTTCTCTGTATTTAAGAGTGTCTTGTGGTTTGCCTGCCTCCCTCTCTGTTTGCAACTATTTTTTCCCCCTTCCCTTCCCCATGGTCTTCTGTTAAGTTTCGCAAGATCCACATATGAGTGAAAACATATGATATCTGTCCTTCTCTGACTGACTTATTTCACTCTCCTTGTTTAGTGGTAGAATAGGGGGCCAGACCATGTAGAAACACTGGCATATTTTATGAGTGGGTGAGGCTGAGACCAGCTCAACCTGGGGTGAGGAAAAGATAAAAGGGACAAAGGCCAGCCATGACATACTGTCAGCCCGTGGGCCCGGGATGTAGTGCACATACCTCTCCACAGCAGATTCCTTAAATAGATGCATTACTCTAGTCTAGCGTGACATTTTGTGTAAAGCGTGTATACTTTGCTTGTTTAAAGAAAGTTTGTATAGACAATATTTGAAATCTATTGATACTCTAGGTAGTAATGAGTGTATAAACCAATACACAGGGGAAATAGATAAAGAAATATTTGTTAAGTACCTCCAGTGTAGTAGATAATGTGCCTTTAAATAATAATAATAATACTAATGAGAGTAAACATAGTAAGTTATTTTTAATCAGTGCTTACTGTGTCCATACACTGAGCCACTTAATCCTTCAGCAAATCTTATAATGCATTCTGTCCATTTTATAGATGAGTGAAGTACCTCCGTGATTTTAAGCAACCTGTTCAAGGTCAGATCATGCCAGCACCAGGATTTGACCTGGTCTAGCCAGGGATGGTATGTTTGCGAAGGTAGACCCCGTCTCAGTCTAGATCAAAGAACAGAGGTTTGTTTTCAATAAAATTTTTAAGTAAAATTTTTATTTTAGAATACTTGGACAGAAAAATTGTGAAGACAGTATAGAGTTCTCTTATACTCAACACTCAGTTTCCCTTATTGCTAACATACTAAGTTAGTATAGTTAATTTGTTACAATTAATGAATCAATATTGACATATTATTATTAACTAAGCTCCATAGTTTATTCAGATTTCCTTAGTTTTTACCCAATGTCCCTTTTCTGTTAGGGTCCTATCCAGGACACCACATTACATTTACTCATCATGTCCCTTTAGGCTCATCTTAGTTGTGATAGTTTCATAGACTTTCCTTGTTTTTCATGACTATGGCAGCTTTGAGGAGTACTGGTCAGATATTTTGTAGAATGTCCCACAACTGAGGTTTGTCTGGTACTTTTTTTGTCCTTTAGGGTTACGTGTTTTGGGAGGAAGACCACAAACGTAAAGTACCATTGTCATCACATCCTCTCAGAGTTACATGCTATCAATATAACTTACTGTTGATGGTGACCTTGAATGCCTGGATGACCTAATTTTGTCAGGTTTCTCCACATTTCAGTTATTTTAAAAAGGTTTTGTTGTTGTTGTTAAAATAATGCAGAGATATCTCACAGAAATGAATTATGGGTTGTTCTAAACGAATTGAAAATCATCAGGAAGCCACTATCTCTAATTTTCTCTCTTTGGGACTGTATGGTCTCTCATTTCCTTTACTTTGGGTGTTTTCTTCATTATTTCTTCTTATTTTTTACTAACTGGTGATAGATTTCTGGCTCTGGGTAACTACATCCTGATTTTCCTATTCTCTTTTCTTCCTGTGTTTTGACTTGGCTCCCAGCAACCTGCTCCACATCCCTCTCACCTTTTTTCTGGTCTTGATCCTGCTTAGCACGTGTCTCACTTTCTTCTAGTTTCTTTTCCCCATTGCAGGTGCCTCTCGATCACAACTAGTGCCAGTCGCTGTCCCAAGCACTTGTCTATGAACTGTTTTGCTTTAAAAAAAATCCTGTGAAGTAGGTAAAATATCTCCAGTTTTACAGATGATGAAATTGGAGTCCAGAAAAGGTTAGGAAACTTTCCTGAGTTTCTGCAAGTGTCCTTGATGCCTATACCCAAAGGTCTAAAGGCACAGCACCACGATTGTTACTATTCTATTGTTTCATGTAAACTTACAACAATCCTCCAAAGTTAAGTAGCTTGCCTGAGATTAGCCATTTAGTAACTGGTGGAACTGGGCTGAGACCCTGGTTTTTCATAGCCTGAAGTCCACTGTACCAGCTTGCCTTCCATAATATTACAACATATAAATTAACCTGATGGAAGTCATTATTCTAGGCCTTTTTTGGAGAGGTGAAAATAAAGATGTGAAACCTATAATACTTAACTATCTTATCTCTCTGAATGAATCAGTTCAGATTGTGGCTTTGGCACTCATTGGCATTCACCTTGAGCAAGTACTCCATGCTGATAAGGGAGCTGTTGATCTGGGCCTTGTGATTCAAATTGGTACTAGAAAGTTGACAAGGCTAGTGGGTGGGAAGAGTAGAAAGATCAATACACAGTAAAGAACACTGAACCTTCCATAGATGGCAAATGTGTTGTTTTGTGAATCTTAAAATTTTTTTTATGTTTATTCATGTTTGAAAGACAGAGAGAGACAGAGCACAAGCAGGGGTGGGTGGAGAGAGAGGGGCACACAGAATCTGAAGCAGGCTCCAGGCTCTGAGCTGTCAGCACAGAGCTCGATGTGGGGCTTGAACTCACAAACCGTGAGAGCATGACCTGAGCCGAAGCCAGATGCGCAACCGACTGAGTCACCCAGGCGCCCATGTTTTGTGAATCTTAATGTGCATGTATATTTTGGCCTAAGGGATCAGTGTAAATGGCTGAGATCCATGCAGATTGAGGGTGTTTCCTGATACCCCTAATATTCTGAGATATTGAGTGATTGCCATGGCCTTGAACTTGTAGGGAACAGCCCCACATTATCTTGAGTTCTTTTAGTATAGCTAGGGGATATAGTAAAGACAGAGTAGTAGTGAAGGTGAAAGATGATAGCAGCTTGAGCTAGGGGGTACCAAAGAAGATAGTGACCAAAAAAATAATGGTTTCAAGATATTGAATGTGGAGAAGTGGAAGTTGTTAAGGATGATGGATGGGTGGTAGTATCATTTACTGAGATAGAGACACTGGCAGAAGACCACGTTTGGTTGGGGTGAGGTAGGGCAATCATGGCTATGGATTCTTTAGACATCTGAATGGAGTACCAAGGGTAAACTATTGGATATATGGTTTGCACTCAGGAAGAGGGCTGGGCTAAAGATATGCATTTGTGAGTCACCTGTATACAGGTAAGTAACACTATGGGTATTGTCCAAAGCTCCTAGAGAAATCAAAGAGTGAAAAGAGAATAGGGTCTAATGGCCAAATAATGATTAATTTGTAACGGAAAAAATAATTAATAGGCTAATAAATTGGAGGCAAGCTGGAAAAAAATCCAGGCAAATAAGTATGAGAACTGGAAACAATGCAGTGCTAGGGAAGAGACTATTTCAATAAGAGATAAATTATAGATTAACAGACTATGAAGTCATTAGTTAATTTGTCAATTAATCAAGCAGTTAGTGAAAACTTCTGTGTTAAACAATGGTTAAAAAAATGGGACTAGAAAGAACATTAGGGTCCCAGTAAGCTCAGCTCTTTGACATGCTTTCCTGATTTGAGGTAGGGGCCGATTGTGAACATCTATATTAACCATTCTCCTTCTGATTTTGTCTACTCTTTTATTTTTGTCATTTCCAGGCTTCTCTGCACTTCCATGAAGCACTAGGCAGCAACAGAGAAAGGAAGTTATAGTAAAAGCATTCATTTTTTTGGATGCTTCCTAGTGCTGATAAATACTTGATGGTGTAGGAATAAAATCTTGAGTACCTCGGTGGCTTTTAAAGTTCTTTGCTTTTTAATTTTTGTCACTGATACTTAAACATGACTGCAAAGTACCTAGCTCCATATATTTTTCTGATCAGAGTCATATAGCATTTCAAAGTAATTCAAGCAAATATAATACATCAAAAAAAAGTAAAGAAGCTAATATTAGTGAGGAAGATGTAAATACTTGCAAACTATTTAACATTTCAGTATCTTTTTATGTTCAAAACCACCTAAATAATAATAAAAAAAAAGCCCACCCCCCATACCACCTAAATATTTAGAAGGTAATAAGAATGTAAACTTAAATATGGGCTAGTTTAAACAGTGCCCTATTAACAAAAGTAGTTATTTTCCCTCCTTACATTATTGTCACCTCAGAAGAGGAAAAACTTTGATATATCTTAAGTCCAATGTTGTTGCATTGGTATGGGATAATATAAAAACTCAGATTAACTTGGAAATGCTTTTAACTAGAAAACATAGTTTATTTTGTGAGAGCTCTTTATCATTTAGAAACTGTTTGTATTCATAATGTATCCTGACTAATATTGCCTAAACATTATTTAGGATTATGCCTTTCAGACTATTATATCTTTTGGGATGAAGGGATACTATGCAACAGAAAAGCAATCTATCTGCTGGCAACCACATCGCTTAAATCAAATATACTGTTTTTCTGTCAGAAAGATAATAATACCAGAAACAGTCAATAGGTACCATGGAGGCAGCAAAAACCTCCCTTCTGGGACTCAAGATTTACCTAAATGCTGTGTGCCCCCCAAATATCTCCATGTTTACCTTCCATCCTCAACCAGTCATTGTACTAAGCATTTTCCATATTACTCGGTCCTTCAAATAAGAGTACTAAATGTGTTAAATACTATTTTAGAGTGATAACATGTGTTTTTTTTTTTTTTTTTTTTTTTTTTTTTTTTTTTTTTTTAAGATAAGGCACCTGATTACCTCTTGGGAATGAGACATTTAGATGTGGGAAATAACCAGTTAAACACTCGGCACCATGTTAATCATCTTGGGTAATATAAAAGTAGTATATTCGTTCCATATCTTCAGGCAGCTTATATTCCTATTTGAAGCTGTACCAGATAGAAAAAGAGCTAGATGTTCATCTTCACATTGTGAAGACGTAAGAAGAAAGGAAAGCCTGGTAAAATGTGTTTTAAAACAAAAAGGAAAAATGACCTTCTAAGTTTGAGCTAGATATTTAGAAATTTTTTAATGTTAATTAATTATTACTTTTTTGAGAAAGAGAGAGAGAAAGAAAGAGAGAGACAGAGTGCGAGCAGGGGAGGGGCAGAGAGAGAGGGAGACACAGAATCCGAAGCAGGCTCCAGGCTCTGAGCTGTCAGCACAGAGCCTGATGTGGGGCTCAAACTCATGAACCATGAGATCATGACCTGAGCCAGTCGGACGCTCAACTGACTGAACCACCCAGGCACCCCCGAGCTAGATATTTTAGTGGACTTTTAAGGAAAAAAAATGTCGACAGGAACAGGAATGTTAAAATTCCAACCTAATGGTCTATGAATTTGCATTCCTTCTGTTTAGCAATATTATGATTACCCTTTGTTCTCTGGACCACTCACTTATTTTTCATATTTCACTTATTTGCATCCATGATTTGTCTACCTCCAAAATGTACTTCTAGCTGGGATATAATGAGGGATTTTGCTTTTCTCGCTGCGTGTCATAGAGCAGCAAACTGTCCTACCAACGGTCTCATTCAATCTGGACCATAACTGAAGTGCTGGAACTCTATACGTGGGGTCACGCTAACACATGTGCCTGCTTGTGCACGAACAGAAAGGAGCCTGCTCGTCAATCATACTGGTCCCTACGTTCTCAGGACTGGGGGTTTACTTCTGCCAGCTTCTTCCAGCTATGGACCCTGGTAAATAAGAAACTTTGTTTTTTTTGTTGTTTTTTTTTTTTTTTTTTTTTTTTTTTTACTTTCCACCCTCTCACCTCCAGCCCTGAACTTTGTCATCTGATGCTCCTAGCCAGCTGCTCATTATCCTCAGGTCCCACCTTCCTCTCGTGGGACTTATCTGTAAGGCTGACTCCTAAATGTTCTGCACAGTGTCATTCTTGATGACTGCGGTCACTAACCAAAAGTTAGACAGCCAGTGAGTCAGAACACATCAAGTATGCTTGGAGAAAAACAGTTAAAGAAAAATTACTTGGTGGAAGAAAGAAGTCCAATATGGTTTGATTTGATTTGGCTAAGATAGTATAGTATTAAATTATCCAGTCATCCATATTTATAGCCAAAAAGTCATTTTTGTGGTAGCTAAATCTAAAAGAAATCTGTAATAAATAGACATCCATAAATAAAATCAGCTGCCTTATAATTTTTATTGGCTACAATGAGAGGATAACATAAATAGTGTTTTGTTTCTATCATAACACAGTTATTAAGGCAGAATAGTCAAACATTATTGTAGGTTCCTCCTAATTGTATAATTGCTATTATATAAACCAATTTCCTTTCTGCTGGTTAAATAAGGGACTGTCTTTTCTTACAGCATTTCAACAATGTCACTTGTATGTTAATAAAACACTATTTGTATCATTCAGGATTCATCCATCATTTTATACTGACAAAATTTTAATCAACATCATAATTACCTCTCTATGGAAGGTAAGAATTTTATTTCTAAAGAAAAACACAGACTTGCCTTATTCTTAGGCTGAATTTCTTTTAAGAATTTATGTTCAGGCAAAATAATTGATAAATGAATGTTCTTTCCAGTTAGAAAAGACTCCGGCATATCTAGTACATTCTTTCTTTAGGAATTACGCATTTCTGGCTTCATTCCTTGACTTGCATTAGAAGTCTTTGTCTGCTTACTAAAGTCTATTGTCTTGAATTTGGGTAAATTTAAGATGTTCTTAGGCCATCTATAATCAGATCAGCAGGACAGATAATATTTTTTAAAAATTGCATTCCTCTAATCTTTGTTCACAATTCTTTTAGTAAAGACTGCAGATTTCCTCCTCTTTACTTCTGGGATATGGCTAGAAAGGCCACTTGCTTTAGTGGAGTCAGGAACTCTGGCTCTGTGATTCTGGGAAAGAGTCAATGCATTTGGGCCTCAGTCCTTCCTCTGCAAAGTGAGAAGTTGAATGGGATGTTCTTTGAGTTCCCCTTAAATTATATAGAAATTGTAAAAAGCTGGTTAAGCTGACTTCCAATGCTTTTTTATGAGGGTTCTTTGAAACAGATGATGGAGGGGAAAGAAGCAGAACAGTGGAGGAAGAAAAACCAGAGTGGAGAATGTGTGGGAAGACTGGAGGGTGGCTCATCATGGCTGGAAGCCTGGCTCCTGTTCCTCCCTCTGTTTCCGATAACTTTCTCCATGTACACTCTGAATGATCTCACACCAAAAGGAAAGTCTGGGTGTGGGTTGAAAAGAAAGGGGGTGAATTTTATTGGTTGAGAATGCCAAGCTTAGTCTGAAATTCATTAGTTACTTAAGTGATAGTTAAGATGATGGGGCATTAGGTCAGGGGAGCAGTAGTTAACGCAGGCAAAAATACCTGCTAATCCAAAGTTCCCTTGTAAGGTCATTTGAGGCAAAAGTTAACCAGAATACAAAAAAGGTTTAGTTATATCATTTATATGATAAACATATGTCACGCCCCTAAAACATATGTTTCGCCCTAAAATGCTGCAATGCTGCTCAGAGAATGTTTTTCTCTTCTAAATTTGTATCTTAGCCATTCTTTCACTGTGTGTGTGTGTGTGTGTGTGTGTGTGTGTGTGTGTGGTATGCGCATGCGCACTTGTGGGTGTTTCTTTTTATAAAGTCACCTGAGGACCTGTGATGGTCCCAAAGAAGGCTACCTGCTGGCTCACACACATCTCCTCCTTGGCCCTATGTTTCCTCTAGCTCTGTGTTTGCCACAGTGTGTTGCAGTGTTTTGTCTTCATTTCGCTGCCTCTCAACAAGAGAAGTCCCTTAAGGACACAAACTATATCTTATTATGTTTTCCCGAAACCCAAACTGTCTTTGACTCAGAATGGATCAGGCATGGTGCTAGGGTGAGTGATAGGAAGGTACAGGCCCAAACTTATGCATATAATTCAATGAAGAATCATGAGTAAAAAATGTCTCTGATATCAACATACTGCCATAAATACTCTGATACATAACCCAGAGGACATAAAAATATTTCTGAACATTAGACTTTCCTGTCACCCTGACATGTGGGATCACCAGGATGAGAAATGCTGAATTAGAGGATCAGTTTCCTTACTTCCAATGAAATGATGATGCCCCATAGCTCTTCACAGGTGCAATAGGAAGTAAGGATTTAAAAAGCTGAACAACAGGCACTATCCTTATCTTGCCCCTGACTCCAACTATGTGCCTCACCCTCCAAATTGGGAGAAGATAAAGCTGGGTCCATCTTCAACCTCTGTCCACACAATCTGCTCTCTAGGTCTGGACATGCTTCCCTCCGCTTTCTTGCCTGATGAGTTCTCCCACATCTGTGATAGATTAAAGATGGCTGCAAAGCTTTGTTACTCCTCTCGTTGAGAGATGGGTCTGTATTCCCTCACTCTGAATCTGGTTAGGCTCTGTGACTGCTTGATCAATAGAATGTGATGAGCCCAGGCCTTGCGGACTGGCAACTTCTACTTCCTATCTCTTGGAATGCTAGTTCTGGAGGAAGCTAGCTGTCACTTAATAGGTCTGGCTACCCTGGGAGCAGAGGTAGTCTTTTTCTCCTCTTCTCCCATGTGCTTGGGTCCAAAGCAGTAGCAGCAGTTATGGTTTGTTGAATATCTCCTATGTGTTAGGCATAGCGTGTGGTGTTTTATATACATTTTCTCACTAATCTCTCAAAACAAATCTATGAAGAAGTCTTATATTGATCAGGTAGTTGGTACTTAGAATCATCAAAGATTGTTGAAGATCACGCAGTGGTATGTTGTACAACTGGAATCTGACCCCATTTCTGCCTGACTCTATTCATTCATCTTGTTGTTCTAAACTATGATGATCTCCTATGTACCTTTCTCCCTGCACCACAGGTACAAGGGAGAGTTGCTGTTCCTCATGAGGCTCCCCAACATTGAGCGCCACATCTCATGCACAGTCAACACTCCCTGAATGAGTGAGCAGTCTGCAGAACAATTTCTAGAAATCAAATACAAGGCCCTATTCATGGAAAAGCAGAGTTGTTCTCCAGTGAGAAAGTAACAAGTCTTAGTAGTCCTTTGGAATCTGGATTCTGCAATCACTACCTATTCCATTAGAGAATGTCACCAATGCTAACAATCTGGTGTTTAGCCACAGGCCTGCCCTATCTTTATCTGAATCTTGAAGAGACAATACCCCAGTGGGTTCACAGGGGGCTAATATTGTTATCCGCTGTTTCTGTGAGAGACACCTCTCTAATAAACGAACTTGCTTTAAACAATAGTGAACTCAGTCACCTCTGCAGCAAGGGTATCCTATCTTTTGCTGCTAAAGCTATGAGAATTGGGAATGCAGGGCTGGTGCTTATTTAAAAAGAGGGCGGCAGATAAGCGGTGTTAGATAATGCAGCACAGGCTCAATAGAGATAAGATGTTCCAGAGGTTGGATGTTCCAATTTGCTGGTGCTCTCACTCTTATTTATTGCAGACAAGAATTTTCCCCGCGTCCCCTCAATCTTGCTGTTGCTGACATTGTACTCCCTTTGACACTTCATTGGGTGGACTCTGTAAGCATTTGCCTAACAGGATTCATCAAAGAACAAGAGAAAGCAGTACAGCCTGACTCCTTATGTGAAAGCAGGGCTGATGTCAGGGATTTCCAACTAGAGCAAGGCAAATAAAATGCCAGCTTAGAGCTTAAGTCCTGCCAGATGATCTGAGATAACTTACAAAACATGCCCTTTTCACAAGTGTGTTTGTGTGCAGGAATGGCTACAATAAGGAGTGAGAAAGTGTCTGTGTGAGAGAGATTACTTTGGGATGTCACTTGCTGTGTCGTCTGGATACCCCTCAGTATACAGTTGGAGACACAGGAATCATTTAGGGGAGGATAGGATTTTGTTAATTTTGTCCCATGTTGAAAGAGAGAAATGAATTCCCATTAAAGTACCTGTACGTTTTGCTAGTGGGTTTGGTAAAAGGGAAAGATTTTCTGATGGATGGATTTTTAATTTGCTTTCTGTTCTGTTCACTGAGGTTTAATGAAAAACCAAACCAAATCAAACACTTAGTCTTATTGGGGTCAAGCATCTGTAATCTTGTGGGTTTTCTGATGTGCAGCCATCCTTTTGCTGACCATGTGAGGGTCTGTACTGTCATTCGCACGTCACTATTGTCTACTGTCTGAGGAATGTGTTTGAAACCCAAGGGGGAAATATGGATCATCCACTGCTTGTATTGTATTTCTTTCTTTGCATGTCTGTCATTTTCATTGGAACATTCAGTCAAATTAGGTCAGTTATGGTTTTAGTTAGCAAAGCAGCTCTTGTGTTGAACACAAATCATATGATGTTTCTAATTATCTCTGCTTTTTAACATTGATCTGAAACCAGATCCTTAACTATGCATGGCTTAGAGGTGTTTCCCTCTCCTTCCCTCCTTTTTGCTTTGGCTTCTTTCTGGGGCAAATATGAAACTTAATCTTGCAATAGCAAGATGTAATATTTTTGGTTTTATAGGCAGCTTGAACGCCTAGGGTTAGGGGAAAAGAAATGGATGAGTACTGGATGTACAATTGTAGATGGTAACTTTTGTAGTAATTAATTGGGTGATCCACTACTCCATTCCTAAAATGTGGTGTGATGCTTATCTTTGTACTTTATAGCCTCACAGATGAGCCTTTGGAAGTCTCAGTGGTCTGCCTTAGGCCAAGAGCTCTAGATTTTCTGATTCTTGAGCTATGTTCTGTTTCCAAAGGTAGGGAAGCAACTGGAAAGGCTTTCTAAGAGTCTCAGAATGTGGGCCACTATATGGTCAGCAGAGGGAGGAGAACCTGGGAAATGCTGCATGATGTAGAAGACATTAGTTGTTTTTGTTTGTTTTGTTTTGTTTTGTTTTTTTCTAAACTGAGTCCTAATGGGAATGGCATCATGAAGAGAGGTTTTTAAAAGTATATTCTCTTTTGGCCTTTAAAAGCAAGAATGATTCTCCCCAGTCTAGTTTATCAGATGCTAGGGCAATCTAACTGTGCAGATGTGCCTTAAGGCAGAGACTAAATGACTTCTGAATACTTTCACATCTGCTATTCTGTAAGGAGACAGGAAAACCTTCTGTATCACCTGACCCTTTTGGGCTGGTCCTTTATAGTGAGGAATCTTAGGCATAGAAGATTCTTGGAAGCCTAAGGGCTGAAAGAAGCTGCATGAAAGGAAAATAGAGAGACAGTTTCACTCACAACCCACTCGCTTTTCCCTTCCTTCTTCACAAACATACTTATTAAGTACTTAGTAGGTAACAGGACTTATGATAAGCTGTGGGGATTATTTAAGAAAAAGTGTAGGAGATGATTCTTGCCCTCAGGAAGGTCACAGTCTGATGGAGGAGACATACATGAGAACAAATTATTATGATACAGTTCTGATGGAAGTATTGTAGTGAGTTGAATTATGTCCCACAAAAAGATACATCTAAGCCCTAACCCTTAGTACCTGTGAATGTAAGCTTATTTGGAAGTAGAGTATTTGCAGATGCAGTTAAGTTAAAGATCTTGAGACAAGATCATCCTGGAACTAGGGTGGGCCCCAAATTATTAACTGGTGTACTTATAAGAGAAAGCAGAGGGAAATTTGAGACACAGAGATGCACAGAGAGAAGGCCATGCGATGACAGAGGCAGAGATTGGACTTATGCAGTCGCAAGCCAAGAAATGCTCAGTTTCCAGCAGCCATGAAAAGCCAGAAAGAGGCAAAGAGGGATTCTCCCTCAAAGGCTCCAGAGGGAACCAACTCTGCTGAAACCTTGATTCTGGACTTTGGGCTTCCAGAATGTGAGAGTCTAAGCTTCTGTTGCTTTAAGCCACCTGTGGTAATTCGTTATGACAGCCTTAGGAAACTATTATAGGTATGTATAAAATGTTGTGCAGGAAGGAGCAAGGGGCAACCGTGTCTAGTCAGAGAGAGTGTCTCAGAGAAGATACCATTGAAGCAGACTTTTGAAAAGAGAGCAGTGGGCCATGTGCACAAGGGGGCGAAAGGCATTTCAGGCAGAGAGACATAATGGCAAATTCAATGTTAATAAACATGATAACTTCAAGAAATGACGTATAATTCAGTATTACTGGAGTATAAGCTGTGCTGTGGGAAATGAGAGACAATAAGAAAAAATGGAGTGAGTTTGTGAAGGCTTTGCATGACATGCTAAGGAGAATTAGATTTTTCCATAGGCTGTTCGTCCTTAATTCCATGCTACCATGCAGATTGCCTGGGAGATATATTATAACTTACTTATTATGAATAGTAAAATGCTGATGTTTTCTAAAATAATTAGATTTACTCTCAACTAAAGAAGATTGGAAGTTATTCAGGTAAATATGTCATCTTGATTTGTTTTTTAATGTGTTTCTTCATTGGGAGAGAAAAGGGTGGGGCTATGACAAACATCCAGAGAACTGTGTAGGACTGTGACCCATGGGTGCACATGAACATCTGTTCTATGTATGGCAGAAAAGATGTTTACAGCCCTGCTTTAGGCAACAGGGATCCAACAGAGATTTGGAAGTTGAACAGGGAGAAGAAGATGATTTTGACTATTGAGAATAACTTTGGTGTTGATGAAAATACACAGAAATGGGAAGATGTTTGTCTCAGGGAATTGGTGGTAGTTGTAAACAGAATCAGTGGAAGCAGAGATTTTGGACAGTGGCTTGGGGATAGAAAAATGGAGGGAGAAGGGTTTCAAGAAATCTCTCTGAGGTAGAAATGACTACTCTGTGTGGTAAGGACCATATCTTTGAAGCGTTGGAAGAATAGTTAGATGATGATGGTGCCATTGACTGAGTTAGGGAATAGGGAAGGAGGAATACGTTTGTGGGAGAAGATGACAAGTTTGAGTTTGGATGCATTTGGTTTGAATTGACCATAGAACATCCAGAAAGAGGCACCTGGGTTCTTGTAGACGATACCCACTATGGAGTCTGATACCATGGTGAGGAATTGCTCAGTTGAGGAAAACTATGTAAGGTGTATAGAAGAATGCCAAGCACAAGGCTTTGCAGGAACATTTTATTATAGGAAACAAGAAGGGAGGAGCCAGTGAAGGGGTCTGAGAAAGACTGGTCATGTATATAAGGGTAAGAGTGGAACAAAGGGAAGGCTCTCTTGAAGACTAGAGAAGAGTAAGTGTGTTAGTTTACTAGGACTGCCATAGCATATTGCCACAAACTTGTCTTAACACAACCAAAATTTATTCACTCACAGTTTTAGAGGCTGAAAATCTGAAGTCAAGAGGCCAATAGGACCACTCCCTCCAAAGGCTCTGGAAGAAAATCCTTCCTTGCCCCCTTTTAGCTTCTGGGGTCTCCTGGTGTTCTTTAGTTTGGATGCAACTCCAGTCTCTGCTTTAGTCTGCATGTGGTCTTCTTCATTTTGCCTCCATGTCTCATATCTCCCTCTTCTTTTCTTGTAAGGACACCAGTCATTGGATTTAGAGCCCAAACCAAAGCCAGGATGCTCTTATGTTGAGATTCTTCACTTAATGACATCTGTAAAGACCCTATTTCCAAATAAAGTTACCTTCTTAGGTACCAGAGGTTAGGACTAGGACATATCTTTTTGTGGTTCACAATTCAACGTACAACAGTAAATCACAACAAATGTCAAAGAAATGAGGACTGGATATACAACTGGATTTGACAATAAGAAGGTTATTGATAACTTGAATCAGAGCACTTTCAGCAGAATATTGGTCTGGAAACCAAACTAAAGGGTCAAGCAACAGATAGGAAATTATTTCTCTTGCAACAGATAGGAAATTATTTCTCTTTCAAGATATTTGTTCAGGTCATAACTTGAGAGACCTATAAATACTGATATGTCCTGGTGTTCCCTCAGGAAGAAGGAAACATCATCAGTGCAGCAAGTAAGATCATCTAGTTTACAAATGATCTGGCAGAAGACAAGAAAGGTTAAGTAATTTGTCCAAGGCCATGTAATTTGAGTTCAGCCTAGAATACAAGACTTCTACATTCCAGAGCTCTGCTCACATTTATTTATTTTGAAAAATACTGAAAATTGCCAAGAAAAGTAAAAATCATTCATAATCCCAGAGCTTTAGAAAATAACCTGAGAAAGACTTAGAGAGATTAGCATTCTACCTGGGGGCTGAAGGGGCAAGGGGGGTAGGGTAGCCAACCACTCCCTGTTTGCCTGGCTTTAAAGGGTTCCTGGGACATAGGAATTGAGTGCTAACACTGAGAAAATTCTGGGAAAAGTTGGACAAGGTAGTTACTGTAATTAGAGGAGGGAGTTGTTACTGGAACCCAACAAAAGCTGTGGCCCAGGGACAGAAGTGGCAGAACAGAAGTGGAATGTAGCTGCTGCTAAACCAAGGCCCAGCAGAGAGGGAGTTGGATGTGGGAGGTAGAGAGATCGGCATACAGATTTGGAGAATAAATATCCCATCTTTACCCCCCTCCTAATCTCCAATCTGCTGATTTAACTAGAGAGTTAAGGAACCCAGGTTTGCAGTTCCAGATTATTCTCCAGAGCATTCAGCAGGTAAGAGAAGGGCTGAGAATGGATATGAAGGAAAAGACAACAAATAACCACCAGAACCTTCTACTATGTGTTAGACATTGTGTTTGGTGCTTTACATAAGTTATTTCCTTTATTCCTGAAAACCAGTTTGAGAGGTAGAGATAATTAATCCCAGCATTTACATCTCAGAAACCTTAGGCTCAGAGAAGTCAGATAATGTCACTGATGAATGCTTTTTTATGATGGGTCAAAATGCAGTGTCTAAATTTCCTCTTTAAAATCACACAGTTATCCTAGTTACTCAGACTTCATTTAGGTACTTCCACATCTGTACATTTGTAGCTACAGATTTATTGATAATTCCTAGTATTACTTTTGCATACTTTTCCTCCTTACACAACGCATTTAATTATGTTATCAAAAGATATACAATTTAATAATAAAAAGTCAAGAATAGCAAACATACAGATTTGGAAAAAGTTGAAGACTGAGGAAAAAACATAGAATCTAGATACTTAGAATGCAAAGTATTATCAATTGTTGTAACTGGGTTGAAATTTTGGGCAGTCACATAGTTCTTATTGTTAAAAAAAAAGACATTTCTTTCTGACATGAATACTGTTCTAAGTGCTTTATATACCTATTTCATATGGATCCTTCACAATAGCACTCATTTACAGATGAGGAAAGAAAGCACAAAGAGGTCAAGTGGTCTGCTCATGAGCATATAGCTAGCAATTGGTGGAGCTGGATTTCAGACTCAGACCATCTGACTCCAGGGTCTGTGCCTTTAACCATTATACTGGGCTGTTGCTAAGGAAAACAGATCTGTTCCTGAAAGAAAAACTTTTCCAAGTACTTAGTTCTGTGTTTTTCAATGTGGGCCATTATATAGAAAATTCCAAAATAGGAAATGGACCAAGTTCTCCATGATTCTTCTTTGCTGAAAGTTAAAGATTTAACAAAAGTTCAAGTCAGTAGATAGAATCCTTCAGGAAACCAAGATGGTGCGATCTACCCTTAGGTAACTGCATCTGTGTACTGATCTTCCTTAGTTTGGCCAAATGTTTCCATGTTCATGCAATACCTTGCTTTATTTTATGTATAATACAAGATATAAGCCGTGGGCACATGTGCTGTAATGCTAGTGAGGAGGATGAAGGAGAAAAAAGGTAGAGCCAAGGAAGGGCTGGTTCTTCACAGAAATGCATACCAGAACAAGGAAACAAAATAACCAAGGTCTGCATGAGGGATTTGGTGTTATGGGCTGAAAAGCTTTCATGGTAGTCGTCAACTGGTGCTTTAGCCTGGAGATATGGGATAAATTCATGGATCTTAATAACACCTTGTCATGACTTATTTGATGTTACGTCAGATGGTCTTTGAACCGTCACAAATGTCCTGTGATCTGTCCCAAGGCATCTGTCGTGAGAGCTTTTCAGGAATATAATCAAGATCACTGAATATAGACAGACACACATTTTGACTAACGTATTTTTCATGTCATGTGCATAAGGATATAGATCGTTTTAGGTATATGCACACTTGGTTAGCCACCAGTGGCTTGTGAACGTAGAAAACAATTTACAAGAAGTTCATACTATATAGCTTGGATTACAAATATCTGGCATTGAAAGACTCTTCTGTTTGTTTGGGAACCCATTATCCAACCTGTATGATTATACATTGAATTGATAATAGGCTTATACTTCAGACATCAGTCAGAATGGTTATAGTTTTGATTTGTTGATTTTTGTTGGATTATTTATGCTTTGGGGGGCTATTTATCTTTTCCTCACTGCATACATATCTGACACATATCCCCTCTTGGAAGGCAGAAGACCCGGAGCATGTGAAATACTTGGCAGAGGGGGCTGGCATAGCACAGGCTGTTGACTGCTGCGGATATTTAAGCTGAAAATACGTGATGCAGAGACAAGGACGTTGCTGTTCTTCACTTTTTAACGTGCTGATTTTTTCTGGCTTTCGTTTTGTGACTAACTTTAAATGTGGGAGGATCTTGTGGGTGTGTGTGTATACCACACGAGAAAAAAAGTGGTTTGATCATGCTCTGAGATTTTGATTTCTTCAATCAGGTACGTAGCAATTCACGTGGTCTCAAGCCACAAACGTTACCTCATAAATGGCACCATGGAAATGTGTCGACAAAATTCAGCCTACTCACATCAGGGCTTAGAATAACAGCTGCTGGTGCTCTGGCTCAAGAAGCAGGTGTGAGACCACCTATGGGAACAGCTCAGAGAGCTTCCTGTCAGTAGGAAAGCAGCATGAGTTTCCTCCAAGGTGCCAAATAACGCAGCAGATAGGGTAGCAACATGAAGATAAAATGTTAATATGATTTACTTTTCCCAAGCACTTGGGTTAGTGCCAGAGGAAAAAAATTAATTATAAAACCACTGCTCAAACCAAAGCGTTCAGCCTGCAGCTAATATACCGGGGCCTGTTTCTGAACATTTATGTTTTTCTGTTTATGGATTACCAGGCTCTGAAAATCCCTGTGGAAGGAGGTAGGAAGATGGGGTTGGTTTAATCCATTGTAGGACAGCACTTAGCATCTGTTTTGACAAGAAAGAGCATGTAATATAAACTCTATGTGTGTGTGCTTGGGGTGGGGAATGGGGTGGGGGGCTGATTAAGAGTGGAAAAGTGAGAGAGCTATCAAACGTGGAGGGAGCTCCTCTGTCAGGGAGGTCCAAGGTTTTATTGCCTGAGAACCGTATAACCAACTGCCAAAGGGGAAACGGGCCCCACCCTACCCCCTCAAAAGAAAGCTGCAAAAGCAAAGGACAAGTGGAGAAACCATTAGGAAGTCTTTGTCGAAAATGTAGAAACAGCATGAATGCTCCCTGCTATCTTTCATGGGCTGGCCCCCCACACTTGCGGTTCTGAGACAAGCAACATCATGTCCACAGTGCTGGAAAAGACATTTTTCATACTCTTGTAAAATCTTGAAAATTTGGCTTGCATTTGCTTCCACCCAGATCTTCTTGGAAGATCTTTCTTTCTTTCTTTCTTTCTTTCTTTCTTTCTTTCTTTCTATCACTGCATGCTTTCAAGAGCAATTTATCTTAGAGCTCTGGTTAATTTTATTGTTTATTAGAAGTCTAAAGTTTTATGGTGGAACTGAGTGTGGGCCAAAGCTAGGAGCTTTATGGTGGAACTGAGTGTGGGCCAGAAGGAGGGAGCTGGCTGACTCTGCTACAGGAACCTAGATGCAGCAA
Organism: Panthera uncia; assembly: GCF_023721935.1. Taxonomy (NCBI): domain Eukaryota; kingdom Metazoa; phylum Chordata; class Mammalia; order Carnivora; family Felidae; genus Panthera; species Panthera uncia. Next base: position 68,405,561 of record NC_064809.1, read on the forward strand.
GGACATGAAATTTTAGCCTTTATGAATTTCATCTTGATTTGAAGGGTATCTGGGTCTGAGAGGGCCACATATGCTCTGAGTAGGGTTGACTGTGGCAACTAACAGCACAGTGCGTGATGGCCTGGGGCTGTTTTTGTTATGTTGTTCTGAAGCATTTTTTACCCACTGCAATTTATTTGCTGTGAAATTGATATCTGTGAATAAAATGTAATAGATCAGTACCAAGGCAGCAACAATTACACTGATTAAAATGGAATCCCATTAGGTTTATTCTCTTTGGAAACCCAGCATCTTCTGGTAAAGGAGAGCAAATCAAGCAAGGTATATGTCTCAACCATTCTTAGTTCCTCCTTAGCTCTTATATGTAGACTGCCTGGGACAAGGTAGGGGATAGATTATTGCCATTAGAAAAGAGAGATCTAAAGAGATATTTTCTAAGACTCTTCTGCTGCATAGGAAAGACTTGAAAATGGCCCAATAAAACAGAAAAGATATCCTGTATAAGCAGGCTGGACAGGCCTTTTTAATCAGGTATGTAATTTTTTAAAATTAGTAAACTTTATTTCCTCAGAGCAGTTTTAGGTTCATAGCAAAACTGAGCAGAGAGTACAGAGAAGTCCTATGTACTCCCTGCCCCTGCCCCCTGCAGCCCTCCTCCCCACTGTCAACATCCCCCACCAGAGGGGTACATTTTGGTACAGTGGTTGAATCCACATGGATACATAATTATCATCCAAAGTCCATAGTTTACATTACGCGTTCATTCTTGACAGTGTACGTTCTATGGGTTAGGACAAATGTATCATGATGTATTATCCACTGTTGTAGTATCACACAGAATGCTTTCACTGCCCTGAAACGTCTCTGTTCTGCCTTTTCATCCCTCTCTCTTCCCTGGCAACCACTGCTCTTTTTACTGTCTTCATAATTTTGCCCTTTCCATAACATCATATAGTTGGAATCCCATAAAACACAGTTTTTTTAGGTTGTATTCTTTCACTTAATAATACACATTTAGGGTTTTTCCCCATGTGTTTTCATAACTTGACAGCTTATTTCTTTTTAGTGCTGAATAGTATTCTGCTCTCTGGATGCAGGTATTTAATTTCAAGTTAAGGATTCTGCTGAAATGGAAGAAACACAAATGTGGTTTGTCCTACAGTGGGCAGAAAACTATCTGCACCAGTGAAAGGCAAATGAATGAGGCCATGCCACTTTTCCTGGTAGAACAGCATTGAGTATTCTATGACAGAGGATGCTCTCGCTTCTGGGAGTTTCTGCACGGTCACGGTGGCATTCCATTCTACTGAGTTCTTTAAATGTTTGGACCATATTTGTTAGTGGAGACACAAATTCCTGCTCGATCACGGCACACTGGATTCTCCGTTAGCTTTTTCAGTGGAGAGAGAGCTTTCTACTGAAAGAAAATGTCCAGAATCAGGTCTTATCACATGAGGAATTTGCATGTCATTAATGTGCCATCATACTCTAGAGTGCTGGTATTGTTTTCCCATAAAGGACAGTTCCATCCTGATAAATTTTAGGTTTTTCTGCTTTCGTTGGTAAACCTAAAGGAAATCCTTTCTCCTTTAGATTTGACGATGCAAGAAGAAAAGAAGTTTCTCAGAAAAGGCAAAACAGACACGAAAGAGATATTTAAAGTTAGTATGAGGGTATTAAGTTTTGGGGCCATTAAACGAATCCATTAATTATATAACCATGATGTATAATAAAGCAGAGTAAGGAGACGATTACCACCTTTCCAATCCTGTTGGATTTAGGAGAGCTGGCTTTGAGCATTTTCCAGTTTGATGCTGAATGTCACAAGGAGACACGTGGGTTTTGCTGTTTGTTAATGAGATGTTGTTCGCATTCAGTTGGGTGCTGACCTGGAAGAGCTGGGGCTGCTGACTCAAGGCAGTAAACATTTGACTCATTGTGACAGAACATCTTTTCATGTTGAAGGGCACCACCTGCCAGAGGGAGTGCCAAAGACCGATTTATATTCCCTAAAGCATCAACACTGATGAAGTTCGGGTCCCCTCACAATGCCTGCCACCTCCACAATGCCAGAATGGACGTCACTTGTCCCAGCTAATGATCTTCAGTGTAGGAATGCTTTTACCCTCATGTGAGACCCAATGCCCCCTTTCCAAACTCTTAGCCCCTCAATTCTTCTGTTTTGAACTGCAGAGGATGTTTTATTCCAAAGTTGATCTCTATTAGACTTTATAACCAGGGCATGTAGAAATTCCCAGAATAGATGCTGAAAAGATATTATCTGTCTGAACAGAAAGAGAAGCAAGAGTCAGTAAACAGTCACGTTGGATCAAGTTCTTACCATATAACAGGCACTGAGTAAGGTACTGAGGATATATAGATGAAGAAGTCACAACAGTTAAATGAGAGACGTTGAGAATAAGTGGTTGTTTAAAGTCATTTAAACAAATGCTTATAGTTCAGCCTGATGTGGGCAACAGTATAAACATAAACACCAGAGTATTTAACTTTGTGGGGGGACCCATGGGGATATGTGTCATGGAAGGCTCCTAGTTCACTAGGTGGTGGACAACAGGAGGTGGGAGGGGGCATTCTAGGCAGAAAGAATCACATGTTCAAGGCACAGAAGTATGGTATCTTATAGTAATTAGAAATGCGTTATTGCTGGAGCATAAAGATGGGAAGGTGAGGGCAGGACAGCTCAGTGGCTGGAGATCCAGGTAAAAGTCTCACCAGGAAGCAGCTTTTATGTCATTAAGGAACTTGTGTTTGTCTCGTAGTTATAGGGGCACACTGAAGGGCTCAATCAGCAGAGTGATTTGGTTCCCCTATGTTTTAGAGAGACAATTGTGGGTATCGCAGCTGATTTAGGAGAGGACAAGATTGACAGAGGGAGGCCAGTTAGGAAGCTGTCAGTAAATTTCAGGGGAGAAATGGTAGCTTCTGTAAGTAAGAACATTGAAGACATGAAACAGATGAGAGAGGACAGCATTAGGTGGAGAATGGAAGGAATTCGAAGATCTGGTGAATGTGGGGCATGAGGGAGGAATCTGGATGATTCCCAGCTCTCTGTCATGCAGAAATAGTCACTGCCACACTGAAGCCACAAGTAAGATAGAGAATACATGGAGAGAAACAGAATTTGTGAGTTGTGTGGTAGGGTGGTAATTATAGCAGCATTAAGAATAAAGAATTTGGGGCTGGGCAATCTGCATTTGGCGTGTCTCTGGGACAGCAGGCGGAGGAGTCCAGTAGACAGCGGGATGCGAGCATCTCAGCTGGAAAGTCAGGTTGGCCTACCTCATTGGGATCAGGTCTAGGTGTTTGGTTCTTTGAAAAACAAAAAGATACAGTTGTACCCCCTTATCTGCCGTTGGTTTCCATGGTTTCAGTTTCTCAGGGTTCAGCACGGTCCATAAGCAGATGATTCTTCTTGTGACATATCGTCTGAAGGTCAATAGTAGCCTAACGCTGTGTCATAATGCCTACATCATTCACCTCACCTCATGTTGTCATGTAGGTATTTTATCATCTCATATCATCACAAGGGGGAGGGTGAATGCAGTGTAATATCTCGATAGACAGGGGGAGAGAGAGTGCATTCACATTACTTTTACTATAGTATATTTTAATTGTTCTATTTTATTATTAGTTATTGTGACTCTGTGCCTAATTGATAAATTAAACTTTATCACAGGTATGTGGGTATGGGAAAAAACATACTATATATAGGGTTTGGTACTATCCGTGGTTCCAGATACCCTCTGGGGGTCTTGGAACGTATCCCTGGAGATCAGGGTCTACTTTATACCAAAACTTAGGTAGTCGATGCTACTTGTCAGGAGTCAAGCTTGCCAGGGTCCTTGTTTCTAAAATATGTGTCATTCCAAATGAAGCTTAAAATTTTCATTTCAGGTTTTAAGTGTTTAAGTGTTTGTGGATAAGACAAACGTCTGTTTCTAGTCTTGCTCTTTTCCTCTTCTTGCAGTGGACAATACTGACAGCACCTACTTTGAATCAAGCAGAGTCATGCCTCCTTGTCTAATATTCCCACTTGATCTTATCTTTGTCTGCCTCTCTCATCCTGCTCAGTCATCACAATAAATGCGTCACCTGTCTTGTTTTATTTAACTCCCATGGCAACTCACTGCAGTGAGGGCTTTGTAGCTCCATTCTAAAGATGAAAAAATAGGCTGAGATGAGCTAAGTGAATTGTCTGTTGACAAACAAAGCTGGAATTTGCAGAGCTGGGATTTGAACCTGATGGATTCCAATGCCTATATTCTGAATCGCTGACTTCTATTGACACTTCTTTTTCTCCTGATTTATTTCAGTAAGTCAAAGGCAAATTTTTGATGTATTCAATAACATTCGTCTAACATCCCATGAAGTTAAAAAAAGGAACAAAGAGGGGGCACCTGGGTGGCTCAGTCAGTTAAGCATTTGACTTCGGCTCAGGTCATGATCTCACGGTTCGTAGGTTCGAGCCCCATGTCGGGCTCTATGCTGAAGGCTCAGAGCCTGGGGCGTGCTTTGGATTCTGTGTCTCCCTCTCTCTCTGCCCCTCCCCTGCTTGTGCTCTCTCTCTTTCAAAAATAAATAAACATTAAAATGTTTTCTAATTGAAAAAATTAAAACATGAGCAAAGACATGCAATTCAACACAGCCCTAGCACTTTTTTTTCGATACTTCATTGGCAGTATAAGGGTCTCTGAGATACCTGGAAATATTTCATCATTTAGACTGCTCCAAGATAATGTTCCTACTTATGTAAAAAGGACAAGAGCCTCATTCTGAGATTCTTTACCTGGAACCATCTCCACTTGCCAACGCTGTTGTGGGGGTTCTGAGGGGAGGCAGTGGAATGCATTTGAGAGAGCATGATGTGGGAGATCTGGAAGCCTCAAGTTCTGTCTGGCTCTAGCTCTGTGTGCCTTTAAGCAATCACTCCACCTGGCCTGCAGTTCTTTTTCTGCCTAATGAGTGGTTTGTATTAGGTCAGTAATTCCCAAACTGTTTGAAGCAACAGACTCCTTTTTTTTCTGATGATAGCTTGAAAGGAAGCCCAATATAAAAGTCAGATGAAGGACAGAATGCTTGGTTGAAAAAGAAGGAAGGTATGTAGACCACAGCTGTCCTTCTCCATGCCCTGAGAGACCTCTTTAGAGTACAGCTTGAAAACCATTGAACTGGATGATCTCTAATAGTCAGCGGTTTTAATATTACTGATAAGACCTTAATCAAGGGTAGGGTGGTATTTTGTTTTCTGATAGTGTTATCCATTATTTAAAATTTAAAAAGATTGAAATCTATCTGTTGTATACCACCATATAAATTGAAGGTGTACAACGTATTAACTTGATATATTTATATATTGTAATATGATTGCTATTTTAGTGATAGGATCTCTATCACTTTACATAAGAATTATCACTTCTTCTTGGTGGTTGGAATAGTTAAGTCCTAGTCTCTTAGCAAGTTTGATGATCACCATATAGTATTGTTGTCTATATTCACTCTACTGTATATATTAGATCGCTCATTAGGATTTATTCACAACTTTTCAGTTTGTACCCTTACACAACATCTGTCCTTACTTTAACTTTAGGTATTATTAACAAATAATAAACTGCACATATTTAGAGCATAAAATTTGATGAGATTTGATCTACGTCTACATCCATGAAAGCATCACTATAATCAAGATAAAGAACACATCCATCACCCTCAAAACTTTCCTCGTGACCCTCCCTGACCTGTTATTACCATTAGAGATTAGTTTGCATTTTATAGAGTTTTATATAAATAGTTGCTCATTTTAGGTCTGGCTTCTTTCACTCAGCTTGATTATTTTGAGATTTATCTACAGAGAGAGTGTCTATCTGTAGTTTCTTTCTTTTCATTGCCAAGTGGTATTCCATTGCACATATATACCGGTATATCTATTCATCTGTTGGTGCACATTTTGGATATTTCTAGTTTTTATTTTTTATTTAAAAAAATTGTTTTAACGTTTATTCATTTTTGAGAGACAAAGAGAGACAGAGCATGAGCGGGGAAAGGGCAGAGAGAGGGAGACACAGAATCCGAAGCAGGCTCCAGCCTCTGAGCTGTCAGCACAGACCCCGACATGGGGCTCGAACCCATGAACTGCAAGATCGTGACCTGAGCCAAAGTCGGATGCTCAACTGACTGAGCCACCCAGGCATCCCATCTAGTTTTAAAATATTAAAAAATTAAATATGGCCCATGTATGTTTAACTTTCTATGAAACTGCCAAAGTGTTTTCCAAAACAATTGTACTATTTTACATGTTTACTGGCAATAACGAAGGTTCCTGTTCCTCTATATCTTTCTAGCACTTGCTATGGTCAGACTTGTTAATTTTAGTCATTCTGCCAGATGTGTAGTTCTATCTTATTGTGGTTGTAGATTGCATTGTTCTAACGAGTGATGATGTAGAGTGTCTTTTCATGAGTTTATTTGTCATCTCTATAACTCTTCTGGTGAAGTGTCTGTTCAAATAACGTCTATTTTTAAAACTTAGTTTGTTTTCTTATTATTGAGTGTAGAGAGTTATTTATGTTTTCTTGCTACATGTCCTTTGTCAGATACGTGTTTTGTAGATATTTTCTCTTGAGTCTGTGGCTTGTCTTTTCATTCTCTAAACAGGGTCTTTAAAAGCACAGACATTTTAAATTTTGATGAAGTTGAATTTGGCATTATTTTCTTCTATAGATATGTTTTTGATGTATCTAATGTGTACATTTAGTGCTATAAATTTTCCTATAAATCCTGCTTCAGTGGGGCCCCACAAATATTGATATGTCCTCATTTTCATTCAGTTGACAATACTTTCTAATTTCCTTTTTGGTTTCTCCTCTGACCCACAGGTTATTTAGAAATGTATTATTTCATTTTCTAATAGTTGGGGATTTTCCATATAATTTGTGTTACTGATTTATAATTTAATTCCATTCTGGTCAGAGACTATATTTTGTATGAATTCAAACCTCTTTATTTGTTGAGACTTGTTTTATGGCCCAGAATATAATCTACTTTGGACAATTTTCCTATGTCCTTGAAAATAACGTATATTTGTTATTGTTGGATGGAGTGCTCTATAAATGTCAACAAGGTCAGGTTTGTTGATAATGTTATGAAGTCTTTAATAACCTTACTGATTTTTTGGTCTGCTTGTTTTTATCAACTATTGAGATGTGTACTGAAATCTCTCTAATTATGAATCATCTTTTTCTCTCTGCAGTTTTTGTTTCATGCTGAAGCTCTGTTGTTAGGGGCGTAAATGTCTATATACCTCTCAATGAAATGACCCCTTTATTATTGTGAAGCAACTTCTTTATCTCTAGTAATATTTTTTTTGCTCTGAAATCTCCTTTCTTCTGATTTGTGTTAGCACTTTTCAATCCTTTATTTTTAACCTGTGCGTGTCTTTATATTTAAAGTGCATTTCTTGTAGGGGCATCAAATTATGTTTTTTATCTAATCTGACAGTTGCTGCCCTTTAATTGGGGTATTTTGACCATTTGCATGTAATGTGACTATTGATATAATTAGGTTTAAATCTATCTTTTTGCTATTTGTCTTATCTGTTCTTTGTTTCCTTGTCCTTCTTTTCTGCCTTTTGAACTAATCCAATATTTTTCTAAGGTTTCATTTTATCTCATTTGCTGACTTATTAGCTGTAACGGTTTGTTTTATTATTTCAGTGGTTGTTTTTTGATTTACAGTATACATCTTTAACTTATCACGGGCTATATTCAAGTGATATTAAACTACTTTATGAATTATAGAAGAACTTTTTAATAGCATACAGTTGACCCTGTAACAATACAGGGGTTGGGGTATTGACCCTCTGCACAGTCAAAAATCAGAGTATAACTTTGAACTCCTCTTAAACTTGACTATCAATAGCCTACTGTTGACTGAAAGCCTTAACAATAACAGTCAATTAGCACATATTTTGTATGTTATATGTATTATATTCTGTATTCTTATAATAAAGTAAACTGGGGAAAAGGAAATGTTATCAAGAAAACCATTAGGAAGAGAGAATACATTTACAGTACTGTACTGTAAAAAATCCACATGTAAGTGGACCTGTGTAGTTCAAACTCATGTTGCTCAAAAGTCAACTATACACATTCATCCCTTTGTGCTATTGTTGGCATACATTTTACTTTTATACTTGTTGTTATTTTTGGTTAACTACCAATCACTTTTTTAAAAAATTTAAGTAATAATAAAAACATCTTATATATTTACCATGCAGTTACCATTTCCAGTGTTCTTCATTACTTTATATAGATTCATATTCTCACCTGTTATCATTTTCTCTATGCCAGAAAGACTTCCTGTAACATTTCTTGTACTATAAGCTGGCAGATGATACAGTTTTTCAACTTTTATATGTCTGCAAAAGTGCTTGTTTCACCTTTGTTTTTGAAAGACATTTGCTTTCACAGAATTCCAAATTGGCAGTTTTTTTCTCTCAGTACTTTAGAGATAACATCTCTACACTTTTTTCCCCCACAAATTCTGATGAGAAATCTGCTGTCATCCTTATGTGTGTTCCTTTTTTATTATTTATTAAAAATTTTTAAAAGTTTATTTGTTTATTTTGAGAGAGACAGACAGAGTGTGAGTCAGGGAGGGGCAGAAAGAGAGGGAGAGAGAGAGAATCCCAAGCAGGCTCTGCACTCTCAATGTTAAGCCCAATGAGGGGCTCAAACTCATGAAACCATGAGATCATAACCTGAGCTGAAACCAAGAGTCTGATGCTTAACCAACTGACTGAGCCACCCAGGCGCCCCACCTATGTTCCTTTTTATGTATTTTATCTTTTTTTTCCCCTTTCCTTTTCTTTTCTTTTTTTTTTTTTTTTTACAGTTGCTTTTAAGATTTTCTCTTTATCCCTGGTGTTCAGCTGTGAGGCATGCTGGGACCTTAGTGTACTGGACACTTTGGGTAAAGGAAAATGGAAACAGGTTTATATATTGGGATGTGGGCTATAAAATTTAGATGGCCCTAGATAGAGGCTGGCCAGGATCCCATCAGGAGGCAGGAACCTCAAGTCAGGAGTCCAGCAGTACAGGGCATGTGCTATGAGCAAGAGTATGGGGACACTTATCTCGACCTCCCCACGTTGCTGGTTTCATGACTCATTCCAGAAATCTGTGACTGATGACTGAAGCATGGGGTAGGAAGTGAGTGTGGCTGAACCTTCATAGGGAGGCACCAGAGATCCTACTGGAAGGACTTGCAGATGGCAGCCCTCAAATTAACCCAGAGTAAGTAAGACTAGAGCAGATTAATAGAAGTGGTAAAGGGGCATTGAAGATCTAATTCCAAGGCTTTACCTCTCAAAGAAAACACTTAGTCCTACATGCATGTGTGTGCATTTGTGGAGATCTACCTAGTAGAATCCCATTACATTTTCAAAGTTCCTGTTTCCAAATGGGCAAAAAGAAGCACTTTGTACAAAATAATAAAATATTTTTGGAAAAAGCCTTTAATATCACAGATTACTGGTATTATTTAAAAAACAAATTTGTATTAGAGATTTTGGAATCGCATCGGGAAGTAAAAAAGACAAACCCCACAAAAAACGCCCAACCCCAAAACGCCTTCTACTGTCCCCGTTTAGTCAATTAAAACAATTATTTTCACATTTTGCATTTGATGTAATTTTGTTTTGACTTTCTATTATTTGCCTCTTATTCTATGTAGATAAGTTCCTGTTGCCTATGGCCATCTTTGCAAACAGGGAACTCCTCTAAAAGCTTTTGTTTAATCTGGTTAAATAAATTACTAATCATCTTTAAGCAGGGACAAGTCCAAAGTCACCACATGAAGGATAATTCATATATTTTTTTTTTTTCAGCAACAACTTTCTCCCTTTCTTGCCAAACTAGTCAGCAGTCTGGCAGTTTGGTTTTTGCAATGAATCAGAATGTATGTGCCAGGCCATTTGCACCATCTGCTACAGGAGTGTCATCGGAGAGAGGACTGTGGACACCTGGTGGGTTGACGTTGAAATGTCAGCTCGAGGGTAAACACCAGCTCCACTGATGAAAGGCCAAGAAAGCAAAAAGCCTGGAAGGAGAAGAAGCTGCTGGTAACAGCAAAAAAGGCACACCTGTTTCTGAACTGGCAGGAAGGTATGTAGGCATGTGTGTGTGTACATGTGATGTATGTATGTATTTCCAGCATCAGTGACTTTTTAGAATCTTAATGACAATATACATTAAATTCATGGGGAAGGTAAAAGACCATTAAGTGACATTACATGTGTAAGTGCTGGTAAAGGCACCTGACACTATTTGTAGAAAGACCTGCAAAACCTGAGTATATCTATGTTGTCTATGGGTGACTGGGGAGTGAGATTTTCCAACTGCATCCTTTGAGAACAAAGCTTTAATCATGGGCTCACAAAAGCTCTTTGAATTCCCCTCATGGCGTTTATCATCCAATACACTTAATTTTGATTTCTGTTTTTGTTAAGGAACTATTTAATATCCCCCTCCCCAATTTTTTAGATGCCAAATGTATGGTTTTATTGTCAGCAACCAGGAATAACTTGAAATGACAACCAATTCTGTTACGTAATAGTTTCACAAAGAATGGCTACAGAGTAAGTGCTATCAAATAAAGCTCTCATTTTTATAAATGTCTCTTGATATTGAAGTCCCTTTTGGAAAAACTTCCCTATCCAGCAAGTTTCCTTATTTACGTGTCTATTCTACGGTTCGGCTATACTAAAAGTGTCTGTTACTTTATGGGAGTCTTCCCAAGGTGCTATTGGGAACCCTGCTTTAATTTTTTTTCTAGGCTAAAATTTTAATGGCTATTCAAATTATAAGATAAACATCTGGGGCCGTGATTATGTGTCTTTATGTTCGTATGGACATGTAATCTCTTTCAGAGAAAAATCTTGGTTCTGACTGGGGAACATTCCTTGGCCTATCTCTGTGGGCACCAAAATTTATTTTCAAGTATGCGTCACCTTTTAGAACCCTTATTCTAATTTCTAAACCGGCTGAGCCGAAGCATCCATCCAGCTGTGTGCTTCACTGGAATACTGACTACCTGTTCTCTATCTGCTTTCAGGAAATGGAACTCTAGTTTGTATCTTCATTATAATGACCAAATGTATCTTCCCAATTTTAGGGTGATTAAGACACCCAGTAGTTGAAACCAAATGTGGAATACTTAAGGATGCTGGTTTTGATAAACCCCTGGGCGTGGTAGGAGAGGAGTTGTGAACCATTTTCCAGTAATGACTTTTGAAGTTGGTTTCCTGTATTTATAGTTCCCTTTAAAAATAACCTGTCTTCTGTGTGTCTTTATCTAGCTTAAATGTACACATGCATCCTTTCTTTTTCTCAAGTGGTACACAGGGAGTAAAGATCATCATCAGCATCATGTTTGAAGTGATTCTGGACTTGGAGTTCAAGGTTAAAGAGTAGTGCAGACAGTTTTCAAGGTCAAGTCCTCCTAGCCCCTAAGGATCATGTGTTTTTATTCCACCACGCTGTATTATAAGATATTTGTGCATTAGTTCCAATTTGCTCCATTGTTGATAACCAGGTCCAAGAGAGGTTTTGTAGTGGGATCGTCGTTGACTTCCCTGGCATCAGTTTCAAAAGTTCAGGCTTCATCCCAAGCATTTCTAACTTCTTGTAAGAGTAAACTTGTAACGAGTGTAAATGTAAACCATTTCTTGTGGCTGCCATGCCGTTATAATTTTAGTGTACATCTAAAATTCTTATCTCTAATTTTTCCATCTCTCCTCTCTCATCCCTCTCAAACCTGTATCCATTGTCTCTGTGTCTTAGTTCAGACTGCTACAATTTTTCACATGGAACTTTGAAACTTCCCAGTAGGCTTTCCTCCTGCTCCTTACTATGGCTCTGCAAACAACAGCTTATGATGTGACCTCTTAAACCTGGATTTCTCCCCTGCATACTGAAATGCCTGCTGTTTCCTAAGCATAAGATGTGCAAGGCTATTTTGTGTCCCTGATGCTTCTGTCTTCTCTGCTCCAAGCTTCTCATCTGCCTAATGAACTCCTCCCAAGACCCAGCTCAAAAGCTTCCACTTCCGTGAAGGCTTTAATGATTTTCAGGGTTTCTCCTGCTTGCTCTTTTAGCATCTTGTTTATCCTAATTACATTGCTCTAATTATTGGCTAATTGCCTGTCAACGCTGCTGCACTGTGAACATTTGGAAGACAGAGCCTGAGTTAGATTTATCTCTGCAGCCTCAGACCCAGCCCAGTGCTTGGCAATTAAAGGGTGCTTAATGAGGATTTTTTGAATGTGTTGTTCCTGAATGCCTTCTGAAATCTTCAGGAAGTGTTGTTGGCATTTGGGGGAAATATTTTATTGAGTATCTGTGGTGTGTCTTCAGGGGAGATATTTGAACACCACTGGGAACTACCGAAAGGAACTTGACAAATTATCTACTTTATAAATATAACGAAATGCCTTGGAATTGGCACAGTTTCTCCACTCTGATGCTCAGGAGATCAGAGATTTAAATTGCCATTTACATACAGATGATTCCAGTCTAACTGCTGCTCAAAAAGCTCTTCGGAGAGAGCGCCCATACCATGACCTCAGAGTACTTACTAAATATGCCTCTCCGTGTCCTTCCCAGAACCCCCAAATCCTTCCCTCAACACCACAAAGAAGAGTGGATGGGCAACTTCTCAGGAATTATTCTGAAACACTTGCTCTCCCTCACTCTCCCACATCAACAATCACCAGATCACACTAATTCTCCCTCCTTAATGATACTGCAAATCTGTTCTCTCTGCTCCAGTTATATAGCCACCCCCATCAGGGGTCTCCATTTTTTTCTCCACAGATAACCCAAAAAGGCGCTGGTTTGTTTTGTCTCCTCCCATCATGGGTTCTCTACAGTGAGCTGAGTGATTTTTCCTGAAGCAAACCTGATCATGCGTTAGTCCCACATAAAGCGTCTGTGGATTCCCATCACCCTCTGCAGAGTCCAAACTCATCAGTCTGGCTCCCAAGGCACTTCACGGTGTGGTACCTACTTCCTAGCTGAGCTCTGCTCACTGCTGCACCTCCCAGTGCTATAGCCATACTGAAGGACTGCTTTCCCCCCAAAGTGACATATTTTTTGTTTTCAGGTTTTTGAACACAATGTTCTCTTTTTCTAGAACTTTGTGCCTACCTCCTCATTCCCACCTTCAATGTCTTGTTCATCTTTTAGTCCTTAACTTAAACACTATCTCTTTTGGAAGAATTTATTTATTCTCCCAAACTGGGTTACTCCTCCTCCTAAGTGTCCCATGAATACATCATTAAGATTGTTACCACAAGCACTGTGGTGATCTAATTCACGTTGGTCTCTCTTGCTGGGTTGTGAACTCCATTGGTACAAGGGTGGGTCTTACTCATCATGATAATCCTAGTTTCTAATACAGTGTCTGAACACAGAAGTTGGTCAAGAAATACTTGTTGACCAAACAAATAATTGTCAATACATAGCCACATAAATACATTGGGCAATTTGCAAATACTTTGGAGATCTGCTCAAAGCTCTTTGTAACCTATACAATCTTGACATTTGTTTCAACCCAGATACGTAGAGCACTAAAAATACCTACTGTATTCAGATGTTTTTCTGTTTGCTTATGAAAGGCGAAAGAGCCAGTCCAGTCTAATGAGGAGTGAAAGGGTCTGGGGTGTGCAGCCTGGCCTTATAATATCTGTGAAGGGCATGTATTGTCTTGGCATCTGCCAATTAAAATAATAGGAAAGAGGAAGTAAAACTGGAAGAGAATGCATATATCTTATGGCAGGAACAAATTATGAATTTAAGACGAAGGAGATTCGGTAGAAAGTATTTTGACCTTGAATAATAGAAAGTCTGAGAAAAGTTTATGTAGGTGGAGAAATAGTACTAACTTTCTTGCCCTAGGTAACTGCTGAGGGCAAAATTTACATGTGATTTCTAAGGTGTATATGGATGATCTCATTTACAGGGTGTCGAAAATCAGCTATCATTATCTACACTGACCTCCTTTGCCTTCTTTTAAGTCTAGGTGCAATTTGTGAAACTTCTCTGAAAATGCCAGGGAGACTAGTTAACAAAAGGACACACACACATGTTGAGTTACCAGCAGTGATTAGCCTGTTGTATGGATAATTTTTTTTAAGCTCTAAAAAAAAAATAAACTACTTGAAAAAATATTTGTCCCCACAGTAAATGTGGAGAGGAAAGTCAATCTCTAAAAATGTAGGAAAATGTTTGTAATCCCAGAATTTGTTGATGTTTTGACACTTGCTGGAAGACACTGTGACAGTGGTAAATCTTTTGGAAAATATCAGTTTCTGTGTGAGGATGATTGTCATCAGGCAGCTTGGTGACTTGTTGTTTCCTGTGTGTATTTCTTGTCACATATACCACGACTTATTCAGTACTCCTTGTCATTCATTTGTATTTACTGAGAACATAGTGAAGAGTCATTAACCCCTGGGTGTATCAAGGTGCCTGTGATGGAGATGCTGCTTGTGAGGAGTCCCTGGACTCAGGGTATAGACACTGACAGTAATAATTACACTTCCACAGGAGGAGTGAAGTGAATAATTCTGCTTGGGGGAGAGAGAGAAGGCTTCAGGGCTGAGGTGATGTTTGACTTGTATAAACTCCTTAAAAGGGATTTTCCAGGCTCCTGTTGACGATAGAGGTACAGTGTGGGGAGTGGGATGGGGTTTGAAGAGAACATTCCAGTCACCTGGACTGGTATGGACATGGCAATGTAAAGGCACACATGCTATTCAGGCAAGAGTGGATATTTTGTCAGGGTAGTGGACCAAGATTTTGGAGAGGGAGACAGCGAAGACAAAACTCCAAAAGTGGGCTGTTTTCAAATCTTGAAAAACATGGCATAATAACTTCAAGGCATTATCGCCATATTTTACTCGTTTCTAAGACACTTTTTAAGATGAACTTTGTGATTCAATCAAAATTGTACACATAAATATATACACATATTCTTTGTTTTGTTTGGTTTTGCAAGACCCTATGCCACGTTTGTCTTTCCTTCCTTCCTTCCTTCCTTTTTTATAGCTTTTATTTTTAATTAAAGTATAGTCGACATATAATAGTATATTAGTTTTAGGTATACAACAGTGATTCAACAATTACATGCATTATGAATGCTCACCACAGTAAACATAGTTACCAAGTATCACCATACAAGGCTATTACATATTATTGACTATACTCTCTTTATATACACAAACTCTTTTTTTTTAATTTTTAAAAAACATTCCTTTTTGAGAGACAGAGTGTGAGTGGGGGATGGGCAGCGAGAGGGGGAGACACAGAATCTGAAGCAGGCTCCAGGCTCTGAGCTGTCAGCACAGAGTCCGACGCGGGGCTCATACTCATGGACCACAAGATCATGACCTGAGCTGAAGTCCGACGCTTAACCAACTAAGCTACCCAGGCACCCCTATATACACAAACTCTTAAATTAGACAAATAGTTCTACCAGATGTGCTACAAAATCTTTTTTTTTTTTTTTAACTTTTTTAAAATTTATTTTTGAGACAGAGAGAGACAGAACATGAACGGGGGAGGGGCAGAGAGAGAGAGGGAGACACAGAATTGGAAGCAAGCTCCAGGCTCCGAGCCATCAGCCCAGAGCCCGACGGGGGACTCGAACTCACGGACCGCGAGATCGTGACCTGAGCCGAAGTCCGCCGCTCAACCGACTGAGCCACCCAGGCGCCCCTGTGCTACAAAATCTTATTCATTCACTCAATTTATTCATTTATTTGTCAAACACTAAGATTGCTCTTATACACCGGATGCTCTACTAAATGCTTTACCAATACTACCTCATTTTAAACAAAACTGAGCAGACTTTTCCTCCTCTCTATATTACATATTAGATTCTTAGTAAGGACAACTATTTTAAGCAATTTTAGTTGTGGGTTTTTTTTTTTTTTTTGGTGTTTTCTTTATTGTATCTAAATAACAGGCTTAAATTGCCATTTACTGATTTATGTGACCACGTTTTGGCATTTCTTTAATTAAAAAAAAATTCATTTATTTATTTTGAGAGGGAGCATGTGAGGTGCAAGCAGGGGAGGTGTGGAGAGAGAGGGAGAAAGAGAGAATCCCATGCAGACTCCATGCTCAGCGTGGATCTCATGACTGTGAGTGAGCTGAAATGAAGAGTTCAAGGTTTAATCAACTAAGCCACTCAGGCGCGCACCCCCCCCCCCCCCCCCCCCCCCACAGTTTGGATTTTTCATACTTTCTATGAAACTGTTTTTGTTTTCCTTCTCCTAAGCTTATAAAATCTCCTCTCTGTTCCTAGTGCTTTAAAATTTCATCATAATGTGTCTTGGTATAATTCTTTTTCATTCTTCATTTTGGGTATTCAATGAACCTTTGCAATCTAGAGACTCATGAATTCTATTCTGGGAAATTATCTTGCATAATTTCCTCTTTTATTTCCTCTTCTCATTCTTTCTGAAACTCCTAATGTTTTGTCGTGGAACTCCTGGACTTTCCTCTCTTCCCTCAATGAGAAGTAGGATAAAGACAAAATAGAGACTAACAGCGAAAACTCAGGCAGGAAAATGAAATAATGTCATATGGTTGAGTTCATTCTTTTTACACATTAATGATACAAGAGGCCACTTTAAATACATGGTTGTTTAAATAGCTGGCCAACTGTCTAGGAAGTACAGCTGCAAGCCTCTAGCTTTCTAGAACATTCTAGAACATGTGCCTATGAAAGACCTACCCTCTAAATCTAGCTTCATGTATCCTATGTGTTTATATAGCAAAAATGATATTTTATATTAGAAATACAAAATCTGGAATTGCTTACTTTGAATTTGCCCAGATAAACATCAGATAGTTGCGTACATTAAACTAATAGATTAAGGGCCCAAGCAGGAAGATTACAAATTCTGTCTGAGCGTGACACACTCAGAATTTCTTTTACAATTGGAAAATAGATGGAAGTGGTAAGTCTTTTCCTATTCCTTCCAGAAACTTGTTTTCTAGTGTTACATTTCCTCCCATTAGGCTTTATAGAAAGAAAACTAGTTCCTCCAAATAAGATAATGATAATAAGATGAGGATAATATGATAATGATTTGGGATGTTGCCTGTTGGTAGAACCTGCATATCATTAAAGAAACCAGGGAACTGTCATGAGCTTAAAGAGTATTCTTGAGATAGTTGTAAAGCTTCTTGACAGTCTGAATTTTGGACTGTATTCCTCTTCAGGATCTAGAAGGATAGAGGATCTAGAAGGATAGAGGATTAAAGTTACCTCCAAAGCCTAGGGATGAAGTCTGAAGATGCTGGGGACTATGGTACTTTAGTTTTCTTCCTTTCTACCAATACATTCCCCTAACTAGATTTAATAGTAGGGATAGTAATACTAGCTAAAATGTAGTAAGCATCTACCTGCACTAATTATACAAGTAACTGAGCCGTGTGCTCTTCTCTCTTCCTCTTATATCTCACTTAAATGTCCCAATCATTTTATAAAATGAGTCTAATTTGTTACATTATTTTGCAATTGAGAAAAATAAGAGGCACAGAGAGGTTAAGAGTGTTGGTCCAAGTCACAAAGCTAGGGAAACAGAGACAGAATTTGAACACAGGCAGTCGAACCCCAGAGCCCAATCTCATTCGGCAACTGAGGAATGAAGTTAGTCTTGGAAAGACTAATGAGCCAGCAGAGGACGTACTACCGACTGCTGTGGAGAGGGCCCAGTGCGGACTTATGCATGCATGGACGAGAGGGTCGCTATAGATGTGTACTCAGATAAGTGGTTCATAGTAGCCACTTACACTGTCTTTAACTGTACCTTCAGAAGTCTAGCTTTTACTAAGACCGTTTAACTAAAATTATTTTCTTTGAGATTAGCAATGCCCCCCCCCAATACTAGTGATTTAGTATCTGATGGCCTTTGCTCAGTTCTTAGTCTCTTTGACCTGTCTTCCCCACTCAACGCATTCCCCCCACTGCCTCTTCTCTGCTGAAGGTCTCTCCATCTCTCTTCTCGTTTGCTCTTTATTCTCTTTCTCTCTGTCCTCTCTTGCTTCAGAAAGGAACAAATATCTGTAATAATACAAAATGATGTAAAAAAATGGTTGAGGAAAATGGGCAAAGGGAAGAGTGTAGGAAGGATCATGAAGATCATGCCAGGGGTGAGATAATACACAAAGTGTCACATCTAGTTGGGAACATTTGTTAGAGTTGGGCCACAGATTTGCATCTAAGTTTCTCAGGAGCTGCATAAAAAGCTTTCACAATTGATTACATGATTCAGTGTCCTTAAGATAAAAACAAATTGGTTTTTCAAGAGGAAGAAACATTTCCTAGAACTGAGACTCAAGAGACATTTACCTGGGAATGTAGTGAATGTTTTCAATAACAATTTGACTGTAAATCCAATAATGGTTTCAAAAAGACTCTTCCTTCAGATTTCTGCATGCCCCTCACCCTCACTTTCTGGTGCCTCTTTTCACTTGTCACCCTTTTTTGGCATGCCTTCTTTGTGGCCATATCTAAAATGGCACCTACTCTCATCCCTTTATGTCTCCTTTGTCTTCTTTTTTTTGTGCTCACAAGCTGAGCTTTCTTACAAGTGCCTGGGACAGTGTATGACACACAATGGTATCAGTATTTAGTTGTAAATAAATGAATGGACAAAATGTCATTGATAAGCTCTAGGAGTTTTAAGATTATACTTATAGGAAAGTATCTTGTTTGAGGTAGAGCATGACTGGCCAGTTACTGCAATAGTTGAGTTGGTTAGCGTTATGTATCAGGTCAATACAGTAGGTTGAGATTTGGTGCTCAGCAAAATAAGGATTATTCTCAAGTGAAATTGTGAAGAGGGTGACTCCTGTCCTTTTCCATAAGCACAAAATATTGGAGGACCATGCTACTTCCTGAGGCAGGGAAAAATCTGTATACTATCAAGTTGTGAAACAATGGGGACAGGATTGATTCTCAAAGAGAGGGCCTCTTAGCAGAATCTTGAGTGAGGACCCAGTAGGGTGCTGTGGGACAAGAGTACATGTGGCAGGGGTGTGGCCCTGATTGAGGTGTTCTTTGGAGACTTAATCCTTTCCTGTTCTTCCTTAAGAAGATAGGAAAAAGATTAGGGAAATCAACCTCAGCTATGTCCATAAAACTTTGTGAGGGAAACTTATGCTCATTATGTTGGGTGAAATGGCCTTCGTTGTGTCCTTAGGTTTTCCACCTAAGTCATGACAAAAAGGTGGCTTCTAGCAGGAGGACATCAGATTCATGTTTAAAAGTCCTATTTGTGATAACTTCCACTTTGGCCAGTTAGGGATGAAAAAAGGGAAGAAATGTACCTGAATCTGCTAAGAAGGGGGGAAACCAACCTGGAAATAAGGATTTTAGAAGCAGATAAGTTTGTAAGTGGTACAGGCAGTCTGGCTAAGGATCATTTACTTTACTTTCTCCTGTGAGGACTTTCAACATCATTTGCCTTCTTACCAAGGCCTCGCCCTGGAATGTTGCATGAAGGACAAAGTTTTGTTGCTTTCCCGGTTATCATATCTCCTTGGCTGGTAGAATGCCACTGACCTTCTTTGCTAAAAATACACAGGCAATATATATCAGAGGTAATGGATTTGAAAACACAGTTTTTCTTTTCATTAATTATATTATTTATTTATTTAAAATTTTTTAGTCCAGTCTTACAGAGGCTAGAGAATTCACTGAGGGTGCCAGAAAGGCAGACTTCAGACAGCTAGAGGTATAAGAGGTTAGAGGGTGAAGGTGAGGGTGGGGAAGAAATACCCAAACTTCCAAGTTATGACGGTTAGGGCCCTTTCCGTGCTACCATCCCTTGATGCTCATTATAAAAATATGTTCAAATCGGGAGACAATATAAAAGAAGAAAAAAAAATAAAAGGAAGTTAAAAAAGATTAAAAGGGGCAGTTGGTTGAATGGAGGTTAAAGTTTAAAAAGAGAGAGCAAGGTAAGAAAAATGGAGCTAAAAGGAAATCAAGCGGAAGCTAAAATAGGAGATTTAAAATCCCCACAAAGGTAAAAGGTTATGAGTTTAAAAATACAAAACTCATGATATTTAAAAATAAGAGATAAAATACTATAAGCCAATGAGATAAAAGGTTAAAACATGACTAAAAGCTATAATGGTTTAGGCTAAAAGTCTAACGCCTGTGAGATGAAAAATCTAAAAACAGACCATTCCTTTGGATTAAGGCTTTGGAACAGGAAATCAGAACTAAAAAAATAAAAAAGAAAAAATTGAAATTAAATTAAAATTATAAGGATAAAGTGGATTAGGGAAGCCATTATATATATATATATATATATATATATATGTTTTAACGTTTATTCATTTTTGAGAGGCAGAGAGAGACAGAATATGAGCAGGGGAAGGGCAGAGAGCAGGAGATGGAATCTGAAGCAGGCTTCAGGCTCTGAGCTGTCAGCACAGAGACAGATACAGGGCTGGAACCCATGGACTGGGAGATCATGACCTGAACAGAAGTCGAGGCTCAACTGACTGAGCCACCCAGGTGCCCCTATATATATTTTTTTAATTAACAGAAAAACAAGAGAACTGGTTTGAGGAAGCAGAGTATGTGGTGACATTCTCAGGGCAGCCTGACCTTCCCAGTGGGAGACAGAAGGCTGTGTGGACACTGCACTGATTGTGTCTTTATAGGCGGAGTCCAGGGCAGAGGGTAGAGGCTGTCACCACCAACCCCCCCTCCCCTGCCCTGGGGAGGTGGGGAGATGATCCCAAAAGCAGGAGCTGGCCTGGCTTCCGGAGCATAATAGGGAAGCACCTTCTCCCTCTATCTTTTTAAAATTCCCCCTCACTTGCTGTCCCTGCTCCATATTTGTCCTGGCCACCACTTGGCCAGACGGCCAGCCTCCGCCTTCAGCACCTCCTCTCTGATCTTTGCATTGCCTGCTGCCTGCCCTAAGTCTTTTCCCTTCCAATCTCTCTCCACTTTGCAACCAGACTAATCTGAAAACACTGGGTCATGGAATTATATTGTATAAAAACCTTCTGTGCTTATCATTTGAAAGACCAAAGTCCTAAAAGGCTTTGCAAAATCTGGCTTTAATGCACTTTTTCAAATAAGTTAGATATCTTCTATGTTTGCACTTAAATTCAACCTTGTCTACTACATTACTTATGCTAACCCCCATGATATCTGGAGGTTAAATATTTTCAAGTTTGGAGTTTGATCATGAGATTTGGAGTTATTTCAGGAAAAAGGAATTCTTAATTCCATTTTGTAAACGTCTAGAGTAAATTGATACTGATTTTGTTTCGGTTTTTGGTTCTCAGACTAATTAAAGGACGGGGGGGCAAGAGGAGGGGGAAAAAGAAGGAAAGAGAAGAACTAGGATTCCTATGCATGTGTTTCTGGGAAAATTAGATTTTTGTTTTACTGGAATTAATGCTAGAGCTCCCTTCTTAGCTGTTCCCCAGAATGACTTTCTTTCCTGAGTTTAAGGATATATTATCTTTAAAAATGCTTTTTGAGTATTTCTCTACTCAGTTCTGAAAATAAGGGAAATTCAGCTCCTCTCAGTGTTTGAAGGGGAAAAATAAGATTTGGGAAATAAAACGAACCATATTTAAGATTATCCCTATGAGTTTTCTGCCAAAACACCAGATGCTACTGGAAAAAAAAAAAATATCTGCCACAATTTGCTGTCTGGGAACTGTGCCTGACTCTTTAACAGGGGATAAGGAGAGCGATGTAAAAGAATGAGGTAAATGACAAATCCTACTCCAAATAAACAGTGCTTTTACATAAAAAAAAAGGTTCTAGTTAAGACTATTAGGGTTATAGCACTAATTTCCCTTAAAATTCTATTACTTATCAGAAACTATAGGACACCTTATAGCAAAAGCAATATGAATGCTGGCCACTGTCACACTTAGCCATCCTAAAAACATTTTTTGTATCTCCATAATTAAATGTTCTAGCAATATCATAATTTTCAGACTAGGAGCATTCTAGATTCAGAGCTATTTTCTTATGTTGATTTTTGTTGTCCCTTCAATTTTTGCTTGGGTTTGGATATGTACAAAGCCTTTCATATGCCAAATCTTCTTTCATTTTCCATATGCATATTTAGATTTCTTCCATCTCCTCTCAGTGAATGAAAGCAGCATTAGAAATGGAACTGAACTTTGAGAATTGGAATATGTGTGTAGCTTAAAGTGAGACAATTGAAGCAAACTACAAATGAGAAGCTAGTCCCAACTTAATATTACTTTTGATCATTAAAAAGAGCTCAGGTGACTTGTATCTATTTTCATGCACTCCTGCTAACTGGCTCCGGTCTACAGCTGGAGCAGAAGTTTCCACATTGTGTGAAAAGCAGACTTTGCTATACATCTTTAAATTCTCCAGGATTTAAAAGAAACCCAGAAGGAAGATGGATCTAAAATTTCCTGCCTTCTGCTTTTCAAGTTACCCTAGTTTCTACTCAGTCTGAGGTTTGGATTATTCAATAGTTCACCATTTTTTAAAATTTGTCATGGACTGCATGTGTCACCCCCAAATTCATACGTTGAAGGCTAACCACCACGGTGGCTATATTTGGAGTAAGGAGGTAATGAAGTTTAAATGAGGTCATGAGGATGAGGCCCTGATCCAATAGGCCTTATGAGAAGAGACATCAGAGTGCTCTTCCCAATCCTCATCATCGCCACCCCCCAGCAAATGCCCACGCACTGAGGAAAGGCCATGTGAAGACATAGTGAGATGGTAGCTGTTTATAAGCCAGGAAGAGAGTATTCATCAGAAACTGAACTGGCCAGAAACTTGATGTTAGAATACCCAGTCTATGGTATTTTCTTATGGCAGCCTGAGCGGACTAGTAAAATATTCCTGTTTCTACTGATAACAAAAGAAGAGAAATTAGCTCCAAAAGGATATAGGTTATAGAGGAGGGCAGGGGCCTCATTTATCTTGGTTAATGACTGTATCCTTAGCACTGGAGGAGGGTCTGGCTAATGGCAGGTACTCAGTGTTTATTTTGTCAAATGAATGAAGGAATGAATGAATGGATGAGTAGATAAAACATCTAAGCTTCTCATGATAACTAACTTGATCACTGGTGTAGATTACAAAAGGGAATATTGCATTTCCTCCCTTAAAAATTTTACATGTATGCCTATGTTGTTTATTTCTGATGATTTTGGGGGCAATCCCAACTAAAGGCCAACCTGAGGGTTTGTTTGTTTGTTTGTTTCTTAAGACCAGATTTTATTTAGATTTCACTAGCATCTCCATTAATGTTCTTTTTATTTCTCCAGGATTCAATTCAACATACGAGATTGGTTTTTTTTTTTTTTTTTTTGGTCATATCTCCCCAGTCTCCTTTGGTCTATGATTTTTGTCCAGGTTTCTCCTTGTTCTTCATGACCTTAAGGAGTACTGGCCAATTATCCTGTATAATGTCCTCAATCTGATAAACATCAGACAAGTCTCATGATTAGATTACTGGTATGGGTTTTTAGAAAGAATACCATAGAGGTGAAATGCCCTTTTCATCACATGTGAGAAGGGACATGATATTCGTGTGAAATCACTAATGATGTTAAACTTAAGTTGTACCAAATTATGATTACTGAATACTTCTGTAATATTTGCAACAATGCTTTTTACCATCTGATTGCACATAGATCTCAATCTTACTTCCCTAAATTCAGAAGTGGAAACTTCTTTCTTTCTATAATGTTAGAGAAAGTAAGATTATATGCACATCTTGGTGTGAGGTCTTATACACAGTCAATATTATTTTTATAGCCTAATCTTTTCCTGTCTGAAGAACCATAGTGAAATATGCTGAATAAATCAATAAGGAAGGGTTTTTCTCTAAGTTTCTTGGTTCAGTTCGAGATCCAGAAAGGGACGTTGATGGCATAGAGCCTGACCTAGCCCTCCCGGTATTAGCGCATTAGGCACCTTATAAAATATAATTTATTTAATGTCCCGCCAGCCATACCACCCTCAAGCGTGATGTCATCAACACATTAAATAAGGACATTTGGGACCTCCAAAAAAAAAAGGTTTTGGCAGGTAACCCAGAAGGTAGAATGAGAGTAGCGGTGTGGCCTCACTTTGGTTCCACCTGAGTAATGTACTCGTGAGTAATCCATAGGGCAGTGTGCTGTGTGCTGATGGGCAAAAATAAAGAGACATAAAACGAGGAGCCACACTACTTCACTCCAAAAAGACTGAGATGTTTCCCTTAGCCTTATATTTTGTGGGAATATTTATGTTGGAATTTATCCAAAGTTGAGTCAAATTAGGTTGAGTCAAGGAGTCTCTGGAGGGTAGAATGCTTGTCTAGGGGGGGTAGTTCCCTTGGCCAGAGTTTTGGCACATGAATGAACACTTTGCTCCCAACAAGGTCTTTAACTTGCCCAGCTTCACTCTTGAATTGGGCCCATTGTGCCTCAGTAAACTCTTGAAATTTTATTGGCTGTTCATATTTTACTCTCTGTCTTGGGATATAATTTAATGCATCCACAGTCACAATGCAATCAAGGAGCGCCTGTGACTCAGAAAGTGAGAGGTAACTGTAGATAACATTTCTGGCAGGAAAGAAAATTTCTGGATTAACGTTATTTTGACCATGAATGTTGACTCAAACTATAATTTCAAAAATAACCTGTTTTTGAAATGTCTTTTTCTACTTCACTCATGTTGAATGCATGTTGTGTGAAAATCATCATGGTAGATCTAAAAGGGTATAGAGAGAAATAAAAGATGGCCCTGCCTTCACATAATATATTGTTAAACAGAAATAAAATCTGTAATCAATCAATAGTAAAATCCAGAATATTAAAAAGAATAAAAGTATAGCACGAGATTTGAAGAAGCTGTTGACATTATTAAAATACAAGGAGGTATGTAAATTGGGTGGCCATTTCACTTTATTAAGAGGTAAGGGCATGCCCGGGTGAAGCGGCTTGTATTTAGTCACCTGTAAGCATTTCTGAGTCTCATAGATAAAACTTCACGCTTGCCCCTGGGGTTTTGTTGTGGGAATATTATCTCACCAAATTAGAAGGCAACCTTAGACCTTTCAGCTGTGTAACTTGGCAGTTCTTACTACTGCACCCACATTCCTTGGCAGAAAAAGGCTCCTAAGAATTCTGAGTTCCTAACCTCTAAGTTTTCTTGGTAGTATGTCATCAACCACACCTATAGTCACCTTCTTCATTCCTTTAGCATTCCATTAAGCTGTGCATGAGCACATCTACCCAACACACATACATACCTGTGTTTCCAAGTTTTAAATAATTATATAATGATAAATATTGGGAGGCTTATAGAGGAAAAAAAAATGTGCCAACATTGTATTGGTTTTCATTATTTGTTATTCTTTTTTTTTAAATTTTTTTAATGTTTATTTATTTTTGAGACAGAGAGAGACAGAGCATGAACGGGGGAGGGTCAGAGAGAGAGGGAGACACAGAATCTGAAACAGGCTCTGGGCTCCGAGCTCCGAGCTGTCAACACAGAGCCCGATGCGGGGCTCGAACCCATGGACCATGAGATCATGACCTGGGCTGAAGTCGGATGCTCAACTGACTGAGCCACCCAGGCGCCCCTCATTATTTGTTATTCTGATGTGTCTTTTCTAATCTGTGGCTCTCCTTTAAGTAGATCCTATTTTGAAATGTGCTATCTGGTGATGAGGACCCCCCATTTCTGGTTTCCAGGGATGGCATTGTTTCCCAGTGTAATCACACCTTTTTTCTTTACTTCTTTCTTATTCATTCATTCATTCATTCATTCTTCCACTCATTCATTTTTTGGTGAGAGAGAGATGGGTGAGGGGTCATTTTTATATCTTCTCAGCAATGCATTTCAAATAATTACATTTTATTCAATGTATAGGTTTTTATTGTTAAAGGGCTTTTCAAAATATCTAGTTCAAAGTGGTAGTTCTCTCTAGAAACTCTAGCAGAGGGAAATGGAATAAATGCGTATGATTTTATATCATTTCTTTCAGCTTTATCTCCTGTTCTCCCCATGAAACACTCTTTGCAATGAATGAGTTGCTGCAATTGGCTCACTGATATACTATCTCTAATCATTAGAGAATGCATGGAATTCTGTTAGGTTCTCTTCTGTACTTTCTACAGCACCATTTCTTCCCCCTCCACCTCCCCACGTAGCAACTTTGAATTGCTGGGAGGTTTTAGTCATTCTTGTGGAACTAGGAAATGTGGCTTGGACCTCCCCTTGGACCTCCCCTGAGACAGCAGCAGAAATCAGGCCTCCTCTACCTGTTCTCCAGACAGGTATCCGATGGACTTGGCCTCATGAAAGACCTTGGAAGAAAGTGTCATGGTGGAGCCTGAGCTGATACAGTGTTCTCAGGGCCAGGGATAGAATTGGAGTATGATCAGAACAGCCAAAAGTGTCAGTTGAGATACAGAAGTAATGATGATGAGGTTGTAATAAACACAAAAACAACTTGTATCAGTGCTTACGATCTGTCAGGCATTGTTTTAAGCATTTTATTTATTTGAACCACTTAATGCTCACCACATCTCTATGGCGGGGGTGGGGGGGTGGGGGCGGGTACCGTGCTTTTCTCCAGTTTATATTGTTTATACAACTTGCCTAAAGTCATCCGGTTAGCAAGTGGAAGATCCGGGCCTTGAGTCCTTATTCTAAATCCCATGCTCTATCTCACCAAATCTCCTGAAATGGCTAACTGTATGGCCTATGTTCTTAAGCCCACAAGTTATCTATCTAGATATTTGAAAGGAGATAAACTGCAGTTTTGTGTTACACTGGCAATAAGTGATTAGTTACATGTAGGCCTTTTTATGTATTTACTTAGTGAATTAATAGGGTTCATTTTTTTTTTTTTTTTTTTTTGAGAGTAAGGGTAAGAATAAGAGTAGGTTGTGTCTTTTTTTGTGTTTAGGACAAGAAATGGGAAATACATCAGCTATCGACTTAACTACATTGAATTAAATTTTGATCCTTAGATTCCTTCCCGTCATTTGTGTCCATCTGGTGTCTGTCACTTGGTAAATGAGTAAAGAAGAAAACGCATTTATTTCCTTGCTTTTATATCTATCCATGTTCAACTTCTAATGTTCAACAAACATTTCTTTCTCTTTTCAGTATTCCCTATGTGCCAGTTGCTATATTAGGGTCTGGGATGACAATACTGAACAGGGCAAATAAGGTCACTGGGCCGTGGGGTTTTAAGATCTGGTGGAGGTTATGCGGCACCTGGGTGGCTCAGTTGGTTACGTGTCTGACTTCAACTCAGGTCTTGCAGTTCTGAGTTTGAGCCCCACCTCGGGCTTTGTGCCAACAGCTCAGAGCCTGGAGCCTGCTTCAGATTCCACGTTTCCGGCGGTTTGCTGGTGAGTGGCCGTCCGTCTTCCTCCCTCCCTCTGGTCCTGCAGGCCTGTCCCGAGACCCAGGCAGAGAGAGTTTCCAAGAAGGAGACGATGTGAAAGCTGCAGGCGGGGCCGACACTTCCGTGAAGGACAGTTCACTCCCGGCGCTGTTACGTAAGGGGAGGGTCAGGCGCTGCCCCACCCGAGAGGAGCAGATTTGACTGGTAGGACGGAGTGCTGTCATCCTAACGCCCCCGGAAGAACGTCCTTGACGGACAGGTAAAGTGACTTCTGAGGACCGAAGAGTTTGATGACACAAGACCACTGAATTTCTTTGTTTGGAGTCCACGTTATGAACCCTTTCTGGAGCATGTCTGCAAGCTCTGTCCGCAAACGATCGGATGGTGAAGAGAAGGCATTAACAGGGGACGTGGTAACCAGCCCTCCACGCGCCGCTCCAAAGAAACAGCTACCTTGTATTCCCAAAAACGCTTTGCCCATTACTAAGCCTACATCCCCCGCGCCAACAGCACAGTCCACAAATGGCACACATGCTTCTTATGGACCCTTCTACCTGGAATACTCCCTTCTTGCAGAATTTACCTTGGTTGTGAAGCAGAAGCTCCCGGGGGTCTACGTGCAGCCATCTTACCACTCTGCATTAATGTGGTTTGGAGTAATATTCATACGGCATGGACTTTATCAGGATGGTGTATTTAAGTTTACAGTTTACATCCCTGATAACTACCCAGATGGTGACTGTCCACACTTGGTGTTTGATATTCCCGTCTTTCACCCACTCGTCGATCCCACCTCAGGTGACTTGGATGTGAAGAGAGCATTTGCCAAATGGAGGCGGAACCATAATCATATTTGGCAAGTTTTAATGTACGCACGAAGAGTTTTCTACAAGATTGATACAGCAAGCCCCCTAAACCCAGAGGCTGCAGTCCTGTATGAAAAAGATGTTCAGCTTTTCAAAAGTAAAGTGGTTGACAGTGTTAAGATGTGCACTGCTCGTCTGTTCGACCAACCTAAAATAGAAGACCCCTATGCAATCAGCTTTTCTCCGTGGAATCCTTCTGTACATGATGAGGCCAGAGAGAAGATGCTGACTCAGAAAAAGAAGCCGGAAGAACAGCACAATAAGAGCGTTCACGTTGCTGGCCTGTCATGGGTAAAGCCTGGTTCGGTGCAGCCTTTCAGTAAAGAAGAGAAAACGGTAGCAACTTAAGCGCTGGTGAATCCGGTGCCCCGTGCACTTTCCTGCCGGCTGCGGGCCTGGTGAGAGCTGACCGGTGGCAGAGGGCCGCCAGAAGAGTAAAACTGTGCGAACAAGGACTGCTATCTGTGTCCATGGATGCTTAGGTTCTAACAGCAAGTTTTGGAAACCTCTCTTTAAGTAATGCATTACTTCTGTCAGAAGTGTCTTTAGGGTGGTTAACTAGTTCAGTACTCCAAATTATTGGGGACCTCGAGGCTTAAGTATTTTTCTGAATATAATGTTAAAGGTAAGTTACATTCATTTACACTAATAGAGTAGACAGTTGGGCGTGCTATCCAGTGGCTTTACACCCATGGTTTCAGTTGTACATATGTTAGGACGCGGGAAAGAGGTAGAGAGAGAGCAGGTTCCATAGCTTATTAGCACTTGTAAGTGGAAGATCATCTGAACCTCAGTCTTCAGCCTACTGTCTCCCTGGTTTACCAGCCCCTGTCATCACTGAGGTACATGTTAGGTGAGGGAGAGGAAACCAGAACACTTGTTCATGGTGGTTTGTTTTTTTTTTTTTTAAGCAAATTACTTACTGTATTTTTATGGCAGAAGGGAGAGAAAGTGTTAAAACGGTTTCTAATGAAGTCAGATATTTAAATGATGAATGACTAATGTGTTTTGTAGAGACAAAATAAACCAATAAATGATTAAAAAAAAAAAAAAAAAAAGATTCCACGTTTCCCTCCCTCTCTGCCCCTCCCCTGCTCACACTCTGTCTCTGTCTCTCTCTCAAAAATAAATTAACATTAAAAAAAATCTAGCAGAGGTCATAGACAAGTAAGTAAATGTAAGTACAACTGGATGAGATAGAAGAGATATCTCAGTCTTCTACCCATAGATACCTAGTTATCTTGAGATTTGGCTTTTATTTATTTATTTTTTTTCAACGTTTTTTTATTTATTTTTGGGACAGAGAGAGGCAGAGCATGAACGGGGGAGGGTCAGAGAGAGAGGGAGACACAGAATCGGAAACAGGCTCCAGGCTCCGAGCCATCAGCCCAGAGCCTGACGCGGGGCTCGAACTCACGGACTGTGAGATCGTGATCTGGCTGAAGTCGGACGCTTAACCGACTGCGCCACCCAGGCGCCCCGAGATTTGGCTTTTAAAGTCAAAACTCTGAACAATAACAAATAACCCCCTCCTCCCCCCAGTAATATAGATACCAGATAAATTTCAAAAAATTATGGCTGCTGATCTATGAAATTTTGTAATGATTATTCTCTGGCATGGTGAGATTTTACATAATAAAAAGCATTAATGGGAGAAAAGCTATAATTTTAACATCCCCAAGTATTTAATTTAAGAAGATGGTGGCAAATTGGAATAGCATTAAATGAATCTCAGAAAGATTTGTTGAAAGAAAAAAAGTCAAAATTGACTACAGAGCTCTTCCGTCTTGCTCCTTAGTTGAGCAACGTTTGAACTACTTTTTGTAATTTGCCTAATATCATTCCTCATGTTAATGATTGTTCTGCTAGATCTCAATAGTTTTTCAGGTTTTATTTTTCATTGCAAAGAATTCAGCAGTTCTCTTCTTTGTTCTGTTTTAGGAACATCTGTTGCAAATGTAGTGTTGAATTTATTTGAAACTAACAGCTGCCCAGTAGCCTGTTAAGAGAAAGAGCCTAGGTGAAATTTCCCTGCAGATTCCTTTCTAAAAGGGCTAGTTTCTAAAAATTTACCTTTAATTACATTTAAATTATGTGATTTGAGGGGTATGGGAAGGGCAACAATTGTCCCTGTTTAGCATGATGGATCAGTGTTTGTGTTTATGATAATCCCAATGTATTTAATCCAAATATTTAGATATTTAAAGACTACGTAAGAAAAGAAAAGTTACAATGTAAGAGGCCAGCTGGCCTACCTGGCTCTTGGCTAATGCTTTCCAAGTGAAGCACCACTGCCCAGACTCTGCAAGTTTCTTTGACAAATTCCCAACTCATGTCTGCCTACAAATCACATTAAAATAAATTTGAATGGTACAACAATCTGAGTCGTTGAATGGAGCTTTCTTTTCAGAACTAAGCAAACAATAAGCTACTACTAAAACAACCATTAAAAAGAAAACCACAAAACTATTACCAGACTGGATTCTACAAATCTTGGGGCCTCTGATGCCCAACTCAGCAATTTTAGCTAATTCAGCAAAGAACATTCATGAAATGTTTGCTAAGTGTCCTCTGGACACTTGCAATAAGACAGCAACAATGCACTCTTTAAAGGTTGCATTTGTAGAATTGTTAACGGAATAGGACTTAAGTTTATATAGCTAAACCTTTACATGGAGTCCATTGTGAACCTTAGCTTCTAGACACACCATGTCTTACTCAACACAACAGCCTTGTGAGGTGAGGATTATTGCTAACCTCAGGTTGTAAAGGAGGAATGGTAGTTGAATAATTCATTTAAAGCCGTGTAGCAAACAGATGGATAGAGTCTAAGGTCACTGAGCTAGCAAATGACAGGGCTGGGACAGACATAATCCTCTCTAATTCAAATTTCCATCTGCCCTTACTACAGTTGAGGACTCCTCTTTTAGGTATCTACCTTTGGGGACTGTAAAAGTAGTGAAGAAGATATTAGGGGCAGAACTCAAGACACAGAAACACTGGTTAATTCTGTGTCAGTATGGTGGTTCTCTCTAGTTCATTCCCTAAAAGTGAAGCCTTCTCCTTCTGCCTTTCTTTCTCTTGCCTCTTTATCCCTTGGTCCCCATGTTGTTTATTCCTACTGTGTAAGAATATGGGTAACTCTACCTAAGTGCTCACCAGAGTCCAAACCATGTATCACAGGGCAAGAAAAACTAAAAAAAAAAAAAAAAAAAAGAGTTAGATAAGAGGGAGTGTGTAGAGATCAAATTATACCACTAAACACTCAAAGCCAAGTTTGTTTTTTCTTTGCTATTCCAATAATGTAGCTGTAAAGAATCATTGAGTGATGGCATATTAGAGTTGGAAAGAACCATAGATGTAATCAAGTCAATGTCTTCTCTGTAGAGGGGAAGGAAATGTGTTCTAGAGAGTGGGGGTGGCATCTAAGTCCACAAAACGAGTAAGTGGCAGATCTGGGACTTTGTCATGGGAACACTCATGTTTAGTATATGCTTCTTCCCTTGAATCCATGTAATGGAAGTCTCTTTCCAGCATGCAGAGTGACTGCTTGGCTTATCTCCAAGCACAAGATTCTGTATCATGCTGGGTGAGGCAGGGTAAATTGCCTTTAAGATCTTGAATTCTGGACTCCCATAGACCAGGTCCATATTTCAACTCTACAACTTGCTGCGGCAGTTAAGGCATGTAACTTATCCTCTTTAAGACTCTGTTTCCATATCTATGACAAGCGATGGTATGTCATACCTCCTATGGTTGTTGAGAGGATTAAAGGAAATAATATTTAATATTCATAGACTATGCTTGCTCTGTGTTGTGTTTGGTACTAAATATTTTATATTTATCATTTCATGTAATACTTTTAATTTGTGCTAAGTGCTTTGACCATAAAGTAGTAAATGTGTCTATCTATCTATCTATCCACAGTTGTGTGTTTGTGTGTGTGTGTGTAGGTGTGTGTGCACGCAAACACATACCCATACACATATTAGTTAGGAATGTGATACATACACACACACACACACATCCCAGCCCCAGTGCAGGTCAGGAATTTCATTTAAGCCTTGACTACACCGACTTGAATAAATAGCAGTGTCCTGTGGCAGGCACTCCCATGCCCTTATACTTGTTCCATGAAGCTACCAAGGCTCACACTCTTTCTGTGTTTCTGCCCTGCCAAAACCTTAGTAGAAGGCTTCCACTCTCAAGGTCACAGGATAGCTGCTCAGCCATACCCCATCTGTGCTTCAGGCTGTCGAAGCAGGAAGGAAGAGAGTAAGGAGCAGAAGGGCAAAGCATGCTATCCTGGAAATGTTGCCCAATGATATATAAGTGCTTCTGCTTACATATCGTTAACACCTCTATCTACAAGAAAAGCTGGGAATGGTAGTCTTCATTTGGGCATATTCATCCCCAAGCGTATGAGATGAGAAATTAACCTGCAGTTTCTGCCACATCTTTGTCAAGATTCTGTACAACCTCCAATTTATTGAGAAGCATATGTGTGTGTATACAAATATATACTGTTAAATAGTATATTGTGTATTAATAATAATTAATACGTATTTTATATATAATGTATATTCACACATTTACATTTTATTGTGAAGAAAACATGGCTGCTTGTCACATAGAGCACTGTGGTCTTAGTAATATGGAGAGATCAGGAATGCAAATACGATTTTCATATCATCCTAGTGAATTGGTGCCTGGGGTTTGGGGCAGAACTCAAACAAAAGAAAACCATCACAGAAACAAAATGATTTTTTATGGGTTGGAGTAACTGAAGGAAGATTCAGAAAGGAGTATAACAGCAGAGAAGAGGCAAATCAGCTAAAAATGTGGTCAAAGGGATAGTTATGGAAGGATATTCACCTAGGTACAGAGAAATTGTGTAGGAAAGAGCCATATCTGTAAGCGGGAGATCTGGAGGGCACTCTTGCTCAAGAAGTTAGAAAGATGTTTGAGGCCTAGTCTCACCTAACCTTGAGTTTAACAGATGGAAAAACCAAAGAGATGGCCTCCTCATTGATGGGACCAGAGGCAAAAAGAGAAAGAGAGATAGAAAGATTTCCAGTTCATATTTGGGACAGGAGGAAGGTTTGGATTAGAAAGGAAATGTAATAGCTTGCAATAAGTTGCTCCAAGTTGAACTGAGTAATGAATCTGTGTACTTACATTTAATGGCATATAATAAAATAAATTTCCAACCCTCACTGCCTCCCTGAGCTTGGATTTTCTTCCACACTCCTTACTGAGCAGGACCATTGGGCAAAGACAAACAGCAAAGGGCCACAGAGCTAAGTTTGAAGTCGTAGAAGAGAATCTCCTGAGGCATTGGCTGAGAACCATAGGAAGTTACTTGTGGTAGAAATTTCCCAGAATTTTTCTATTCTAAGATACTCTGAGCTCATTTCGTCATAGACCTTCACGACTTGACGAATAACATATTGACTAGTTCTTGCAGTTTAATAAAGAGCAGCATGAAATCTTCTGGGAACATCAATTCCTTGTTAGTTGTGTTTGAGGCCAAGAATGCCTAGCACATAGTAAGCACTCAATAAAAATATAATTGCATTTATATATTAAACAAAGTGAATGAATATCTAGGGAGTACTTAGTGTGGCTCCAGTAAATGGCAGTATGGTTATAATATGTGTAATTCAGCTAGTGTTAGTGCTGAAAAAAATTAGCTTGCCTAAAGTACAATTTGAGTTTTAGTTTTTTACTATTTGGTTGAAATCATCATGAATGGACTATTTCCATGCAGTGAAAAAGTTCTTTGGAGGAATAGCAATAAAAATTGTTTTAAAGCATGTTTATTTCCTATTAACATGTCTTGAAATCATATCACTTTACTCAAATCTACAATTAGTGAAGATGAGAAAATCATTCCCTGCCCCACCAAAAACATGTCTCAAACATATTAAATTATTTCTAATATTTTCTTGATATTCATAACAGACTGGCCAAACGTTTTGGCCAAAAGTTTCTAAGTTAGGTTTTCTTCTCTGTTCCCCCATTTTTTTTTAAGCCTTATAGATATGAGTCTGATTAGCTCAAAATCTTTCCAACTTTGTTTATCTGATGCTAGTGTTTATTCATTTGATAAGGGTATGGTCTTACTATGTTCAAAGCAGTGATCTGATTCCTTCTCTCACAGAGCTTTTGGTCTACCAGAAAATGTTTTTATTTTTTTAATTTTAAACTGTCAGTTAAAAGACAGTGCTATTCGTTGATGTACGTGCTGAAATACTGTGATGTAATGCTATAATGACGATTGGCACAGGGTCCTCTGGCAATATAGGGAGGCAGATTTGTGTCATTTTTAAAAGCTTAAACTTGGATTTTGAAATCTGTAGCTAAGTTTTCTAATCTTCTTATGCCCCTCACTGGCTGTGTAATATTTGGCAAATTACCTTATCTCTCAGAGCCTCAAGTGCCTCACTTGTGAAATGAAGCTAATAGTAGTATTCATCTCAAAAGGTGTTGTGAGGACTTAATGAGATACATTTATAATGAAATCAGTTAGAATAAAATAAAACTGCTTAGCATCATGCTAAGTTCTGGCACTGTCTCTCACCAATCTCATCTTTCCTCCCCTCTCCCTCCCTCCCTTCATATCATTTGCACTTTCTCCAGGTCCTGAAGTATGCCTAAGCTTTCTCTGCCCCAGGACCTCAGCACATGCTAGTTCCTTGTCTGAACTGCTCCATCACTTCAACTTACACCGTTAACGATGACTCATCCTTGAGATTTTGGTCCAAATATCTTTTTTTCTCATCCCAAAGTGTAAATGAATCACTTTGCTGCCTTCTCCCCTAACTGCCTATCATTTCCTTACACAGAATTCATCATAATTTGTAATTATACATTCTATTGTATCTATACATTTTTTCTTCCTTATTAGACAGGAGCTCAAGGAGGGTAAGGATCATGTATCATTTGAGGTCATTATCATAAACTCAGTTCAGGACAAATCTTGGCCCACAGGATGTACTTTAAATATTTGATATTTAATGAACAAACAAATGGATGGAAACATGACTTTCCATGGAAGGCATTAACATTGTGTTTTTGGCTCTTTGTAAGGGTCTTTGAAATGCCAAATTTTATCATTTCAAAGAGCAGGCATCTGATTTAAATTGTGGGAGAAGTCAGAAAAGTATTCTTAGAGGAGATGACAATGAAGATGAATTTTGACATCAAATGTTATATTTCCCTTTACACAACGCATATTTTCAGGCTACATCAGTAAGTTTTATGGAAATCCTGAGGAACTTTAGAGAAAAAAATGACTAGTCACTTCACATTGGAAATTATTTAACATAGTTTCTTTTGATGTGTTCAAAGCATTGCTTCACATTATTATTTCTGTGTCAGAGGTGGAGAATTATATAACAAAAATCAAAAGTTAAGTCAGGCTATGGGATAGAACTTCTGGAAGAGATGAAGGCCTAGAAGGCAGAGGGCAACATAGCAAAATTTAAAGCCTACAGGTCAAGGAGACTATTACTGAATTCCTAGCAAATTACATATTTGGCAACTACAGGCCACAAGCTGGAGCTGATATGCCCAAAAGGGGCATGCAGGAAAAGGGAGTGGCCCAATTCAAGCAGTCTGGACCCCCCAAGTGAAACTCACTAGAGCCTCATTAGGAATCAGGATGTTTCTGTCTTGGTGGGCCTTAGCCTTCATTCCGTGGACTGAAATGACCTCCAGTAGGTCAAAATAAGACTCTGATAAAGTCTAAAGTGTTACAAGGTGCTCATAGTCTTAACCAAGAAATCTTTTTCAGAAAATACAGAAGATTTCAGATTTGAATGTCTATTTATGAAGTTTTGCAAGAGACTATCATTCTAGTACATACTCTGACATTTCAACTCTGCCAGTCTAAGCTCATTTACAGAACTTAACCAAAGTTGCTGAAGTATTGAACATCTGTTTTCCCTGAAATGAATGGAAGGCAGAATGATTTAGAAGTTTTTGGGAAACTCATCAAAGTTTACAACAGGAAGAAAAGGTTTTTGATTTTAAAAAGTTTTTTTTTTTAATTAATTTATTTTTATTCTGCCTTGGTCTCTGGCCCCTAAAGTAAACAACTCTCAGAAAAGATGACAACAGAGACTATCAAGTTTCTGCTGTCTCGGCTTTGACAGGAGTGGCCCAGACCATCTGAATCACTGGATTCAGTGTCATTCTTGAAATGAATACAGTTGCTTTTTCCTGCCTGACGTACCAGGCTTGGAGATTGAGGCTATGACTCCTTTGAGTTATTTAGTGTTTATTATAGGCCAAACTGTAAACCCAGCTCTAAGAATGTAAGGACAATAAAACAAGATCACTTCCTACGAGGAACTCTAATGCATTGAGTAGGGAGAAATTCCAATGGTTTGTTGCAGTATGGTAAGTACTCTGTGATAGGCCTACCTTCTATAGAATTCTGAGAGAGAGAGAGACTAAGGCCATTAGATCGTTTATTTATGGGGCACCTACTCAAGGCAAAACCTTACCCTGTAACTGGGGAAGGGAAACACTGAATAAGAAGTTACTTTTCCTCCGGGAACTCTACATGCTCCTATGAGAGGAAAACACACAGATAAATGACTCAAATAATATATAATGAAATCTGTTATAGGTTCTTTAAAATAACAGAAGAAAATGCTCTGTGTCTGAGAAGACATCTATTTCAAACATTATTACGGACTAGAAATTCTAAAATCCTCCCATACTTAAAAATTCTCATTAAAATATTTTAATATATGTATATTTAATATTTATTTTTTGGGAGAGAGCAAGTTGGGGGGGTGGCAGAAGAGGGGGACAGAGGATCTGAAGTGGACTCTGTGCTGCCAGGTTGACAGCAGTGAGCCCAATGTGGGGCTCGAACCCAAGAACCGGGAGATCGTGACCTGAGCCGAAACTGGTCGCTTAACCAGCTGAGCCACCCAGGTGCCCCTAATATATATTTTTAATGCATTGCTGAACTGGAAACAAAGTAAAGGAAAACCTAGGAGGCTGAAAAATAAAACAAAAATACAAGTCAATACAGGTAAACCAGTGGTGAAAATCAGCTATTCCTCTAAAATCATCTACTGTTTTCCCATGACTTAGAGCATTGGTTTTGTTGATCAATGTGGGTCATGAAGAAAGACTAAGACTGTACCAGAAAGGATATCAGATTAGAGATTTGAAAAAAAAAAAAAAAAAAGCCTAGATGTTCAAAGTTAGCCAGTGAAATGATGAACTAAGAAAATTCCTTCCTTGGCTTTGATTCTGGATGGGAGGGAAAAATTTCCCTGTAAGCTGGCTATCTCAGAGGTTTGGGGCCCAAATTCATGCTACGTTTGTATTTCAGATACCATAAGCTGATAATTTATTATAAAGTGACCCTATGTTGGCAGTGTCCCAAGATGCTTGGAAGAAGCAAATATAAATCCTCTCTGGAGTAATGTACCTTTCAAGTCTGGACCTCAAAAATTTCCACTTCCATAAAATGAAGTTTATGGAACATGTGTTTATGATAACAAAATAGTAAAATTCAAGGAAAGAAGCAACCAAGAGCACAAGTAGTCAAAAAAACCCAAACAAACAGAAAAACAAAATAAAACATAAAACAACCAAACAAATTAAAAATCAACACAGCAGCCTCAGACCCTCAGACCCACAAATTCAGTAATACCTGAATTAGTATATTTAATGTGTTTAAAGAAATAAAAATATATTTGAAGTGTAAGTGTAGGACAAGGGGTTTTAAAAACTGAATATTCAGATTTGAAAAGATTCAAATAGAAATTGTAGAAATAAAAAAAATAGTAATAAGAATGAAAAACACTATGAATAGGTTAAACAACACATTAAACCAAGCTGAAGAGAGAATTAATAAATAGAAGATATTTGAAAAAATCCAGAATGTAGCAAGAGGAAGCGTTAAGATATTATCAAAGAGAAATCAAGAAACGTGAAAGATGCAGTGAGACAATGTAATAAATGTCTCACTGAGCTTCCTGAAGAAAAGCAAAGGTAATGTAGAGAAACCCTATTTGAAGAAAAAGTTCTGAGAATTACCTAGAAAAGATAAAACAACTATGAATCCTTAGAAGCAGGGAGTCTCTAAAGTTCCAAGTAAGTTAAAAAAAAAAAAAGAAATCCACATCAAGACATCAAGACATTTTGTAATAAACTTTCTGAGTATCAAAAAAACCCCAAAACCAAAACCAAACACCTCTTAAAAATAGAGGGAAAAAAGCCAGGATATCTATGGAAGAAAACAGATTGACATCTAATTTCTCAAAAACAACAGTGTAAACTAAAAGAATGTAGAAAACTATGTTCAGAGTGTCAAACTAGTGTTGTGTCCTTAGCAAATTTGTCTGTCGAGCTTGAGACTTACATAAAAGTTTTTTTTTTCAGACAGAAAACGTAGAAGATTTTTTGATCAATAATACACCCCAATTTTGCAAGGACAAATGAATAAGAACAATTTGTATAAACAATAACAATATTGTCTAATTTTGTGGGCGATGTAAGTAAAATATTATGATAATTAGTCTTTTTTTGATTACATTTGTACATTAAAATTTTGAGGTCAATGCTTAAAATAATAAAGGAAGAATTTATAATTCCAAGTGAGTGAGCAGAAGCAAGAATGAGAACAAAATTGCACAAAAATATGCAAGAAAGATTAAAAGAAAAAAAACACAGAAAAATTTTAAAGCATAAAATAATAAAGTAGAAATGAGTTGAAATATATCAGTAATCATAACAAATGCATATGGGCTAATTTTTTGTTGTTGTGAAAAGACAAAATTGCCAGACTGAGGAAGAAACAAAATTCAGCTATATATGTTAATTTCAAGAAACACACCTAACACAAAAGAATTCACAAAGTTTGAAAGTGAAAAGGTGGAGGAACAGACACACAAAAATGCTCAAACTCTAATGGAAATGAAATGAAATCAAGAAAAATGAAACTACGGATACCGTTAGCACAGCCTCCAGATAGCAAAAATTTAAAAAAAAATCCATGTTTGGCAAGAATGTGGAGTAATGAGAACATTTACGTACTGCTGGTGGGGGTACAAATTGGTGTCATCATTTTGGAAAGTGCTTTGACATCATCTAGTAAAGACACTCACATACGTGTGTCACAGGGTACATACACGAGAATGTTCACAGCAGCACTGTTCGTAATAGCTCAAACTAGAAAAGTCCAAATGTCCGTCATCAAAACAATGGATAAATGCGGTATATTCATATGAGAATTCTACGCAGCAAGACACATGAAGGAAACACGGCCACACCAAATAGCAGATGTTATAACATTGAACTAGTACTGAAAGAAGGAATACATAAAAGAATACATAGATATTGGCACTATTTATGTAAAGCCCCAAAAATAGATAAAATAAACCATATGGTGAACAGTGAAGTAAACATAGAGCAAATCTTAACAAATAATCGGTTTCATATAAACTGTTACCTAAGCACACTTCAGTTAACTAGAAATCAATAATAAGGATTTTTTTTTAATTTTGTTTAATGTTTATTTATTTTTGAGATGGGGAGACGGAGCATGAGCAGGGGAAGGGCAGAGAGAGAGGGAGACACAGAATCTGAAGCAGGTTCTAGGCTCTGCACTGTCAGCACAGAGCCAGATGCAGGGCTTGAACCCATGAACTGTGAGATCATGTCTGGAGCTGAAATTGGACGCTTAACCGACTGAGCCACACAGGCACCCCAGTAAGGATATGTTTTTAAAACTCCCATACGTTTGACTGTTTTTAAAGTTGTGGGATTTGTATTTGAAAAGATGAATAAGAATGTATAGTAGCCACATGTCAATGATAGCTGACTTTATAGAAGGATCGCTTAGTGTCAGTCACTGCTCCAAATGCTTTTATCTGTGATTTCATTTATTCTTCCAACAATCTCATGAATTTAGTCGTTTTATTAACATTATTTTACCATTAAGAAAACCAAGTAACTTGCTTAAAATCACAGAATTCATATCCGGTGGAGACGGGATCCAAACCCAGGCCATCTTTTTTTTTTTTTTTAAGTTTGTTTGTTTGTTTGTTTATTGTCAAGTTAGCTAACACCCAGTGTAGTCTTGGCTTCAGGAGTAGATTCCCATTGTTCATCACTTACATACAACACCCAGTGCTCATCCCAACAAGTGCCCTCCTCAACTCAATGTCCATCACCCATTTTCCCCACCCCCTAACCTCCCACCCCCATCAGCTCTCAGTTTGTTCTTTGTATTTAAGAGCCTCTTCTGCAAACCCAGGCCATCTGACTGCAGTGATTATCCTTAACCACTCTGCTGTGCTGGCCAGGAACAGCAAAGATGGAGAAACACGGAGATGCAAGACATGTGTGGGGAGCACGTATACAGACGTAGATGGACTGTGAGGAATTTTGGTGATAAGGATGCAAACTATTTGGTAGTTTAGAAATAGAGCAAAATTTGATAAATTGGATTAGTTGTGTGCACTAGAGAAACATTGACGGTTATGAATTATGAAATGGCACAATGATATCTGTATTTTAGGAAGATCCGTCTCTTGTCACAGAGGAGAAACATTTGAAGGCTGTGGTAAAAAGACTTTTTAGAAGAAACTAGAAAGGACCTGTGCCAGAGAAGTTTGGAGGAAAGACAAGTAAAAGAGGAAGATACATTGCTGGGTCAAAATTAATACTTGATACATTATTGGATGTGAAGGATGATTCCAAATGTCTAAACCTTTGCATTTGGGAAGATTATGATGCTGTGAACTAAGATAAGGAATGAAAATGGAGGAATAAGTATGGGGAAGGTTGAGCCCCGAGTTGGACATATTGACTTTAAGGTATCTGTAAGGCACAAATGGGGGTGTTTTGCTGAGGCTGGAATGTGAGCTGACTCAGAAGCTAACTCAGCACAAAAGGAAGGGTTAGAGATGTACAACTGGGCATCATCCTCTGTGGTGATGAAGTATCATAGCTTCTGAGAGAAATTCTTTTAGAGCAGCGAAACCTAACCCCAGATGGTGAAGGTTGAAGGAGAGAAGAGCAGAAGTGCAGATATCCGTGTCTGCTGATCTTTTAAGAAACTGGGTAGTGAAAAGAAAGTGAAGAAGATGGTAAACTAGAGGACAATGGAGTCAATTGTTAATAAATGCTGACATTTATTGTTTATTAAAAGCTTTACATAGATTATCTAACTTAACCTTGCAACTCTGAAATGGGTACTTTGTGACTGATGTTTCATAGATGGGAGAACAGAAGCACAGGAGATTAAGATCACACAGCTAAGCGGTGGAATCGGGATTTATACACAGGCAGTCTGACTATTTTTAAAACATGATACCAAAACACAGCAGGATTCTGGGCAGTAGGTGAGATTTCAGTATGCTTGTAGCATAAAGAGAGTTGAATTAGGTCAGGGTTGTGAAGACAGAGGACAGGCGCAGCAGAAAATAGGAGGCACCAGGATTAACCAGGAGGCGGGGTGCAGATGGGGGAAACGTTTTCCTGTGGGTCTAGGAAAAAGGAACGGGTGATGGAGATACTGCGAGGTGTGGGTGGCAGGGACTCTTGAGGGTTCATTTGGGATGGTTTGGTCCCCTCGTTTGGTTGTGGAGATCCTCTGTTGAGGTCACAGGAGACCAGAGTAGCTTCGTGGCAATGAGTGGGAGCTTGGTTTGAAACAGCTGGGCCCATAGTGCTGAAACAGGGGCAGTGTAGTGGAGTAGCACAGTGCTCAGGGTCAGGGTCTAATGTCAGCACATAAATTAAAAATCACAATAATCAAAGTTACTTTAAAAAAAGTGTCTGATAAAGCACAGTATATATGATTTTGCGTGTACTGTCCTCTCAGTTAGTCTGACAGATCCAGCTTTTCCTCTAGCAATGAAACAGATGGCTATTTCTGTGGTTGAGCACCAGAACAATGAGTTTGGCTTGCACTGGGCCCTTTGAATGAAAAAATCCATGCACGACGAGGCTCCACTGTGGAGGGAGTGTTACAAATATAGTTTGTACAGACAGACTAGGGTGTGAGTCCTGGCATGACCTGTTAGCTGCATCATGGTGGGCAACTTTACTAGATTTTCCAGTCTGTTTCTTTTCCTGTGGAAATGATTAGTATGCTCAATGACAGAGACTAGATGCTCAGTTACTGGTAGAAAATAAGAAAACATAAAGCCAAACGGTAAAACCGGTTGGTGTGGACAAGTAAAGAAAGATGGATGAAGGACCTAGCTGAGGTTGGAGAGCCTGAAGCAATTGTCCATGAGGCCTTTGCCAGGGATGCTCACAGTATGGAATCTGCAGCAGGAAAACACGTGGTTGAGTTTACCCAGAATTGAGGATCCATATTCATGCTCTAGAGGGCGTACTGCAAGGTCAAGACCAATGGCACAAAGGGTGCTGGTAGGGAAAGCAGTGAAAGTTGTTGCATGAGGAAACCACACTGGGTGATCAGGGAGGGGTGGGAGGAGCTAACACACTGAGAGAATAAGGAAGAATCCAGCAACTGATAGTCACTTTGAGTTTTAAGAGCAAGATCAGTCAGGATGAGGGAAGAGAAGAACTAAAGTCTGAGAGAGTCTGTGAGACGATGGTATAGGGGAGGAAAGACTTTTCTTCTACTCTTAGGTTTGGTGCCTGGGGCCTACAAATTAAACTAGCAAAAGACAGATTAACAGGAAAGAGAAAAGCATACAAAGAGGCAGTTAGACCTGGAGGCTTAGATACTGTTTAACAAAGCAATAAATTATGGAGATGTGACAAGACAAAGGAAAAAGAGGTTTTGGCTAGGGCCAGTAAAGTGTGGAAAAGTGACCAGGAAATATATAGAGGAAACTGAGGAAACTAATGGATGAGGGTTATTTTAGTAAGGTTTGTTTGTACAGACTCATCTTGGCATGGCCCCCCTTCTCGGGTAATAAGAATATTCTCTTTTTCCTGGTACAGGGAGAGCACTTTTCTCACTGGAAATTTATGCCCTGCTTTTGCTTTTAGGTAGAAAGAGCCCTTACCTGCATCTGCTATTTCTCAGTTCTTGCAGCTCCAAATAATATGCCAAAGTGGCATATT
Source organism: Panthera uncia (assembly GCF_023721935.1). NCBI lineage: Eukaryota > Metazoa > Chordata > Mammalia > Carnivora > Felidae > Panthera > Panthera uncia. Next base: position 68,448,983 of record NC_064809.1, read on the forward strand.
TGGGGGTGGTATCTTTTGATCCTCTTCAGTGGGGTTCAGAGACAGCATCTGGAGATCATCCTTACTGATTCGGAGCTTTTCTTTCTACGGTGATGCCTTTCATGAACTGAGGGTGGTCAGAGCCAACAAAACACTTCCCTTCTAAACTCAGATTTGAATAGTGTGTCACAGCACGTCTTTGAGCCGTCACGAGAACCGTGTTATTTTTAAGGACGACGGCACTAAGTGTTGTAAAGATCATTCATCCAAACGGGATCTGAAATCATGCTAGATTCAAATACTGACTCTTCCCTTGATCAGTTGTGTGACCTTGGTTAATGGGACTAACTTCCGTTTCTTGGTTTTACCATCTATAGAAGGCGAGTAAAAGTGGTTGTTGAGAGGCTTGAATGAGTAACACACTTGGAACTGTGATAAACCCTTAGGAAATGCTAAATGAGTTGCTGTTCTTGTGAAAAAGGGAAAAAAGCTAATTCACTGATGGACTCTGAGCTTTTTCTGGGCTCCTTCTAGTTTTCATCGTCTAGCTTGCTTTTAATCAATGCCACGTACTTTTGAGTTTGCTGGCTAGAATTAAAGGAGCCATCTGTGGCCCCGGAGCATAATGTGCTTTGTCAAGAGAATGGCCTTGGGTGGGATGAAGGGTCGAGTCCATGACTGTAACTGTGGGAGCACGGTGTTGGTGCAACTGAGCGGTGTCACTGTCCACAGGCATCTTTCCTTAGCCATCACAGCGACAGATCGCTTCCCCCCCACTTTTTTTTTTTTTTTTCCCATGGGACATTTTCATCCTTTCACAGGAAATGTCTATCCCCAGCTCCTGGATTATACTTACAGAGAGGCGTGCACAATCACATCTATTGTTTGTTTTTTTGCCATAATTTTACTTTTTTTTTTTCCTAAATCTGTGTAGTTTGTAACCTAATGACTGTTTCTGTAACATCCATCACTCTGACAGAGATAATAACACCCAAGTAGAACAAGGAATGAATAATTTAACAGGAAAAATTAGAATCCCAGTATAAGCTCCTTCAAGGAGATTTTCTGAATTAGAGGTGAGGTAATCTGTTTGGTGGAGAATAAATTAACCCTTTCCTTTGTGACCAGAGCTCCGTGGAGCATTGTCTATAGTTTGTTTGAATGAAGGTAAAACATCAGGCACTATCTATGCATCTAAAAGCTTCTGTGCAAGATACTCTTATTTTATAAAAAGTCCTTTGAACAGTTATTGCAACAATCTGTCCAGCCTAGGTGTCCAACCTAGGTCCCCACCTGGCTGTTTGCAAGTATTTGCTAATGGAAAATAGGACAGAAGCCATTAAAAGATGATGGTGTTGCCAAACTCCAGAAGGGCTAAGGAAAATGTGGGGGCCTCAATGAAATGCAAGTTTAAACAAAGAGGAAAGATGATTTATAGTTTAATAAACCATTATAATTTTTGACTTAGAATTTCTTCTTGAACTAGAAATTTGGAGGGCAGCAGCCAGGTAATGGTAGTAAAGAGTCGAAAGGAAAAAAAAATGTTTTTGGTTTCAGTATCTCTTTTAAATCATGCCTCAAAACAAGGAATGGATGTTTGGGTCTGCAGCTGGGAGGTCAAAAGGCCAATGGAGAAGAGGTCCCTTTTTATTGTAAACATATGAATTAATCATGACTCAGAAATGGAATCAGGAGAAAATCGACACCTGGACATGGAAATTAAAGAAGAAGAAAGGTTTTAATGAATTTATTTCTATAGACACGTGCACATACATGTATGTATACACGCAGTATAAATATGCACTCCTACTTACCATCTAGTTCCTGAAAATCACGACCTCAAGTATAGAAGTAATACCCATTCGACCCTTGAGAAAAAAGCCAGCATTCATGTTTTTCCTGGGGCTCAATTTATCTAGAATTTGTGCTGAAGGAGTCTTCTTAACAAGATTTTAATACAAAAGCCCCTACCTTCCCCAAATCTGATACATTTTCAAAAGCAAAAATTAAATTAAATGTCCACATGAGTTCTTGTGTGACAGAGCCTCAGACCTATGAAGAGGGCAAGGAGCCGCAGGGAGACATCCAACTGGCAGGAAGAAAATGGTTCTTCACTGCTTTGCATTTTTTTCTTTTGAAAACTTTATCTATCTATGTATCTATCTATCATCTATCTATCTATCTATCTATCTACCTATCATCTATCTATCTTCTATTTATCTTTACCAAAGTACAATGAACAAAAGCATGGGACTTTCATTTCTACATATTTTGTTCCTTTTTCTTTTTTTTTTTTCTCTCCCAAATTAGACTTGCAGAATTTACAGCCCAGAATACTGACTCTAGTCAATGTGGTCCTGGGCTGGTTCTCCCTCACAATTACCGGCTACTCCAGAGGGCTGGGGTCAGAGGCTTGATTAAATAAATTACAGCTTCGGGTCCCCTCCAATAAACCATGTCAAGCTTTAGGCAACCCAAAACAATGCTCCCTGTTTTAACCCATAATGGGCAGTTGAGTTTAGTAAATGGCCTAATCACTGCCGCATAAATATTTATGGGAGAATTTTTCCAATTAAGGTAGAGGCTTGTTTAGATGCTATCAGTTTAGAGAGGGCTTTTCCAACAAGAAAATTACTGTTAAAAGACATCAGGAAATGGTTAAACTCCAGAAGGCTAAAAGGTCAGTGAGTCTGCAATGTGCAAAGCCCACGTTCCTATTACTGCTGTCTATATGCATTAAACCCTCTCCTACCCCTTTAAAAAGGGGATTAAAAAATAGTCCTTTGTACCTAGTGAAAAAAATGTTGGTTCATTCATATAAAAAATATTTATGTTGAGAAATAAAAATGAAGGCAGTGATTCAACCAGATTTGGTGTTATCCCAACTTTTACAACAGGCAGTACACAAGTCTTGCTTATTTGCTGGTCTAGAGCATGAAAGGCGGTGCCTATAATGGCATTGAACACTTTTCATAGTGGGTGCTATCAGCATGGACTCCAAGGACTCTTGTTGCACACACCCTAGAAAGAGATGTAAACATGCAATTTGTAAGTCCCATTACCAAGAAAGAGCTGTATAAAATCTGAAACGTGGAGTACAGGCTGAAAAACTCCCAGAGGAGAAGAATATGTGATCTCAGTGGGAATTCATTAATCTACCAAACAGTGTACATGCGTGTCTGCCATATGGTATTTTACTCTAAAGGAAAACAGAAAAAAGAAAAAGAGAAAGTGGGAAAAAACAATCCTCATAGCATGTGAACACAAAGTACTTTTGCCTGAAAATAAACTTACTAAGTTTATGGCACAAGAAATGCAGGAGAGTATCCGAGATCATACCATTACAGCTGACAAGGTTTTAGAAGCACTGCCATCTGATTTTGATTCTCCCTGCAAAATGGAATAAAGTATTAAAGATTAAGGTTATTTAGTAACAATTTCAGCAGTTAGCTATGACGTAAAACGCAGCATAAACCACAGAAGATGGGGAAGATTGGTCTTCCATATTAGGAGAACTTGGGTCCATTTGAGCCATAAGTATGAGCAATCCTTTCCAATCACAGCTGTGGCAAAACCAGAAGGCCGGGAGGCACCTGAAAAAATATGAGACCATAAAAGGAGGCATTTGCCATTTCATAATTAAATTAGAGGAGAATCTGCTTTGAGCCCCTACCCAACCCCCACCTCTGCCCCATCCTCAGTGTGAACATGTTAAGTAACTAGAAAAAATGCCTTTTAAGCTCAACCTCAGCAATGCCTTTGGGTTTTGCCCTTAGTGTCCTTCTCCTCCTGGGACTGCAGATTAACCGAACCAGGGCTCAAAACAGCACAGGTAGCAGAGCTCGAAGGATCCCTGGAGCATACCCTCAATCAAGAAAATACATACCTGCAGGAGCACCTGGGTGGCTCGGTTGGGCGTCCAACTTCGGCTCAGGTCACGATCTGACGGTTCGTGGGTTTGAGCCCTACGTCGGGATCCGTGCTGAGCTCGTGGAGCCTGCTTCAGATTCTGTGTCCCCCTCGCTCTCTGCCCCTCCCCCGTTCATGCTCTGTCTCTCTCTCTCTCAAAAGTGAATAAAGATGAAAAAGACAAAACCAAAAGAAAACAAAACAAAAGAAAACACATACCTGCAGATGTGCACAGCATGGCTTTGAGGAAGAGCCATTTGAAACAGTGACACTTTGTGAGGACTGACTCAGGTTTTGCATAGGAAGTCTCTGGGGCCTGGGAGAATGCTGGGTGCGTGTGGGGCGGTTGTCTTTAAACACTTGGCCCACAGGGGTTGTCTTATGGCAAGGAAATTGAAGTAAAAAAATGTCCAATATTTGTTGTTACTGCCTTTCTTATGCTCTGCTTTTAAAAATAACCTATGTTTCTAGATTTTGCTTCTTTTTTTCTGTCTTCAATTTAACGATAATAGTTGCTTCAGAGTCGAATTTCTCTGAGTGGGAAGTTGGAGCACTCGTCTATGGGTAGAACTTTTGGAATTGAAGACCTGTATACACTGATCAAACAGATTCTTTGTCTACTCAGACGTGTATCCTATTATGTAAATTATGTGTGTAGGTAGAGAACATGTTTCTACTCAAAAGAGACCATGTTTTCTAATGTGGAGGATAGGAGTCAGCTCGGATCTCTGTTATTACTTTTTTCTCTGAAATGTTGACTGGCCTAAATTTTGGGGAGGACACACTTTTTATGGTGCGTTTGGCTCATGAATTTGCAGCAGGAAAACAATTGCATTCAGGAGGTTCTCCTAGATTAGATCACTAAATACACGTGGAGATTTGGGGTTTGAACGGATTTGATTTGGTTTTCTGATTTTCCATCTAGAAGTGTTTTGGAGGTCAACAAAGTGATGTTGATAATTGCTTTAGGAAAACGCTAGACAAATATAATAGGTTGAAGACTCATTGCTAATTACGAAAAGGAAGTTAATCTCCCTTAGTACATTGTCTTACGTCTGTTTAAAGAAAACATCACAGACAATTTTAAGAGCTTTGGCAGGACTGCTAGATCATCATGATTATCACATTGGGGCTTTGGTGGAGGGGCGATTTCCTGCCTTGTCTCTAGCTAATGCATATCGCAGTCTTGACCATCTGTGACGTGCTATACTACTTCCTTTTTCTGACAAAGTCCTCAGCATGGGCGTGTATTCAGGAACTTTTCAAAATGGATACTTTTATTATGAAAACTGTAACCTGTCACTTAAAAATAAGCCCTCTGATTAGAACAGGCAGAGTATTCTTTAGGTTTAGCAAATAGCATGTAGCAACACTTCGCCATCCGGGTAGCTTCCCAAGTGGTGCTTTTCACATGCTTCTGTGTATGTATCTCCCTAAATGAAGGGAAGGAATGACAAAGAGGAGATGCTGGGTTTAACTCTGATTTGTCTTCTGACCTCAAAGGTTGAAGAGGGAGTTATTTTTGGAGCTAATGGTATGAGTTGAATTGGAAGATTCTTCTTTTATTATTTATTTTTTTGATAGGGGTAAGTAGGGCACTGTTTAACATGCATTTCACTGTTTGTGCAGTGACTGTGACTAGCCCAAACTAAATGCCTAAATGCTAACTCATTAACAATATAACAAAACCAGAACATACAGGAGATGTCTTAGGAAGCCTCCTCTTTGTGTGCAAATAAATGAACCCATCTGAGATTAATGCTGAAGCCAAGCCAAGCATCCAATTCAACACAGTGAGCTCTATGGTGAACCAGGTTAGCCAAATGGCTTTGATTTAACCCTTTAGTCCAGCAACAAGTCAGTTTTTGTCTAAACATTTGGGGGATTATTTAGCACAGTTATGGAATTAAACAGTGTTTTGTGCACTCAGAGAAATCAGGACCAGACGTAGGAAACTTAGGTTTGGGATCTAATAGTAAGTCAATGTACTCTTTCCCTTTTTGCTTTGTTCCTTTTGTTTTGTTCTCACTACCATTTATAAGGAAATTCTGAATCTGTTCACTGTTAGCCTAAGTTTGTGCTATATTGGTCACGTGAAAAGAAAGACTTGTTTTCATAAAGTCGATTTAATAGAGTATGAGTGTTGAGGGTACTATTGAATTGCTCACAGTTTGATGAATGGGTTTAACATCTTTTAGGACTTAACATTCTGGTTTTCAATCATTTTCCATTTAATTCCATGGGTGGATTTATATTCTTTTACTTACATCACATCATGTTATATCAAATTCAATTATATCTACCATTAAAAATAGAGGCAACACAAAGAGCACTGTAGTGAAAAACAAACAAAACTTAATTTTCATAATGTGCCGCATTACTGAGAATGCTATTAAAATAAGTCCCAAATTTATCTCTTTTGTTTGTAACATGTTATTTAAAATTTTTTTTGTAATGTTTATTTATTTTTGAGAGAGAGAGAGAGAGAGAGAGAGTGCAAGCAGGGGAGGGGCAGAGAGAGAGGGAGACCCAGAATCCGAAGCAGGCTCCAGGCTCTGAGCTGTCAGCACAGAGCCCAATATGGGGCTCGAACCCATGAACTGTAAGATCATGACCTAAGCTGAAGTCGGATGCTCAACCAACTGAGCCACCCAGGCACTCCTGTAACATGTTATTTTAAAAAAATAAACCCACAACACATAACACTAATTGAATGTTTTATTTGTATAGTATTTTAACATTTTTGAAATTGTTTTGTATCTACTACTTAGCAACAAATTTCAAAACCAGTATGAAAAAGACCAAATGATTTTATTACTATTTTGGGAGTTATATTTAACTGGCTCTTTCTACCAGTGTCCCTGGTGGCTAATGGCTGAGACTACTTTTTAACCAGATCACATAAGTATTTCGAACATGGCTGGAATAAGTTTTTTCGTGATTGCCATATTAAAGCAAAACCACTAGATTACCAAAATGTCTCTGTATACAAGAGGAAAATCTGCTTAAAAAAGGTTTTTTGTTTGGGGCGCCTGGGTGGCTCAGTCAGTTGAGCATCCGACTTCGGCTCAGGTCATGATCTCACTGCTCAGGAGTTCAAGCCCCGCGATGGGCTCTGTGCTGACAGCTCAGAGCCTGGAGCCTGCTTCAGATTCTGTGTCTCTTTCTCTCTTTGCCACTCCCCTGCTCGCTCGCTCACTCTCTTTCTCTCTCTCTCAAATATAAAATAAAACATTAAAATTTTTTTAAATGTTTGTTTGCTTTTTATTTTTTTTATTTTTTATTTATTTATTTATTTTCAGTAAATGGCTATAAGTGACACGAGAAGTTGGAAACTCCAGATGATCTGCTGAGTTTTAAGGTGGATGGTGTAATGGTCTGCGATGTTTTTGAAAAACAAAAATTCAAGATGTAGACTCAGTATATGATTCCAAGCGGGGGATTTTAATCATTTTCAGTAAGTGGAGGCTGAGAGACTCAATTTAGCGTTTCTGAGACACAAGTTTATAATCCGAAAGTTGGCACTTCGGAGGGCTGTGGCACAGGCGACATTGCCATAACTCAAATACTTCACAGCTAAGGAATGTGTGTCTGGAAATTTCCTCCTGAAGTGAATTGTTCCTTCTGTTGATAACTGCAGTGTTGAGAGTTACACTCTGTCCCATAATTTCCCTTGCTCTATGGCTATCCTAAGTGTATATGAGAAGTCATGTGTTCCGACAGCTGGAGCCTCCTTGCCTAAGACCTTTCGAAAGCATCCATCTTTCACTTCTTTGTACACCTGCTGACAGTTTCTTAAATGGATCAGCGGTTTCCTTACTACTCTACAGAACTGATGACAGTTTTCAAGGGGGTATGAAAAATATCCCAGCCTTGAAGTTGTTTACACCAATATTCACAGTTGATAAATTGGGCTGTCGTTCTGATCTTACCGTAGAGGGCAAAAAGGGGATTTAGGAGCGGTGTTGATCACGGCAATACAAGGCCCAAACGGATCCTACATCCATTCCCAGATTTCTGCATTTGCCACCATCTGTTGTTCTCCGTCTCCGCCGAGGGTAGGCCAAGGAGGCCTAACAGCAAGAAGGATGCAGGCTACAACACAGAGGAGAGGGTCTCTGAGAAAGAAAGGTGTTAAATCCTGAACTGGACACCCAAGAGAGTTGGGTGGGCCCTCCTTACACTACAGGGTTTAAAACAGAAACTGGAAACGCTACACTCTGGGGACTAGTTTGCTAAACATTCTTGTTTGAAGACAGATGAAGAAAAAAATGGTCTTTCAATGGTCGTTTCATGATTTTGGTTCTTTGTTGTACACACTTCCAGACAACTGAAATGTGTGGAGGGGCAGGCTAGATTATAGTGTTTAAATATATCATGCTCTATTTAGGAATAACTTATTTCTGATTAATGTCTATATCCCTGATTCCCAACTATTGTGCAATGTCAGAATCATCTGGATAATTTTTGCAAACCACGCAAGCCTGGCCCTTGCAGCTTCAGTGCTGCTGAGCCCGATTCTTGGGACTTGGGTGGGGAGGAACCAGGCTGGGGAGGTCTGGCCATGTGATTAGCCCCCCATCCTGCTGGTCAAGAATCACTGCTTTGGGTAGGTTAGTGTTTCCTAAGGCTTAGCCTATCAGGATCACCTAGGTTGCTTTATCAAAATATAAATTACTAGGCCCCACTCTAGCTCTAAAGCGATCAGAATTTTGAGGGGTTGGGGGTTGGACAGCACCTACAAATCCATATTTTTAAAAACTCTGCCCAGATAATTCTGATGCCCTGGCAAGGTTTGGGACAACTAACCAAGATGATGGAAGAAATTGATGAAATGAGAATAGCATTTTGAATGATGAAAAGGCCACCTGGTATGGCACTGAAGGAGACATTCATGGGGGGATTCAAAGCTGAGATGTGATGACTATTTTCACGAGATCAGTATTCTACCTACAAAATCAGTTTACCTAAGTTGGATTTTGTTTTTGTGGCAATCAGAAATATTTATAGTATTAATAGGGGCAGTGGAAGCACATAGATGTTTCTGAATCCTTGGGAAGGAAAGTTTGGAAATGAGGTTTTTTTTTTTTTAACTTTATTTATTTATTTTGAGAGAGAGAGAGAGAGAGCAAGACAGTGCATGCACTCAAGAAGAGAGGGAGAGAATCTCAAGCAGGCTCCAAGCACTGTCAGAGTGGAGCCGGATGTGGGGCTCGATCCCACGAACTGTGAAGTCATGACCTGAGCCGAAACCAAAAGTCAGATGCTTAACCGACTGAGCCACCCAGGCGCCTCAAGAAATGAGTTTTAATTCAGAAATTAGCCTAAGATATGAGTCTCCTAGAAAAAGAAAAATGAAATTTCTGAAAACTGGCTATCCTGCCTTTGGACTGATGTGTGGATGAACGAGAGGAAATGCAGATCTAGATGCTAAGCCTTCTGCAGGATTCTTGTGTTGTGCTGTCTGTGACGACTTTGCCTGGAGAAAGATTGCAACAGAGTACTGGCTACGTAAGCCTATGAGCAGTAATCTGAGGCGGTGGTGTGCTCTTTTAGAGGTGAGTGGTGGGGGTAAGTGGGGGAAAGGTTGGAAGATGCAGAGGAATTTGGGAGGAAGCTGAGGGCTAGAATTCAGTACAGAGTCTGATAAGAGCTGAAGAGAATAGATTTTTACAGGGATTAGGTGGTTCTGTTGCACCGGCTTTTCAGCTTGTGGCAAGGATAGTGCAAGCTCTTTCCCCTTTCCCGAGTCCAAAGGACGACAATCTATTAACTGAGTGAACATCAACATGTAAAATTTTTGTTTTAAGAAATGTAGGTGTGCAGATAGGGATTTTTGGTTACAAAAATAAAAACGTCCTCTGGAACTTAAAAATGGCAAAAGGGAAAGCCTGACTCTTGTTAAGGATTCGTTATCAGAACTGGCCCATAATCTCAAAACTGGAGTTACAGGGGCTGTTGGAGCTTTTGCAGAAATTGGAGAGGAGGCAGCTGAAACTGGTTTTCCAAATGGCAAGAATCAAGCCACCTGGAAGCCGGAGGCCACAGTAACACGGGGACCTGGAATCCTGTTCTGTGAGTCTGAGTCCAGGTCCCTTTAAAGTGTGGCACTGACTGAGGAGCTAAGTGAAGATGAGAGCCCGGCAGCAGGGCAGAGCTGTTTTCTTTCCGGGGAACAACCCTAATGTGGACTCCTCTACCCCCACCCTCTTCCCGTAGTCTCCAAATTATGGCTGTTTATTTGTCTGATTTTTTTTTTTTTTAATACCGTCAACTTTCAAATGTAAGATCCTAGAGGAACAATGACTGTTTCATTCGAATGTGTTATTAGATGTTTCCTGATACAGTGGGCATTTTTAGTAAATAATAAGTAACTCAAAACTTTAAATTATATTAACCGTCCTAAACTTGTACTGAAAAAGTTTCTATTTTTTAAGATTTCTTAGAAGAGAATCTATGGATTTTAGAGAAACTACTAAGATGTTTTTATACCAAGCTGGGAAAACACGTTTGCTAAGAGGAACCCAGGCTTTCGTGTAGTGGGCATTTAGTTAATGTGTAAAATGATCAATCATCAATATCACAATAATAAAGGCAGTTTAGCATTTAAATTCTCTTGCAGGAAATGCATATGGATTTATGGCAGAGGATGTGAGTCTAAATCACATGGATTTTTATTCATTATAACAATGCTATTGAGTTCAGCTAAACAAGTATTTGAGGAGATATTTGAAAAGTTGACTAAGCTTTCAAGGCATTAAAACAGTAGCAGAAGTTGGGGCACCTGGGTGGCTCAGTCATTTGAGTGTCCGAGTTCAGCTCAGGTCATGATCTCACAGTTTGTGAGCTCAAGCCCCGTGTCGGGCTCTTTGCTGACAGCTCAGAGCCTGGATCCTGCTTTGGATTCTGTGTCTCCCCCTCTCTCAGCCCTCCCCCCACTCCTGCTCTTTCTCTCTCTCTCAAAAATAAATAAACATTAAAAAACAAAAAAACAGCAGATGATTCAATAGCTTTCCGCAGTTTCAATTCCTCCTGATCCGAAGGAAAAAAAGTGCTTGATTCTAGCACCTGGGCTAAATTGATAGCCTGCGGCACAATAGCCCAATGAATAATGGGATCTGATATTTATCTGAATAAATGTCAGGAGTAACTTAACAATCATGACTTACAAGCAATAATCTGATTGAGAAAAATATTAAATTAGGGCCTAAATGGAAAGCGGTGCTTCAACAGTTCCATTGGAGGGACCCAGATCGCACTCTCTAAGTGGTGTTGGCGGGCAAAGGGCGTTTGCTTCAGCTGTGGCAGGCGCGTGATTGATGCCCCTGCTGGTGCAAGCCTGGTAACCAACTTATTATTACAGCAGCTCTGAGGTTTGTCGTTGGGCTGTGCAAACAAATGATCGACATCATGTGGGAATGGCAGTAAGTGGAAGGGCCTCGGTGGAAAACATCGTCTGTGAAACAGGCTTTTCAGCCCAGAAGTTAGCTACCGAGAATGTAAAAACAAAGGTCTTTGCAAGAGAGACAGTGAGCAAAGCATGATGGATAATCTCAACCAGGCACGTAATTGCTTCCAGGTGTCTGGCCACTTTATTACTCTTGGGGTTATGCTACCACCCTGACAATGTTTTCTTTCTCAAACACGGTAACTCCTCGGAAAGCTGGTGCCGGCAGTTACTGTGGCCCACATCACCCTAGGTTTGACTCGATTATGGCCCAGTCTCCAGACAACTGCCACATTAGGGAGATTTAATAAGGTAGGTGTACAAAATGGAGTTTCGGGAAGCCCCAGGAAAAGTCAGCGGAGTGCTGGGAGTTTGTTTCCTCCATCTGGGTTAAGTTGTCGACTGCTAGAAGTATTGATAATCTTTTCAAAGGGAGCTTTTTCCCCCCTCCACTGCATGACACTTTTAGATGAAGCACAAAGCTTGCTTTTTATTTAACTGATCAGATTTCTAACGCCATTTTCAAAGATTTTTGGTATCCACGGTTTACTATTTAATGATTTAATTCAGATGCAAACAGAATGAAAATATAAAATGTTCCTGCTGGAACGTCAACACCTAGAAGAAAGTTCAAGCAGTTTTCTTAATCACCTGCTTTTCTAGGCTAGAGAAAATAATTATGAAAGCTTAAAAATGCTGTCACATTTCACTTCTAAAAAGTTTTTTCCAAGAATAATAATTCAAATTCACGTTTTTAAAATTCCTTGATATAGGCAGAATCAGGTACTGCTGATAATTCAATATCTGGTTTTAAAAATTGCTATAAAAAGACCAAGATCTGGTAAATGAAAATAAACACACATCTTGTAGCTACTCAGTTCTCCTCCTTCTCAAGATCTCTAAAATCAGTGGAGATGGCGGGAATATTTTTTTAATTGGAAATAAATGGTTTGATGAAAAAATTATGGTACATTGGATAAATACAGTAACTCATCTAATCTATTTTACCATTAGGTAGTATTTGACTTAAAACATCCTCAAAAGAAATACACACACACACACACACATTATTACTTTATATTCTTATAAGAGTATTTTTTAGACTCTAAACCCTCACAAGAAAAAAATGTCATCCAAATATGGGAATAATTTTATCTTTATTAACATTTTTTATTACTTTATCATTTCAAAAATGGATCATAACACTTTTCAGAAATATCCTTTCATGCTGTACACAGACTGGCATCTGCAAGATAAGGGTTCTGCCCTCGGGGCAGAGGACATTACATTTCAGGGCACTTCTGGTTGGGCCATCAATCATCCCTTTTTTCCCCATGCAATTGTGTTCCTCTTCTCTTTTTGACCTTATCTAATATAGTCACAATTCAGAGTGTGCAAAGGTTGGATCTTGCATGTAAAAATTCAAAAGGATTTTTACTCAAATGGCTCAATCAAATTTTACACTAAAAATGAATTGTGTTGGAATACAGACCTAATCCCCAAGGATGCACTGAAGCATCACTTTTGACCTGGGTGAGGCCAAATGCATCTGCACACTGGCAGGGGTAGGGGGAGCACAGCAGAAAGCAAGATGACTATGAAAAAATATAATGGCATGAGAATTGCAATGAATTTTAATAAACTCATCTTTCTGCAATTTAAGTTCATTTCTTCTACAAGAATATATATATGCATATATATATATATATATATATATATGGTTCTCCTTATTAAAAAGATAATAACAGTAACTTTTCACTGTTCAAGGTTGCCAAGCCAAAGGCTTTCATTTTGTACAAAGCACAAAGCAAATTTAAATGGGGACCCGGAGTAAACCATTTCACATGGTATTTACAAGTGTAACAGCTTTAATGATTTGTCTAAATTTATTTTACATTCTCCACGACTGAAGTACTGGGTCTAGAATATAAAACAGTCTGCAAGTAGGTCTTTTGTTGACATCTGGCCTAGTTTTGCTCTTTCGAGTGCGCTATTCTTTTGGCCTGCTTTTGCCTACTCTGCCCTCCTTTGCGGGCCCATCCTTACTGTGAAGGTCTCTTTTTCTCGATAGCCAGTTCAATGACCGATCCTGTTCTCTTGGACCCACTGTTTCTTGACTGCCTTTCTCCATTCTCTCAGTGACTGAAAGGAACATCTTCTGAGTAGTCACTCCTGGCTCCTTCATACGAGGTTCCTAGAACTTCCCTGAAAATAGACAGTCTGCAACATCAGCCCCCTCAAAATGCTTGCTTTTGCAGTATGAGCCCAGCCTAGGGCCTTCCTCTGAGACCTTCTCTGAAAAAGTTAAGAAGTTAAAAGTGAAGAAGGAGAAATAAGTGTCTCTGGAAGGAGATAGCCAAAGACAAAAAGTTCTCACTTCATCTAGGGCCATGGAAAGATTTTCAGCAGAGGAACCATGCTCTAGGATCATTATTTTCCCCTGAATGTTGTTGAACATTCTAGAATAAGGCCACCAGAAAGCAGGTGAGAAAAGTGAAAACTTAACCACGGATAGCAGGAAAGTCAGTCTGAAAGTGAGACTGACCTTCTTGCAGTGAGCAGAGGTTTTATATGTACACAGGTGTCCTAGGTTGGTCACAAGCGTTAGGAATGTGAAGAGGGGACCAAGGCAGCTATAACTCAATAGTTCTGTTTTCAGAAGCAGATTGCTAAGGCTGAGGCAATCCAGGAAAAGAATGTTCTGTGCTCATTGATTTATTAAGAAAATGGTGCTTTGGGTTGGAGTCTTACAATTCTTTTTACCCAAGGGTTGTGAAAAGATCTTAAGCTATTACCATGGTACTGACTCCTGTCCTCTCCACACCTGACTGGATGAGTCCTCTAGTGGTCTGTCTTGCCGTTACCTACCACTGAGATGGTGCCCTTGAATTTTCTCAATCTGGAACACCCTCCCTTACCTCTACGGACTCAAACCATAACCATTCCTCATGGCTTAGCTCAGATGTCATTTCCGGAAGTTTTCTCCGATCACCTTGGTCAGGACTGATCTCTCCTTTTCAAGTCCATGTAGGTTGATTATAACATTCTAGAGCATTTACCTCTGGCTTTCTAGTGTTGTCACTTGTGTATTTTATCCTATTCCTATTGGATCTGAAGCCTCTTCACGGAGAGAAAATTGGTATGTGTCAGACAGCATGTTACATATGTTTTGTATCTAATCTCCTTTAATCTTGGTGAGATATCTGTGATCTAGACATTATTGTCCTCTTTTTAAAAATGAAGAAACTGAGGCCCAGACAGTTTAAGAGACTTGCTCAAGTCCCATCGCTGGTAAATGGTAGGGTGGAGATTTTGACTCAAGTTTGAATGATTGCACAGACCACACTCTTTCCCACTACCTTATGCTGACATGCTCAGGGCAGGGATGGGAACTAGTTTTTATTCCCTCCATGGACTATTAAATGTTTGTTGATTTAATTAATGATTTTTACAAATCACTTGGCATTTGGCTTTGTAAACATTGTATTCTAAAGTGGCCGAAAATGGTATTACAGAAAAAGAAGTGAATTTTGTATTTGGCATTGTGGTTAACTGATTCCATGTCCTTTTAACATCAGAAGGTTCAGTGATAGGGTAAAATGATAAGAGGAAATGATCTGTTTGACTCAAGGTCCTTAAATTTCCCTTTATCATTTCACTGCATTTTAAAATATAATGAATTAAACAAATGTTGGAGGCAATCATTTATTTAAAATACCAGTAGCAAATAAGAGACATGGTCTTCTGACTTTCTTGATTTCCTTATAACAGATGAAGTGAGTGTTGAACTCCGGGTCATCCTGTGAGCACACACACTTAGTCTGGAGTCACTGTTTCTGCGGAGGGAAGAGGTTTAGTGTAGTTTAATGTAATGTCCCTGGAATTGATGTCCATTTCGGAGGAACCTGAGCCGAGTCAACATAGAAACCCACAACGCTAGATATGCTGACCAAGCTACCGAAGGAAGCACAAAGGGAGGCAGTAGGTAGGGGGGTGGTTTTCACACCAACTGAGGAGACCATTGGGGTAAAGTGGAGAGGCTGTGTGGCTTTCACAAGCAGGGAGGGAGGGTAGCAACAGAGTCAAGATGTCAAACTTTTCAAGGGTAGGGGCCATGTACAGGCTCACTTTTAATTTCCACTACCCAGCAATCCGTTTACTTGATCCATTATGCTCAAAAAGTACCTTTTTCTTGAGAGATAGAGCACGAATGAGCAGGTGAGTGTGGTTGGGGGAGGGGCAGAGGGAGAAAGAGAATCTTAAGCAGGCTTCATGCCCAATGTGGAGCCCTAGGTAGGACTTGATCTTCTGAAATCATGACTTGAGCTGAAACCAAGAGTCGGTTGCTCAGCTAACTGAACCATCCAGGGGCCCCCAAAAAGTACTTGTTGAATGAATGGCTATTAGAAGTTTTGTGGAACTGTGCTTTTGCTAAAATACAAATTATGTTACATAAATGGTTAACTAACAAGTTATATGAAACCAAGGGACTCATTATTTGTAAACACTTGTGAGACTTCTTTGGGATTATTTTGAGGTAGGTAGGAGGGAATTGGGGATGAGCGACAATGATTTCCATGATAGTAGCTAAACTGGAGATCAGTTTTTTCTCTTCTTCTGGTCCCATTATTGCTCTCAGTAGGTACAGCCTGAGGAAATGTGAGTAACATGCTGGTGTATTTGTGCTGAGATTTACACCATGGGAGATGGCTCCCAGGATAATAAGATGAGGACTCTTGGTAACTATTTTGTCATTTTCAGGGATCGTTTGGTAAATTACTTTTTTTCCTAAATCTTAGATGGGCCCAAATATGTCCAGAAAGAGTTAATGTAACTCCAAAAAATCCTTTATATAGTGCTAGGGACTGATGTGGTCCCATGAGAAGCTATTTCCAAATTTAGTTTACAAACACAATAAAATGTGTGGTAAAATGTTTGAAAATATAAAGTTATTTAATTCATCCATGATTTTTGGACCAACTTAACTTACCATCTATAGTCTGGTATAATATTTCTAAGGCTACTGATTTCGAATTCCATGTTGAGCTTGCAAGCCTTCTTAAAAACCTCATTTCCTTAAAAGGAACGAGAAGCCCTGTTTTTGTCCCTCACAGAGGAATTTGTGCGGGAAACAAGAAGGTAACAGGGTTAGTTATTTGAAGCAGTTTCTTGCTGTGTGCAGCATTGTTGACTAAATTGCATCTGAGGCTCCAAAGACAGTTTACTCAAAATAGGTAGATGAGCTTTCTGTTGCTCCTAGAGAATAAATGAACTCAAGGACACACCATGCATCTTCTGCATTTCAGAACTCCTAGAAGATGCTTCTGTCTTTAATATTGAGACATGATGTAAAAATTCATAGTGAAGATATTCTTAACTAGCACCTGGAAATATTGATGATAGCCTCTAAGTCTGTATATTTGGTGGTAAGTCCCTAAATGAACTTGAGAAGCAAAGAACTATTTTGAGGAGGAGGAGAGCAGGACCTCAGAAAATGGAAGTGTGTTAGCCTGAGGAATGACCCCAATTCTCAGTCAATGAATAAGGCTTTTGTTTCAAGGGAGGTGACTTTATTCAGAAGAAAGAAGCAAATAGAACAAACCTCAAATTGGAGACATGGTTTCCTTGGCTCAGAAGGCCGGAAGCAGCAGCCAGAGCCCAGCACATGGTGGTGTCTTATGCAGCTGGATTTTCAGAGAATGTCATCATGTTGCACTCAGAAATGGAGTTTGTTTGTTTATTTAGTCTTTTTGACATTGTTGATAAAGCCAATATGGGCGTTCAAGGTCTCTGACCAGATGGTCACCGAATTGTCCTCCGTGTAGGGTCATCCATTTATCTGTTGTTTAGAAACAAAACATAATCGAGGTTGTAAAATGGTTAGGACTTGTATGCAGTCCAGACAAGCAGCCTAAGTTAGGAGGGAACAAGGTCAAGGCGATGAGGATAAAGGCAGATCTCAGAATAATTCTGGGTTAGGTGTGGCCAAAGGCAGAGTGGGAATAAGATCAAAACTGGAAAAATCAAGGTCAGAGTTGGAGTAGAGAAAGGCAGGGGAGAGGATCACAGGGTAGGATGTCAGGGAAGCAACACTGAAGCCTTTCTTCTCTTCTCGAGGAGAAGATGACTGTGCCTTCTGTTACAGAATAATAATGCTTTGAGTTTACATAGAATGTTTATACTGAAGAAATCTGGTTCAACAAAATATTGACAATTAGAGAACTAAATATTTAAAAAATTATATTATTGTTAAGAGTTTTTTAAATGCAATAAACATATTTTTTGAATCTAAAATGTAAACCCCATAAAAGCAAGGACTGTGTTTCATCCACTATTGAATTCTCAATGCACAGGACAGTATCAAGTAAATATTTTTTAAGTGACTAAAACAGAAATGAAGCTCTTACGTACCAGGCATTATGCTAGAGGTTATGGAGACATACAGAGCTCCAGTTTTTAAAAGGATTATTAGGAGATTAAGGACATATTAAAAAATAACCATACAAGGCAGAAAATGGTATCAGAGTAGACCATACTCAATGAGTTTACAGTGGAAATGGAGTCTGCCTGGTGGGTGGGAAGTTGGAGGTAGGTATACGGTCATTTATATTTTATTCAGGCTTCATAGGATAGGATGGGTTTAGAAATGGCTGAGATGAATAAACAAGTATTCCAGCCAAAGAAAATACATGAATGAGGGGATCTGAGAAAGCTAGGGGACACTGAGTAGTTCATTTCAACCAAAGTGAAAGCTAGCTACATGATGGGGGCATGGGAAGTAAGGTGGGGAATGTGTGTCAGGATAAACTGATCGAATTCATTCAAGAAAGGAGTTTGAATATCACAGAAATGAGGTTTTGCTTTATTGCATAGGATGGAGAGAGTTTTTCAAAAGGGGTCAGAATCATTTTTTGGAAAATGCATTTGGTAGTAGGATAGGTGATGAATTTGAGAAGAGGGAGCAGAAAGGCAGCTAGAGAGTCCTTCAGGGGGACCAGGCAAAAGGCTATGAGCATTTGAATGAGGGTGGTAATAATGAGGTTAGACCATGATGGTGAATGTGAGAGATCTCACAGGGGCAAGGGGCACAGGTGTGGATGGAGTATCCAGGTAGAATTGTTTGATGTAGAATTAGAGATGTGGGGGTGAAACTTGGGAGAGAAATCAGGCTAAGAAAAGATTTGGAAGTCCATTTGTATAGAGCTGTTAGTGGAAGCTGTAAAATTGAACCAGGCACCAAGTGAGCAAGAGTGGAAGCAACCAGGAATATTGCCAAGGAAAGATCATTTAGGAAAACCTAAATTTAAGGAGACAAAGAACTGGAGAAAAATGCAGAGGAATGATTGTCAGAAACAGAATGAGGAATGTGCATAATGGAAACCATGGGAGAGGAGTCAGAGAGTGTCCAATGGCTCCTGATGCCCTAAGAAGGTGAACGATGCAAAATGAGAACAAAACTGCCAAAGCAACTTCATTAGAGAACTTAAGAGCGTGTGCAGTGATAAAATTGAAGAATACAATCCACTAATTCTGGAAGGCTGGAATTTAAGAGCAAAGAGAGTAGTGTCTTGATAAGGTGCTGAAAGAATTGCAGAAAAAAAAATCATAGATGGGAGAGGTTGTATTGCACGGTAGATGAATGGAAGGGGGTGGAGAAAGAGGGAGCACGGGAGGGATGGACAGAGAGAGACAGAGACAGACAGAAGAGAGAGAGATAGAAAACGGATGGAGCATTTGGGAATACCTAGAATCATTAGACATTTTTTTCTCTCTGATTCTTTCCAGTGGGTCCTGGAAAAGGGGCTTAGTAAATAAAAAGACGTTGAATTTGTTTGTTGAGTATGGGATGTTTACCTGAGCTCTGCTTTTGCCAAGGCCTAAATTAGGTTTTTACAGAAGATCTTTTCCTATTATTTTGCTATCATTTGTTGGCTGGAGTATCCCCTGAGTGCTCTTGCTCTGCCAGTTTGGAAACACAGACCTAGACTTTTGGTTCCAAAGTATAAAAACTTATTGTTGAAGCCATTACCATGACCTATCCATGCATGTGAATGGCCTGGATTAGTATGGCCCCATCAAGTCATTCTGTACCTTTTAAGGGCTGTTTCAGCTTGTTTCTGGGAATGAGTTTAAGTTTGTTTTGAAAATGGAAGCCAATGCCAAAATTACACGCATATTCATAAACTATAAACAAACACAATTATACATACACAACCTGACACACCCCCTGTAATAATAAAACTGAAACCAAAGGCACCACACAAAATACTTTTTTGCTTTGCTGGCAGAAGTTGCGGAAGGCTTTTTGCAATACTGGGCTCAATTTTCAGAGTTTATTACAAGTCCACAATTAAAGATAGTACACACAAAGGAATTATTCTCAGATGTAGGATTGCAGTACTGTTTGCAACTCAAATATGCACTATCCGGGGTGCTGTTTGAAGTTCATAACATAGTACTTTTAATTGTATGTAGCCTTGGTCATGTTTTCAACGTATTCTTGGAAAAGTTATTTTATTTGCTTTTTAGCGTACATGGGCCTTGGCAATTTGTTCTCTTACTTGGACTGTATAAACAGCATCAATATGCTTTTTTCCTTTCATTCAAACAAACAATGGCTTTATAACTAAGAAGAAAATTAGTAACAGGTGAAAGTTTATTTTTAATGATGTTGAGATCAAATTGCTGTTTAACTTACAGAGCGACCCCCCCATGTCTCTTTTAATGTTTCAAAATTATTTATAAATGAAACTTACACAACCTCTAAACACGCTCAGAGCATAAAAATGGCCTCTTTATATTACTAACAGAATATGAAAGATGATGCTTTGTTCTAACTTTTTCTTTGCAAAATTATTTTTAAAACATCTTGCATTATAAAAATTTACATAGAGCTGTCTTGGAGATTTTTAATTTTGTACTTGTATATAAATCAAAGTTCTGTTTTTAGAATTATGTTTCTTTTAAAATCCATACTAACGTTTGCTTTTATTAGGTATGTTTTATATTGTATATATATTTGTTTATGTTGTATTTCATTGCATTACATGATTGTGTCTTTTGGGGGCTTTGTAGTTATCCTGTTTCATCACTGCAATTTGCAGAATTTATAACTGCCAATCTAATAAAAATATGTACTAAGAGTTAAATCCTTCCTATCACTTTCCTCTTTCTTTAAGTCATAGAATGTCTAGAACCTATAGAATAACATAAACAATATAAATGAAGATCTAGTTTTATCCAATGTATCCCTACTTGTATTGTAAATTTCTATTGAAACAAATTAAATGTTGAATGATTCTGTTGATGACAGTTTTATAAAGTATTTGGGAGAGAATGGAGAAGGATTTTGGTTTAAACAAATAATGTTTTATAAGTCAAGAGCTCTTCAGAAACAGGAACAGTGCCCTTGAAAGGTGGAAGGGTTCCCCCCACCATAAGTGGTTTGATGATCCCCTGGGCAGGAAGTATCCTTCCTGGGTGAAAAAGTGGGGAAAACTGTCAGTGCCTGGTTGGACATGTCATGTGCGGTGTTGAAAATCTACCATTCTGTGGAATTGCAAACTTGAGAATAATTCCACAATGGACCCAATCCAAAGAATGTGGATTTTGAATATTGGGGTGTGATATGGTAGGTGGATATGTTTGAGGAAGGGGAATTAGGTGTCTTGAAAATGACTTTGATGACAAGTTAGAATTTTTTTTTGGATGTTTATTTATTTATTTTGAGAGAGAGAGAGAGGGAGGGAAGTAAGGGCAGAGAAAGAAGGAGAGAGAGAATCCCAAGCAGGCTCTGCACTGTCAGTGTAGAGCCTGATGTGGGACTTGACATCAGAAACCACGAGATCATGACCTGAGCTGAAATCAAGAGTCGGACACTTAACTGACTGAGCCACCCAGGCACCCCGATTTTCTTTTGTTCTAACATTAGGGATTTTCTGTTGAAGGCTTTTAACTTAAAACACTGTGTATATGAATATTTCCAAACTAAATACTTTTTAATGGTCTCATCTTTTCCCAAGTAAAAAAATATTGATTAGTGTGTAAACTTCTGTGGGTTGAAAGCATGTCTTCTTCATAGGGCTCTTGGCATTCTTGTGTGATAGTCTATAAATTCTTGTGAACCTGAGGTTATGCAAACAATGCACAGAGTTAGTCCAACTCCACTTAACAAACAATTTATCAGATATCAGTTATGGGTAGTAATTATGCTAGCATAAGACCCAGTCCTATAATTAAAGGTTTTGCACCCAGGGGAGTAGAAAGTAGGTGAAAGACTCTTCGATTCTTTCCCTTATATTCCCATCCCTCCTTTCCCATTGGCAAGCTGAATGAATAAATCCAACCTAGGGAGCCAAGGGTGGTTTGGGAACAGTTTAGTTTGGCAAACAACTTCTGCTAATGGAGGTTTCAGTGGCTTAGAGGTGAACCAGGACACAGGGAAAACATCAGTATCCTTTCAGCTAAGGAATGGGTCAGGTTCATCCATTGATACTAGTGCATGAAAGGCACCCATCCATGTTGACTTAACCAATGAGTGGGCAGGACAAATGCCACTGTTGTCATCCATCTACTTTTCTAAAGCCTCCCTCCCCCAGCCTTTGGCATAGCCCCTGTTAACATGCTGCCATGGGTTTCCCAAATGCCTTCCCTTCTCCAGCTTAAATCAGAACTCCCACTCTCCAAGGAGGTCATTTTGTTGATCCCTGCTCTGGAGTGAGTCAGTGCCAGGTTTCTAAGAGGTGTCTGCATTTGAAAGATAAGCACATTGATCAGGTGCCTCTCCAGCTAGCATGAGGTGTTGGGTGATGGAACAGAGAACAGAGTTCTGAGCTGGGTGCTCCCGGTCTTCCCTTCTTCCTCCATGTTTGCCCACCTTACCTTCTCCAAGGACTAAAATGTATGGAGTCAGCTTTCCATAGATCATTAGCTGCTCCTTTCTCCTGCTTTTGCTGAGACTCTGCATCTCAGGGGCTCCAAAGAAGAAGAATTTGTTGCTTAGTGAGAGAGGGTATGTTGCTAGAGCACATCGCACATATTTGAAATCCAGGTTCCCAAATAGGGAGCTTCCTCCAATTCTCTTGCAGAACAGTTCTTCTTTTTTTTTTTTTTAAATGTTTATTTATTTTGGAGACAGAGCATGAGTGGGGGAGGGGTGGAGAAAGAGGGAGACACAGAATCCGAAACAGGTTCCAGGCTCTGAGCTGTCAATACAGAAACTGACGCGGGGCTCAAACCCACGAACCGCAAGATCATGACCTGAGCCCAAGTCGGATGCTCAACCAACTGAGCCACCCAGGCGCCCCACTTGCAGGACAGTTCTAAGCACAGTGTCAGCATTGTTCCAGTTGCTTATGGCTACTCCCAAATCACCCAGACTTAGAGGTATAAGCAGCAGCCTTTTGACTCTGCTCACAATTCTGTGGGTGCAGACTTACATATACCATAGCCCCACAGCGTCTGGGACCTCAGCTGGGAAGGCTCAGATGACTGTAGCTGGAACCAGCTGAAGACTTCTTTAGTCATATGCCTGTCACCTGGGCTGGAATTACTTTCAGGTTCAACTGGGATTATTTACCAGCACACCTACATGTCACCTTCCCATGTGGTGTGGACTCCTTACAACATAGTAGCTGGGTTCTGAGAGGAAGTGTTCCCAGAAGAAGTTATCAGGGGAGTGGATGTTCCAAGAGAACAGGGGAAGCTGTGAGGGCTTTTCTCATCTAGCCTGGGAAGTCATGAACCATCTCTTGTCCCACATCCAAGGGAGCTGCTAGGCTGGCCAGATTCAAGAAGGGAAGAAGTAGACTGCACTTGTCAATGGAGGAAGGGGAGTCAAGGTCATACTGTGGAAGAGCATGTGGGCTGGGAGTTGATGGTGTGGTCATGTTCAGAAAATACAGTCAGCCACAGCACTTAACAATGTTGCCCCTTATTAGTATAGCCCACACTTTACACACATAGTCTCCAATCCTCTCAACCACCCTGCAAGGTAAATATTACCCTCATTTCTGAGCTAAAGAAACTGAGGCCCAAGGAAGCTTGGAGACTTGCCCCAGGCCGCACATCGATAAAGCCAGGATTGTACCCTGGGCCAGTTTAACTCCAAAGCCCACACTCCTTCCGTTATATGACATTTTTATATTAGATTATATGGGGAAAGGGGAAAACTGTGTTTAATAGAACTAGTTTGAACTTGCTATGGTAATTAGCAAATTATAAAGGATTATGTAAACTGAAATAAATATATGTTCACATTTGAGAAATGAGAAAGTCCCACACAATACAAGTCATTTTCCCTTCTTACTGATTTTTTTTTGTTTACCCTGGAACAAGTTAGAATATGATGTCAACATGAATGTAGACTTTCTAAATTTAGGCTTTGTACAGTTTAGCTGTTATTGGGATAGTCAGATGCTTTGGTAGGAAAAAGACAATACCTCCCAAAATTTTGCCATCCTTGAACAACAGGTTATCTGAAAATGTTAACAATACATGGCAGACACATTGTGAGAGGGAAAGATCTACATTGATTTTAACCACATTCCTTGGTTCAAAACTTTCCAGTGCATCTCTCCACAGACTCTCTGGCATTAATCAAAAAGAACTTGTTGAAGCATTTGTGATGTATTAGGTAGAATTTTAAGGTATTTTATTTTCAAAGGAAAAGCGTACATTACAGATGCTCTGTTTGTATCTGTAGGTAAAGGAACATTGCTGTGACCTAGAAGAAGCTAAAAAGCTGGAAGGTAAAATTTTACAAAATGCGTACATATCTGGTTATAAAGTCTTCGTGCCTGTGTATCTATGTGTGTGGGAGGGGGTATGGGGCATTAGATGGGGAGAACTGTTGGGAGAAACATGCTGGTTTTTTCTAGGAGGAAAAACATTGCTTTAAAACTAGGTTTGATTTATGTAACTTGCATATATTTACTTAAGAGAACAAAGAGTAAATTCTCAGGCCTCCAAATGACCAGTAAATTCCACGGACATGGATTCCTCATAATAGAATGCTGTTATGCTTTCTAGATAAATGTGTTAATAATTTATAACTCCCAGGCAGTTGGAGTGGAGATCCTGAGGTGTTTTCAGGGAATGGAACCTCAACTCTGATATATGTCGTTATTGCTAATTGAGCATTTGTGTCATTATTCACAGTCTGATTTTTAAAGTTTCCTCTCCCGAGTTCCCATGAAACACCGCTACAAGCAGTGGGCATAGAGGACTGTCAGTAGAAAGCGCTGTAGTTCCAGAATCTGGGAGAGAGTAGGCTTTTTCCAGGAAGGGAGAGCTCAGAAACCAAGAAAGGCAGAAATTGCACTTCCTTCCTCGAACTCTGTGTCCCTTCGCTGAGGCTGCTGTAACAAAGTGTCCCAAACTGGGCACCTTCAACAACAGATACATCGTCTCACAGATCTGGGGGCTAGAAGTCCCAGGTCAAGGTGTCCGCAGGGTTGGTCCCTCCCAAGTGCCGTGAGAGAAGGGGCTGCTCTGGACCTCTCTCAACTGTCTTCTCCTTGTGTCTTCACATCATCTTCCCTCTGTGTGTGTGTCTGTGTCTAAATTTCCCCTTATTATGAGGACACCGGTCATATTGGATTAGAACACACCTTAATGACCTCATCTTGATTTGATAACCTCTGTAAAGATCCTGTCTCAAACAAGGTCACATTCTGAGGTACTGGTGTTTAGCACTCCAGCATGTGAATTAGGGGCAGGGGACATAATTCCACCCATAACTGACTCCATCCTGGACTTTGACTCAGAGGCATTATCTCCTCAGGAGAACCGCAAGCATGGGCATGCAAAGGAGCATGAAGCACTCCAGGTGTTTGAGAATCTGGTCGCACAAAATTACCCAGAGAAAGAGCAGAAAAGTTCCTCATGTGAAGGCGATTATATGATCTGTCGTGGAAACAGGGACACTTGAGAACAAAAGGGGACACTAACAGGAAGACTGCTGGGCCAGAGCACATCCTGGGACAGTCTCCCTCCGTTTTTGTTTGTTTGTTTTTTTTTTTAATTTTTTAAATGTTTATTTGTTTTTGAGAGGGTGAGGGACAGAGTGCAAGTGAGGGACGGACAGAGAGAGAGGGAGACATAATCCGAAACAGGCTCCAGGCTCTTAGCTGTCAGCACAGGGCCCGACGTGGGGCTCGAACTCACAGACCGTGAGACCATGACTTGAGCTGAAATCAGATGCTCAACCGACTGAGCCACCCAGGCACCCCTCCCTCCTCTTACCATTTCAAGAATCCCCAGTTTAGAATGGGTGCATTCCCACTAGTGGTGCTTCAGATTCCTGACCATCCTTGTTTTGCTCATGGGATAATCATAGTAACAGTTATTGCCTAAGCAGCAGGCATGTGCTAGTTACTGCCCCACAATCTCTATAACATTCTTCAGGGCAAGTATTGTTTTCATTTACAGGTGAGGAAAAGGAGACAGAGAGAGAGTTAGTGATTTGAAGGAAGTCGCACAGCTATTACAGAGTGTGGATTCCCACTGCCGTTATCCAGTTCTCAAGCCTTTTCTGCCCATCCCTCTTCTCTCTTTTTTTTTTTTTTTTTTTTTGAGCATTGCACACAGGCCACCCTGACATGTAGCCAACTGTTGTGGGGGCACTTTTTGAGTCTGAATTCATCTAAATTCACATTTGCCACAAACAAAGGACTGGTCTCATAACAGACACTGAGAAAGGGGGTATTAGTCTTGTGTTGGTTCTGCACATACCCAAAGCAATTCTCACTCTAGAAACATGTGCTCACAATATACTGTATTCAGTTAGTGTCATAGAGAGTTCTTTTCAAAAACTGGATGGATGGTGCACACATGTCCGGTTAACTAATACAGGTTTGGTGAGCTTACACCCCAATACGACACCTGCAGCCATTGCCTCCCTGTTCTATGCTTGGGGTCTTGCCACCCTGTTCTCACAATTCCTCATTTTAAAGCTACTTATGAGTCTAAATTTTAGTACATGATTGCGTATACAGCACTTAGCAGGGTTGATAATTATAGCCTTTGACCAAAGAAAAAGGATTAAGTGATTCAACTCACATTTAATCATTTTTATTTCATTCTGATGCAGAAATCCATTTCCTTTAGAATGAAATAAATGATTCAATCTTCCTCCAGGGAAGAGTTAAGGTAAATGCAGTTGCCACATAAAATCCAAATGGCTCAAGGTAATATTACATATTTCTAAAAGTAGGCAGTTGGAGATGGAAATGAAACTTAATAATAATATTGCAAGCATGCCCTGGGATTTTATTGTAAGTTTATTGCAATCATAAATATGGAATTTACATGTGATATATATATTTCAATATTATATTTTGTTAAATTAGTTCAGCATTTAGTCATTAACTTGGTGGTATGTTACTTATAGTCCCTTTGCATTACATACTTGACTTCTGAGACTCACAAAATGAATTAAAAATCAATTCTTTACCTTCACAACATATTCTAAAGCAGAGTTTATGTATATGCTCAGTATTTGAACCACTTAGGAGGTTTTTGACTAAAGCACCTGTGAAAAATTAAATCTCTTCTGTCATCTGCGTGCGTGTGTGTGTGTGTGTGTGTGTATGTGTGTAAAGCTGAGGTTGACATGGAAATTAAGCCGTAGACGACTTAATGACCCACCTAATGATCTACAAAGAAATCAAATGACTTCCTTCTCTACATTTCTACATGAAACTCCCAAGGCAGGCTATCATATTCATTCACCGGGGAAGCCCACATGTTGTCTGTATTTGAGCTGCCATTTTGTAAACACACGCTTGAAGAAATCCCACACCCAGAGCCCAGGAAGGTGGTCACGGCAGTGAGCTGTGGTCAGGGCATGCTGTGGACTGTTTTCCATCCCAGCCATCTTCCTCTATTTTGTTTCTGTGTCTTGTCTCCCTCCACCTCTCCACATTTCTCCCATGCCTGCCACCTCCCCTCCCTCCTCCTATGAAACAGTTAGGATCAAGGCTGCCAACAGTTTTCCTAATTTCCAAAGCCAAGTCAAACATATTTGGGGACAGTTATTTTCCTTTGCTTTGGACTCTCCTAGCCTTCCTCAGAATGATCATGAATTCCAGACTGAGTATCAGAAAGAGACTTTTTAGTGGATTCTGTCAAACCTATTGATGCTTAGAGAGAATCCTATTTATAAATTCCACTTGGTGTAAACTTATTACACATAGCTTTAGGGAAGAAAAAAAATGTTTCCAAAGGACTCAATCTGCAGTATTTGTTAAAACACCGTAATGTTCTGAAACCCCACGATAATGTAATCTTAGGGTTCAAGTTGCACAACTGCACAAACACCAAGTCCTTCCAGTACTTTTTGTAACTAAATTTGCTTGGATGAAATGCAAGATAGATCAAGTCTAGGGTCACAAATTGAGTTGTTAGGCCCCAAATATAAGCTGTGTCTGCACACCCATGCCTCCT
This sequence comes from Panthera uncia, assembly GCF_023721935.1. Classification (NCBI taxonomy): domain Eukaryota; kingdom Metazoa; phylum Chordata; class Mammalia; order Carnivora; family Felidae; genus Panthera; species Panthera uncia. Next base: position 68,476,764 of record NC_064809.1, read on the forward strand.
GGTGAAAGTATGTGGGCAGTGAATAGTGACTACAGAATTTTTACAGTGGGGTTTGGGGTGGAAAACTGGAACTCATGCAGAGAGCTGCTTTTGCATGGAAGGCACATTTTTTTTTTATTTAGAATGTCTGTTACAAATCAATTAAAATAGCAGGCTTCTATTTCCAGATGCTTTCGTTGACAGCTTATTAACATTCAGAGATGCCAAACGTCTATATCGAGAAATATTATTTCATTCTCCTTAGGACGATTCAAACCCCCTCCCACATTCAAGCCCCCACCCTGGTGCTAAGACTAGTGAAAGTTAAAGCAATTTAAGAAGATGGGAACCAAACACAAAAGCTGAGTTTTGAACATGTACACTGGATGATTGATTCAGGTCTCTGATTCTCCATATCCCCGTGCCCCACAGCCTGACAAGTATTCAGAGGTGGTGCAATTGTATGGAAAGGGAAAGGAGTTGCTAAACTTGGGAAAGAGAAACAAAAAATCATGAAGATGCATAGAAAAGGCCCTATTAGCAATGTTAATATTGAAATTCCTTCAGAAATTCAAGGAAGATTCTAAATGCGGTTGTCTCCCACTTGTTATGCTGCTGTGTCTGGGGGTGGGGGTTGGTGTCTTTCTTGCTGTCATCACGACTTCCAGCTCACTCTGTCTCCCTTTTCCCTAACCAGCCCCTCAGATTTTCTGCCCCTATCCTCAGACGACCACCTATGCCCCCTCCTTGAGGCTGGACGAAAAGATCTGTCTCTCCACCTCGTAACTTGAGAATTTTAACTTTCGTCTGTTTGTTCTCTGTCTTCATTCAGAATTCCTGAGTGTTTCAGTATCCATGTAGACAGGTTTCAAGTAACCTGACTCAAAGGTCCTCTCTTCCAATTTTCTTGTCCTCTGCCTCACTGCAGTTTTCCACTCCTACGGTCATATGTACCACAGGCCTTCTAATTGCCAGGAATAGCGTCTCTTCCATAATAGTAATTTTGAGCGTCACATTCTCTGCGTCCCTCCTCCTTTCTTTCCTCCTAACTCCCTCTGGAGCTCGCCTCAGAGAATTCTCTGACCCACTGGGAGAAACAATCCATTGATTCTGCTACTCTTTCATTATTTTATACTCCCTTCTTGTCCATATGTCTTCCTCGCGTTCCATTCCATCATCTTTCTTCATCGTCATCATTATCATCATCACTGTCATTACCTCCACTGCCTGACTCCTCTTAACTCCTCTTTCTCTTCATCGAGCTCACGTAAAAAATCTGAACTGTGCACAATTTCAAACCAGCATCCATGCAGCTGGAAATGGCTGGAGAAAAAACCCTACCATGCTGGTCTCCCTCTAAATTCATGACTGCCATCTTCATATGGGTTCCTGGAACTGCCAGGCAATCCCATTTCATGTTCCTAGTCTATTCATTACATCACTCTTCCAGGTGATTATTCATTGCTTCTCCTCTTCCATAAGCTCCTCAAACCCCTTCCCCATCTCCAGTCTCAGTTAATGGCCTTGTTTTCTGTATCACTGAAAATCGTATCATATATTCCCGCCACCAAATTCACCAGCCCACTAGCACCTGTCTCCAAATGCCTTAGTGTCCACCTGTTCCTAGGGAAGAAGTGTCCATGTGCCTCGCTGCCTGACTCTTCTGATTGTGAACTAGATGCCTTCCCTTCTCCTTTTCTCAAGGACGCCACTTCAGCAAGTTTTCATTTTTCCTGGGAATTTATAAACTTTACCTTCTAGAGGTACAAACTTCCACAAAGATACGAGGACCCTATGATGTCCATCAATTAAAATAAAACAAAAGAAAAACACTTCTTGAACTTACTTTCCCCCTACCTACTGCTCCATTTCCTTTCATTTCTTTCCTGAAAAAATTCTTTCAAAGAGATTAAAATTATGCTTTACTAGTTTTCCTAATGAACATGTTAGTGGCTAAAGAGTTCCATTCAAGTCATAAACCAAAAATAAATAAGTAAATAAATAATTAATTAATTAAACAAAATACACCAGCATAAAGGGGGGGAAAAGCAGGAGTAGAAGCAGGTGTTTGTCAGTCTTAGCCAGTCTGACTTGATAACAGTTTCTATTCCTCTCATCTCCCTTTTCATACATCATAATTATGAATATTCTTGTCCATGAAGATCAAGCTTAAAAAGAATTCAAAACCTATAAATGTTTTCATTTTGCCAGTGCTATTTTATGAGACATGTATTTCATTTCCGAAATACTGCAAGTTTGAGTGAACCTTAATCAGCATTTTTGTTTGGTGACAGCTTTACAGGGAATTTAATGGAAAAGTTGCTGAGCACTTTTCCATTAAAGGACAGGCAGGAAGAAGTACCAGGGTAGAGCTCATTCTACATTTATTATTATAACCCTTTCTGTTAGAATAGTTTTCTAAATTTTTAGAATAGATAGTATATTTATTGTATAGCTCCTGATGACTGCAAATTATATGAAGAATATTTATTCAATCATTGCTTACAATTTTCTTTAAGCTTGGCAGCTAAAATGCAACCCTGCTTGTGTGTGTGTGTGTGTGTGTGTGTGTGTATTTGATGTTTCCTGAAAACAGTATTTTGAAATGCAGTGCCCATCCATCTTGATGCACAAGCGATTCGAGCAGAAGAAAGAAGTTCAGAGCAAACTTCCATGAATAAATAGAATATATTGGGAAGTCCAAGAAAACTCCCTGGTTGATAAACAAAACAGAACCAAAATTCCTTCGACAATTAAATTTTCCAGAGTTAGCCACCCTTGAGAAAGATGTGCGAGAGAACTGACCCAGACTTCTTTGCATATTCTCATGGAAAAGAAAAAGTGTTGCTATTAAGATGGTTTTGCACGTCTTAGCCATTTTGTCCCTGTAGTTATAACATTTCACAATGTAACTAAACACCTGACTAATTAATGAGTCCAGAAATTAGCATCCTTCAGGAGTCAAGAGACACAAGACTGCTGTTGAAATGGAATCTTGCTTGGAAAAACTATTAGGGACGTAGGTTTCTGAAAAACACTTGAGGGCCCCGTTGATTTGTACTTTTATATTTTATGTATATGTGACTTCTGTATTTACTTATTCATTTTTTCTCCTGAAAAATTCAGCATCAAAGTCATTCCTCAAGGCCATGTATAAAAATGTGAAAACCAAGGCAAATAAGAATAAACAAAAGCCATGTGTATCTGAGTGCACTGTTTGAGGCATGCTTAGGACATGCTGTCTTTAGAAGTCCTTAAGGCAGAGCTCAGAAGTGACCCAAATATCATCATGTCTAAAAGCTAGAACTGTTTTGATTTATCATAAAAAATAGATGCTCGAGCGGTTCCTGAGAGCCATTTTTGTTTCTCAGTCCCTCTTCCCTGAGGATTCTTACTTCATGGTAAGAAGGAACAATGGTGACTTTGATTTTTTTTGTCCTTTTTTTGTTAGTGCCAGTTCCCTCCTCTTCCCTTTGGCCCTTCTCGAGTCAGCAAAAACCTTTTCAAAGCCCCCTCTGAGCTGGGGACTTTACAGCTAGCAGAGGCCAGAGAACTGGCAAGAATCCCGTTCTTATCATTCAAAGTCACTGTTGTTTCTTCTCTGGAGGGGATACGAAAGGGAAGACAATTTCATGCATTGCTTGCAGCCAAAATAAGTCTTTATTTTGAATCTGTTCAAATAAGATCTTTTTCAAAATTCTCGATCTATAAAACTTTATGTAAATCTTGAAAAGTCATTTCTGCAGAAACCAGATTTCCTGACAGTTGCTTTCTATAATTCATTGGCTGGCTGCAGAGAAACCTTTTATCCAACATAAAATGTCTTTTATTAAAATCGTTGTGCCAAAAATAAAATAGAAAAAAAACCCTATTTATAAGACCCATGCGGAATCTATTTTTACCATCTTATTTTGATAAACTGTTTCAGTCACAAAGAACAATGGTATAAAAGTAATATAACAAATAAATATGTTTCTAGCACGGTTAAGAAATAAAACATTATAATTGCAGTGGAAATCTTCTGTGTACCTTCCCCCACTGGATTTCTCTCCACTGGACGCCCAGCCTAGAGATAACTGTTGCCCAAAATTCAGTGCCAGTCATTCCTACTGTGATCTTATACTTTCTTTCCCTCAATCTTCAAAGCAAATTTAGCAACCTAAGTCAAACAAAGCACATAAAGCAATAGAACAGGAATTCAACAATACAAGAATCTGTAAAAAAAAAAAAAAAATAGAGAGCTTTAGGGCATCTTCCCACTCTAAAAATTCCATGATTCTATAAAATGTCGAAAATGTAGTGAATCAGCTAATTTGTTAGTGAAACCAAATAGCTAGCAAAGCACATTGAACATTAGAGCCCCAGTGAGGTTGTGGATTCTATTTTCATTTAATTCAGCCATCTGCAGGATTAGACTTTGAGTTCAGTTTTTAGAACTGAGGCTTCAGAAACAGTGGCTGTGCAGAAGCAACAGTTTTTCTTGGACTTCATTCACCAGCTTCCCTCTGTGGGCTCATTCTGATAGGTGGACAGACGGGAGCCCCAGATTCCCTTGCAGATTTCAACTTGTCCACCTGCACCAGCATGGTACAGAAGCTGGTTAGCGGTTGTCCTTTGATGTAGCAACTTTCCCTTTTGGGAAACATAGTTACAACTTAGCCAAAGTGACTCAGACCTAAAGGCTTTCTAGTCCCTTCCCCAGACCTGCTGCTGAGAATTTAAAGGCTTGTGGTCATGGGGTTTGTTTCTAGCCCACGTTCTGCAGTACACCGAGAAGCAACAAATCACACTAATGTATTCTTTATTTTCACTAGATATTATATAGGAGCTACTACTTGGTCGCTCAAAACCTTATCTTCTGTGAGTATTCGATTACCATGATGACATGATGATTTAAATAACTGTTTTGTTGCAGCATGCCATGGACAGCTAGTGTCCTTTTGACCAGTGGGCACGGTGTCTCTGATGACACCTTTATCAGACCAACATTTCCAGATTCCTATCCTTTTTGCTCTGTTCCCTGGAGCCCATTCTGGCAGCAACAGCTATTGGTGAAGTTTCAATTGGCTAAGTAGAAGAACCATGAGGGTTATGGAATAAGAGATTTATATGGGAGTATTGTCTATACAATCATAAAAGAAGCTGGAGCCACAAGGGTCTGAAAAGGGGAACTGTAGGATCAGTGAATATTCACTAAGCAGCTCTCCTAAAGCCAGGCCCATCCATTACCAAACGTGAACACAAAGGAGAGCTGGGAGAAAGACTAGGGAAGGCCATCATCTCTGCATCTGTGAGAGAGCCTGCAGCCGCTAGTGGCCATCAGGCCAGCTGTCAGGAAGAAGAGGGGGGTATGGAGCCAGGGAAAGGGACAAGAAGCTGGAACCCAGCACCTGGCCATCTGTCTCTTATTGTACCTACATCAGTGCAATGGCTACCATGTCATTTCTGCCCTCCAGATCTTGTACCAGTTTCTCCTTTGGCCAATTCTCGCATAGAACCATGCAGGAAAGGGGATCCTGGAAAATGGGGTTCCAGCTTAGCCAAGGTGTTACAGAATGAAACCACCGTATCTTCTTAACCTCAGCTCAGGGCTCCGAATTCTGACTCAGAATCTATCCTCAGACTCAGAGTACCTGAATTAGATCTAATGTTTGTCCGTGTATCCTAATTAGGTATGACCTTTTTGCTGATTTTACCAAAATACCAGGCTGTCATGTTCTGTCTATATTTTCCTCAATATCTAACTTCAGTCTGTAAGGATATTCACTATATTTATGGCAGCCAGCATCTTTTAAACTCATTTTCCACATTATTTTTCCATATTATTTGTATTTTTCATTCCCAAATGTAAGCTACAACTCATCTTGCCAGCTTCCAGTAATCTAGGTTCTGTAAATCAACTCACCAGCATGGTCTCAGACAGATGTTAAAGCTTTAGAGGCAGGGGCGCCTGGGTGGCTCAGTCAGTTAAGCGGCCAACTTCGGCTCAGGTCATGATCTCGCGGTCCGTGAGTTCGAGCCCCGCATCGGGCTCTGTGCTGACAGCTCAGAGCCTGGAGCCTGTTTCAGATTCTGTGTCTCCCTCTCTCTGACCCTCCCCGTTCATGCTCTGTCTCTCTCTGTCTCAAAAATCAACAAACGTTAAAAACAAATTTAAAAAAAAAAAAAAAGAAGAAAAAAAAAAAGCTTTAGAGGCAGCAACAGCAGAAGTCCCAGTGTGTGTGTTCTACACCCACACAAGCATCCTGATGTTGAGCTTATGCATAATTCCTGGACGCAGAGACTGCCAACTGACTCCCTGGACCTTCTGAAGGCCCATAGGACCTTCCGAGATCCTAATGCAGCATAGGGCTTCTCACACATCTGTGTACATATGAAGCAGATCTAGCATGGAACCTGGATTTTGCATTTCTATTAAGCCATTGATGATAGGAAAGCCTCTGGTCTAATTGATACAGGCCAAACCTATTTTCTTTTATTTTTTTAAATGTTTTATTTATTTTTGAGAGAGACAGAGAGAGAGCATGAGCAGGGGAGGGGCAGAGAGAGGGAGACACAGAATCTGAAGTAGGCTCCAGGCTCCCAGCACAGACCCCAACACAGAGCTCAAACCCACGAGCCACGAGATCATGACCTGAGCCAAAGTTGGACGCTTAACCTATTGAGCCACCCAGGCACCCCAGGGCAAAGCTATTTTCAACTTTGCTACCTTCTTGCCCTCAGTAGTGAGGCCAGAGTACTGAGGGATAAATAAGAACTCTAGTTGGTAAAGTCTGGGACTAGCGTGTTTGGGACTTTAATGAGGCAAGCCTCCTGCTGCAAAAAGGATATGTGTGACTGTTATTTTCTTTCTAGTTGAGAGAAGTTTTCTTACAAAATTTTACTTATTATTTTACAGTCTTATTGTGATTAGCAATCCTAGATGATCTCACGGCTTTACCCCGCCTAGTCATTGTTGACTCCCGTGTTTCTGTGTCCATCCCAGGACTCACCCCTGAACTCCAGACTTGTAAATCTAAGTGTTTATTCGACATCTCCACTCAGAAGTCTCATTTTAGATTTAACACAAGCCAAGCTGGAGCTCATGCTATTTCCCCAACACCTGCTCCATGCATAATCTTTCTCATCTCAGATAATGGCAACTCCATCATTTGAACTGCTCATGTCCAAATCTTAGAGGAATTCAGCTCCCCCTTTGCAACTAACATCCAACTCATCAGCAACTTCTTTGCAAAATCCAAGTTTTAGCGCCTTCACTGTTCTCACTCAGGTCTAAACCACCATCGTCTCTCCCTTGGATTATAAGCCTTCCGGTGCTTCTTTCCTTGGCCTGCTTGTCTGTCTTCACACAAACTATAGTTTTATTGGTAAACACATTGTTCATGTCACTCCTTTGCATAAAATACACTGGTGACTTTTCTTTTCTTTTGGAAACAAAGGCTGAACTCTTTATAATGGCCTACAAGGCCCTACGCAATGTGGTCCTTTGTCAACATTTGACTTTATCTTCTGCATTATTCCCCCATACCTTTAGCTATAGCCAGTCTGGCTTTGATTCCTCAAACACACCATTCATGGACTTATCTTTGCATTGGATAGTCTCTCTGTCTAGAATGTTATTTCCCTAGATATTCACAAAGTTTGCTCCCTCGTGACCTTTAGGTTTTACCCAAATGGCCCGTTTTTCTCAGTGAGACCTTGGACCATTCTATCTAAAATTCAATACCCTCTCCCAAGCTTTCCTATTGCCTTTTTCTACCTTAGGGTTTTTTTTCCTATTCTTATTACCATTGACCATACAATATATCTTGCCTTGTATATTGTCTCTTTTTCTCAAAAGAGTGTAAGTTCAATGGGGGAGAGATTCTGTCTGTTTTGTTTATTGCTGTGTATACCATGCCTAGAAACATGCCTGGCACATAGTAGGTGATCACTGAGTGTTTGTTGAATGAATGAATTGGCAGAACAGAAGATTAGACGGTTTTAGGCCTGCCCAAGAAGTGAACTTCAGGACTTTCAGATAGATATCAAAGAGGAGTATTTAGTTCTTGTGGATAAGATAACACTGTATGGAATATTTCTTTATTGTACACTTATTCAGTAATGGGAAATGTGGGGTACGAGGTGTATAGAACATAGTCTTTGCTCCTAAAAATATGGAAGTCAAACTAAGATAAAAAAACATTTCCACAAATAACTGTAGTACAAGCTGTGTGTTGGTGGGTGGGATCTTCCAAGAATGTGCTGTAAGCAAGTAATTATTTCAAGGTTCACGTGGGAATGCTGCAGTAGAGGGGTTACTTTTAAAGCCTTACACAATGGCCCGATAACCTATGATCACCCAGCTCAATGCTTAGTAAGTGGGAATCATTATAAATACTAGCGTGTCTTTATAATAATGCCATTGGAGATGAGAGAGAGCTGCATGAAAGAATGTCTCAGAATTGGCATTAAACTACTGTAATTTTTCTGATTAGTTAAGCAGTATTGCTTATTATATAAAATTGAGAAACTGAGCAAGGTCAAAATATCGAATGAAGAAATTGAAATTCACGGATAATTCTATCCAGAGTTAAACAACTTGAATACATATAAATGAGATCATAAGGCGTATTCTGCCTTGTATTTTATTTTTTAGCTTATTTTATCCAGAACATTTCCCTTTATCAATAAATATCTTTTAAACATAATTTTAAATGCCTACAAAATATTTCATTTTATGTATGTTATACAAATTTTTAAGTTATTCTCTAGCTGTTGAATGTTTGTGTCATTTCATTTTTTTCAAAATTGTAAATAATACTATCCACTTTTGTATTATTTCCTTAGAATGGATTCCACAAAATTATATCAGTCAAAGTTTTGATTATGTATAAAGCAAAGAAAAAATACTTCTGTATAACACATACCTTCTAAAAAATACCAATTTACTTAGTATGTGAATGGATAAATAGAGATAGACATTTTTACAAGCTACATAATTAGAAAAATATACTCTTCTCACTTTATAATACAAGCACTCTATATTCTGTATTTCCTGTTGCTTTCAATAGTGTCTAACATCATTGGCTCCAACCAATAATTTCACTGTTGTTAAGAAGAACTTGGAGGTAAAACAGTTGGGTACTTGGGAGCATGGTTCTGTTCTCCCCATCTGGTTTGTACTTCCCACTGGAAGGGTTTCTCTTCCATGACATAAGTATATTTGAAATAGAAATAGCCCAAGTGTCCACCTACTGATGAATGGATAAAGAAGATGTGGTAAACACACACACACACACACACACACACACACACACACACACACACACACAGGAATATTACTCAGACATAAAAAAGAATGAAATCTTGTCATTTGCATGACATGGATGGAGCTAGAGAGTCTTATGCTAAGCGAAATAAGTCAGAGAAAGACGAATACCATGTGATTTCACTCATATGTGGAATTTAAGAAACAATACAAACGAGCTAATGGGGAATAAGAGAGAGAGAGAGATGCAAACCAAGAAACAAATTCTTGGCTATAGGGAACAAACTGATGATTACCAGATTGAGGGGTTGGGGAGGGGATAGGTGAAATAGGTGATGGGGATTAAGGAGCTCACTTGTCATGATAAACACCAAGTGATGTCTGAAATTGTTGAATCACTCTATTGCACACTGAAAGTAAAAGAACACTGTATGTTAACTAACTGGAATTCAAATGAAAACTTAAAAAAAACGTTTTCTCTGAATCAGTGCTGGTAAACTGTTTAGGAGAAGTAGGGTAAGTGAGCACTGCACCCCCATAGCTGTCCCTGGCAGCAGGCAAGCTGGGGAAGCCTCATAATGCCAAAGTAAGCTACTGTATTAATGGTGTAAAGGTCTTCTCATCTTCAGAAGCGTTAGCCAACACGAACTCATTAACCTTCATGCCATCGCTGTGAGGCAGGCCTAGCTAGTTAGGAAAAACTAACCAATGATTATAAGGCCCCTTTAAAATACAAATGCTATCTAAATGCTGAATACCAAATCATAAAAAGCAAATAAATATTATTGTCCCAGTTTTATAGACTGGAGAACTAGGTCATGGGTATTAGGTATTAAGTAATCACTCACTGGGGACAATATAACTAAGGGCACAGAAGAATTCATAATTAGAACTCGGACATCCTCCAGTCTGAGAGGCTGTGCTCAGAGATTTGGACCAGGCCTTTGGCAATGGTCTGGAGCACAGGGAACCATTAAGACTGGGAACTAGTAGGGAAGATCAGAGTCTTGAAAGCAAAGATTCATAGCTTGTACTGAAATGTTCATGTTTGGCAATAAAAAAGTGAGTTGCAGTTGAATCCATAGTAGGGTCATGGCAGAATTCTTTCCTCTGAGCTTCCATTGTGCATATTAAATGTGTTAATATAACAGCACTTTTTTTTCTCAAATAATAGTTGTTTTTGGATATTTGTGTCTCTCGCTAAAGGCATCCCTGAGATCACAAATTGCATCTTATTTTTTGTATCTTCGGTGCCTGACTCAGTGCGGTACATTGTAGGTATGAAATAAAATTTATTGAGTGTACCAAAGAAGAAAAAATACTTAGAAATATGGCAGCATCATAATTTTGTACAATGAATATACCTCCTAGGGAAGTGTATTCCAGGAGTTCTCAACAGAAAGCTCACTTCAGAATCAGTTGTAGAGCTTTTAAAGCATACAGTAATTACCCCGACCCTGATCTTCTAGTTTATAATCTCCAAGATAACTTTCAATAAGGCTTCAAAACTGATCCAGTGTTTACTGCTGATGGAGAATATAGTCTATTTCCTTTGAAAATCCTTCAGCACTCTTTTGTCATCCCTCTACTGAATGACACAGAAGTCCTTTACACTGTATATTTAACTTAACGTGAGAGATGTTGATAGAAAACAAGGGGAAAATCACATTGATTGAAACACCTCTTATGAGCCTGGGACTGGCCTGGTTGTTTATACAGGTGTTACCTGTCCGATCTTCACAATGACCCTGCAAAACAGGTGTTTCACACTAATTTTCTTCACGTAAAGATGGGAAAATTGGACCCTCATGTTTCAAGTTAAATGTTAACTGCTATTGTCATCCCATTGATGTCTACATCCATCCAATATTGTGTACAAATATAATCTGTTTTTACTTTTGCGGTCTCGAAGGTCCTTAATTCTGCCACACTGCTGTCCCTTATTTAGTAAAGACTCAGTTTAAGGCTACTGTTTATCATGCACAATGCTAGGTCTCATCCTGCCGATTGGATTAAAAGCTGTGTAGAGGCTGAACTGCTCTTTCTTCCCTCCTTTGTTCTCTCTCTCTCTCTCCCTTTTTCTTCTCTCCCTTTTTTCCTCTCTTCTTTTTTTCTTTTCCTTCTCCTCATCCTTCTTCTTCATCTTTGTCCATCTCATTCTTCTTCTTTTCTTTCTCTGTTCTAAAGTATAGGTTTCAATTATAGATGGCCCACAGACGGGGAGACAGCTGCCCTTGAAAAGACAGTTTGCTACTCAAGGTTTCCAAGAGGAGTGAGTGTGCCAGTCACGAGGCAGATGGAACGAGGGAAAAGCATAGGCAAAAGCCTGTATTACGGTTTCTACAGGAACAAGAAGAGGACAGAAAAGTGAGCAAGTTTAGGATTGGATAGTTTGAAAAACCTCAGTGAACTCTGCATTATAGGGGTAGTCTTAGTTGTCTAGTACCTGGCCCTGCAGTGATTTAGGTGGGGGGCGGTGGTTAACGTTCTGGATTGTAGGAACCCAGTAAAAGGAGGTAAGGTTTGCGTTAGGATTTGAGATTGCTTGGTTTGCATATTAATGACTTGCTTTGGGCAAGTTGTTTGTTTTTTCTAGGAATTAGCTAACCTTAGGAGGGGCTGTCCTTCCCTGGGCCCACAGGACACCAAGATGTCAAAGTATTGTAAACTATAGAAAATAACCCCATGATCAATACACACTCTCTCCATTTTTCTTCATATTCGTATATCAGAGTTATAGTCTGTGCAGAATTGGACTCATTACATTTCTCATTTAAAACTTACAGCAACAAAAGAGAAATGAAACTGTGAATATAACTCTAGAATCCACATAGATTTCAAACTAACCACTTTCCAGAATGCCTTTTCTTTTAAAATAAAATTTTAATATAGGAATTAATGATTAGGTCCCAAAGAATTAAACTTGTATTTTACTACAGCAAAAGATGGGAAAATAAAGAAAAATCAAACTGAGCTAATGACCCAATTTGAAGCCGAAAACAGTGCAGAACTTGCAACCTTTGTCCTTGAGGATAAAAGAGATTTTCAGTTAAGTTTTTGAGCTCTGAGAGATGTTTTTTACAGAAATAGGCACGTGGATCGAAGTGCCCAAGACCAGTAACTACAGCGTAGTTCCTTTAATCACCTCCCTACCCCCATCCCAACAACAATGGTCTCAGGACAATTTATGATGCAGAAACACATTTTGGGGTAATAAGATAAGGATGTAATTAAACAAAGAAGGATATCTAGGTTTCAGTCCATTGAAGACCCTTGAATAATGTTCAGCCAATATGAGGCAGAATATATCTAAATGTCAGCTTTCTACTCACAAAAAATTAATAATGAGTAATAAGGAGAAGTTGGATCCACTGAGAAGATAAAAATTATTCCATGTTTTTTTTTTCTAGCAGGGCGAATCATAAATATGATATACTGGTTGGAATTTTTTTCTCCTTATTACACATTTTCGTGCCAGGTCAGGAAGAATTCAGGAGGCAATATCCATGATTGGAATACCAGCTGCTTATAAAAGAGGATTAAAGATTAAAAAAATACTCTAAATAAAATGAAGGATTACTGGAGAACAGGGTGGCTAGCTTTAAAGAGTCTTCAAATAGCCCCTTCTCTGAAATTGTTAGGAAATCATGTTCATTTCTTAAGTCAAGCTGTACCTTCGCAATTCAATACTGCTCTTGGAAGGGTAAAACTGTGTTATTGTAACTAAAATGGTTATAACTGACATTCCTATGACCTTCTGCACATATTCACCTCCTCCTATGCTCAGAACAAGTCCATAATCCAGGTTACTGTTTTCATTTTATAGATAATGAAAGAGAGGCTCAAAGGTTTATGTGTCAACCCAAGAATAAATAGCCAGCAATTGGCTAACCTGGGATTCAAGTTCAGGTTTTGTTGATTATAAGTCTTACACCCTTTAAACCACAATATCCTGCCTTCTTGTCCACTGGAGGTACTGGACAGATGTATGTGGAAATATACTGAGCTGACTTCAAATTTTGAAGGAATTCCAAGATTACATAGATATTTATTTTCTTTAGCAATCTTTTCCTTTTGAAATTTAAGATAGCCATGTGATTGAAAATGCACTTGGTTCCAAAAGCACTGGTAATTTTTGACCTATGATAGGAAGATAGAACTAAGATCATAGGGATCCAAATTTCTATGGTTTCTTTAAAAAAAAATCCATCCCCTACCTTCAGGTGTTCAGTCTGTCTGCAGCTGATTTGGGGGATACATCAGAGCCATCTCCTTTTCTTCCTTTTTTTTTTTTTTTTTTTTTTTTTTTACCAATTCAGGGCTTACTCTAGTCTAGTCCTTAGGGAAAGAAGTAGGAGAAGGAAAAGAATGGAAAGAGAAGATATGACCTAGGTTATGTGTCTTCGAGGATACAAATCCTCTTCACTGCTGTTGATTGGAAGATGTGCACATTGGTAGCGAAGCCGAGCATCTTCACCTATCTCCTGGGGAAGCTCCCCAAACAATTCAAAACCTCGTGATAGTTCCATTTGTTTTTGCCAGGTGATACAAAGCCCATTCCAGTCTGGCAGTAGCCAACATCCAATGGCTGCTTCACTTTGGCTAAGAAATAACTATGGTATAGCAAGGATGTGAGGGAGTAACAGAGAGATCTTGAAGCTGAAAGACCAGAGAGATCTTTCTCTGGGCTTTTTTGTAAAAAAGAAATTTCCTAGGCACAATTGTTTCCTTTGTTAGGTTACTGCCTTTATTGAAACGGATGTCACATAGAAAGCAGTGGTTTATATCGTTTTCTCTCTGATCCCCTATTGTAAGGGCCAAATCTGACATCGTTGACTTTTTGGTATAGATCGAGTTTCCTCACAGTAATGAATGCTTGCATCTGCTGCTTTGCAGAGATTTATTTATTATTTATTTTTTTCAGGAAGGAGTAGATCCTCACAATGTTCCTTCCGGCTCTTAAATTTGATGATTCTGTGACTGTAATATCAGTCGTCTGTCAAAATCTCAGTTATACAGCTGGGCTAAATGAACCTATCCTTGATTACATATGGACTCCCATCCATCTTGCATTAAGGAAAAATGCTTTTCTAACATGCTTCAGAGCTACTTTAATAAACCTAATGGTAAATCACTTCTCCCAAAGGTCAAGGGCAGCAGCTTGATTCAAAGGTTGAGCACTATTGGGATTTAATTGGGGTAAATGCCACTAATGCTGCTTTTGGCAAAAATGCTTTTGGCACTAAAATGGATGGCCTCTGGGTTTTACACCCTCGGGATGAGATACAGCTTGCTCTCTCTCAAAAAAAAAAAAAAAAAAAAAAATTAAGTAAATTTTTACTGATTGGGCCAAAGGGATGTAGAGCTAGTCATAGGAAACTCAAATAAAAACTAAATCTGTTTTGATGCTATCTACATCAGAGGAGGAAAGTGAGTGCAAGGAAGGAGAGAAGGAGTTTCATTTAACATTTGTTGTCCTGAGGAGTAAAAACTAGGTCAAGCGGTAAAAACAGCTTTGTACATCGAATGTGTTATTAAATCATACCAAGTCATTTTATAAGATGTAGTCTACTTATATAGGAGTCACTGTAATAAAAATTCCAAATTTTGGATTCATGGCCTACATTGCACGCATAATTTCTCATCCGACATCGCTTTTAGTGTTGGTTGTTTTTCATATTGCACCTGGCACATGTAATTTGAAACCTTTTCCTTTAATTATACTAATTGCATTAACTTCAGTTTTAAGACTAACACGGTAGCCTAGTTTATCAACTGAAATTTGTAGTGGCTAGACGTATATTGAACTTCATAATTAAAAAATTGGGGGGCGCCTGGGTGGCTCAGTCGGTTAAGCGTCCGACTTCAGCTCAGGTCACGATCTCACAGTCCGTGAGTTCGAGCCCCGTGTCGGGCTCTGGGCTGATGGCTCAGAGCCTGGAGCCTGCTTCGGATTCTGTGTCTCCCTCTCTCTCTGCCCCTCCCCCATTCATGCTCTGTCTCTCTCTGTCTCAAAAATAAATAAATGTTAAAAAAAATTTTAAAAATAAAAAATTGGGACAAGAAAGAGCAGTGGGGGATGGGTAGGAGTGATGCCATCAGATACACCCACGTCTGATTGATTCCAAAGGAGCAGTACGTCATCAATACTCCTGAGTGCATACTTCCTTTGGAGTCAGGCTTGTATGCTTAGAGCACTAAATGGTGAGTACAGCTTCCCAGGTGAAATGAGGTGGCTTAAGATATTTGGCCATCAAACATGCTTAGAGCCATCAAAGGAAATTCACACTGCCTAATCCCACATTTCTAATCTGTCTTCAACAGGCCAACGGACAGACTTAAAAATTTGGAACTTAGCATATATAAATTGTGAATGAGACTGATAGTTGAAGCTTAGTCATAACAGGAAATAGTATGTGCAACTGACTTCTAGCTATTACTAGTGGCCGTCAGGCAGGGTAAAAACACAGGATATGTACACAAACTGTATGTGGACATTTATATTCAAATTAGATATGTTGAAACAAAATATCATTATGCATATGGTATTCTTTGTCTCATTGAGAGCTTGATATATCTTGCCTAATGAAGTCACTAGGTAGGAGAATGGGCTTTCTAGGAATCCAGTGTTCAGATGCAAACTTTTTGTTTTCCAGTCTGATAATGATCTCGTGTAAGTCATACAAGCTGAGAGTGGGGACACTGGATTTCTTCAGGCTCTTGGCTTTTAGGCTAAGTATCCATATTTTCCTAAATTAGTAACCCAAGATGAAAGATGAAGAACAAATATCTTCAGCAAGCACAAAGTCATGGCATATAAAGCAAGTTATAGTTAGCTAGAAAGGTTGGGCACAGAATACTTTTTAAAAACCATAAAATTCTCAATGATTATAGTTCTTTATGTCAAAATATTCAGGGCTGAAATTACCGAAACCCACAAGAGCAGGTGTTCTGAATGATAATTTAAGGTATAATTAGAGTTTCTGAAGAGCACTATGCAGTGCAGTTAATTGAAAGAGACTATATAGTTAATCATGGAATGATTTATTAAAAAATTTTTTCAAATAGACAAGCTATAAAAAAGCTCCTATTTCCCAAATCTCTATTTTGGCTAAACATAAAGCTGAAATAAGTTGTTACTTTGATTAAAAAATGTAAACAATTTAGTTATGTCTGTAAAATAGTATATAATTATCTCACTTTTTATGATATTACACCTCATTATTTACATAATATGTAGGTTGTTTCCAAGGTTCACAAAACCATGCAGAGCAGACAGATTATAGGGATAAGTGGTAGGACTGTGTTTCAAATTCCACTCGGATTAAAGGACTTAAAAATATAGAATGAAATAGAGATATAGCCTCTCCTTTTGATATTTGTAACCACTTTGGTTACTCCTATTTAAACCACTGTAATCTCTATGTGTCTATCAATAACTTCGTAATCACCTCTTTAATTTTTTTCAATTCCCCAAAAAACTGATCTAGAGCTCTATGATTGTTATGAAAAGAATTTTAATGGATGATGATGGGTGCTCCTATAGCAAGTTAGAACAAGAATCCTTCAGAGACAGGACTTCATTTGAATACTGGTCTGTGGGGACAGGGATCACACACTATTGATAAGGAAGGAGTGAAACAGTAGAGGTAGAAAGCTTATCAGAGGCATCACTTGCCCTCCTTTATTGTGTAAATGACAAAATTGAGGCCCAATGAGATTAAGAGACTTTCTCAAAGGGTCAATACAGAGCACTAACCTTGCAGAGCAAAACAATTTGATCAGAGGTCTGTAACTTGGCCTAATCTGTGAGAAAGGCTCAGGCAAAATAATGTGGGATTCAAGAGAAAGGAGACATCACATTCAGTAGCAGGAATGAAAACGGCATCATGAAGAGAGGAATATTTCATATGGCTTTTAAAAACAGGGATTGAGAATTTTCACTGGTTGAGATGGAGGTCAAGAGGAATGACAAGGAAGAAATATTCTACTGTGAACAATGACCTCGTGGTAGAAAACATGGGATACCTCAAAGCAAGGTGTTCCAACCTCAGCACTATTGACATTTGGGGCAGATAATTTCTTGTGTCAGGGGCTACCCTGTGCATTGTAGACTCCAATGCTCTATATCCAGGCTCTACCCACTAGAAGCCAGTAGTAAACACTGCTGTGCTGTGACAATCAAAACTTCCAGACTTTGTCATGTTCTTGGGGGGCAAAAGTACTCCCCAAGCTCCTGAGAACCACTGCATCAAAGAAATCAAGAGCCTTGGAGAGGATGTTGGTCACTGTGTATACATTAGTCACACCTAAATGTTTGTCAGAAATAAAAAAGGAAGGAAAGGATGAGAAGAAAGAAGGGACGAAAGAAGATGAAAGGATAGAATACTTTTTCCAGAAAACTCTGTCACTAAGTTGAAAACCATTAAAATAAAAGTTAAAAAAACACTTTTTTAAAGGTTTATTTTGTGAGAGAGAGAGCGTGTGCACAAGTGTGTGCCTCCAGGGCACGAGAAAGAGGGAGAATCCATGTTGTCAGCGCAGAGCCCCATACGGGGAGCTCGGACTCACTGGGGGCTTGAACTCGTGCACCATGATGAGGTCATGACCTGAGCTGAAACCAAGAGTCGGGGTTCAACTCATAGAGCCACCCAGGTGCCCCAGAACTTAAAAAAAAGAAAAGAAAAAATTAATGGGAAAATTGTGATGCGTTCCATCTCAAACTGAGATATCAAGTAATTTTCACAGACAGAAAACATATTATCAGTTTAGCTCCAAAATGTTTCTTTTACTCTGTGACATAACATTCAGTGTAAGGAAGGTTTATTGTACTTGACAAAGGGGGAAGAAAGGATGTGATAGTGCATTGGTGGTGATGGGGTATCAGGGGTCATTTGGTGGAAGGTGGTAGAGAGCCGGTCAGTCAGATGGTCCGCTCTTAGCAGGCAACCTCTTGGCGACTCATATCTTGTACTTAAACCACATTTAAAAATAAAGTAATAGCACAGAAAAACATCTTCAGAGCAAAATGAAGGTTATAAATGAGTGTTTCGGTACCTATGGAAATAGCCCAACGAACACAGGAGAGCGAAGAGGAGTAAGAGTTGCTGCCCCTTTATCCCACTCATGGAGCGGTAGGTTTTGAGTTCATCCAAATATACTGCATAGTTAGAATTTGGTCCCTAAGATAGCCCCAAGCCAGAAATTGCTGCATCAAGTAAATTGGTTTCCTGTAGAGCAATGTCACAGTGTTGCTTCTTAGAGCCCAGTTTTTGGAGGGTTAAAACATCATCAAACTGAGAAACAAAAATCATAGATATCTTCAAGAACCTTTATGAAATAAAATAGTTAATTGAGCAAACACTATGTGATGTAGGTCTATATATGTCAGGGCTAGCGGGAGACAAAGCTGGGAAGGTAGAATGGATGGAGATACATGATCTAACAAATATTAGAGTCAAGTATATAGGACATAAAGACAAAAAAATGTGGAACCTATCATCTAGGAAACATTACTCTAGACATCAGAGAAGTAGGAAACTTAATGTGACCAGCAAATCTGTGAAAGCCTCACAGAAAAGGTTGCCATAAATGAAGAAGTCTCCAAAAGAAGTGGGTGGGGAAAATCATGTTGTAGGCTGCTAAGTCTAAGAAGTCTAAGAAGACAGGTGGGTTCATAAAATAGAATCGAATTTGAGGTTTCCTACCAGGTATGGACATGCAATGACATAGACACAGGACCCTAAGCCAGACCATAGAGCTGCATGTATGTGATATGAGCACGTTAGGTTTTGCTACGTAATAAAACGCCCCTATGCCTACATCTCAAAGCAGCAAGCATCTGTTTTTTCTCATGATTCTGAGGGTTGGCTGAGTAGTTCATCTGGCTTGGGAAGGACCAACCGATTTCTGCCATAGGCCAACAGTGTGGCTGTGTGGGGGTTCTAGAATAGCCTTCTTCAAATATCTGATGCTTGGCAGGCTGATTGTTCTAAACTGAGGATTGCCAAAATTTTGTCATGGACAAGGTGGTAAATTTTTTAGACTTCGCAGGTCAAAAGATAGAATTAAGGATACATTTATATAGGGTACATTTATAAAGGCATATTTATAAAAAGAGAAAAAATTTCCATAGATTTTTATTGACAGAATTCAAAATAAAATAATAATGGAGCATAACTTTTGGGATCTAGGTCTTCTAATGAGGAGAATGGAACATTCGGGGTTGGGAAGGGGTTGGGGAACATTTGGGGTTCAAAGTTCGGGTTTCCTATTATCAAATTAATTGTTAATTTTTTTTATATAAATCATTTTTATAGCTCAGGTTGTACCAAAACAGATGGCAGGCTGCATCATGTCTGCAAGCTGGAGTTTGCTAACCTCTGTTCTAGAAAATCTCAGCCATGCTTTATTCTCTAGAAGGTCTCATTCTCCAGTATGCAAGCATGGCCTTTTTCACAGGGGTGACTCAGGATTCCAAAGACAGCAAGAGGAGGCAAGATCCAATGTGGAAGCACTTTGTGAGTCTCAGATGTGTCACGTTTTCTAATGTTACACTGGCCAAAGCAAGTCATATGACCAAGTCCAGATTCCAAGGGTAGAGAAATAGACTCTATCTCTTGATGGAAGGAGTGATACCATGATAGCAAAGGGGTGTGCACAAAGATGGGAGGATTTGTGAACATTTTTGCAAGCCCTCTACTGCACATTGTTGAGTTTTAAATTTATTTTATAGGTAGGGAGGCAGTAAAGATTTTTGTGCAGATGATTGCCGTGTCTGACACTGAGCTGAGGAAAACTTACCATAGCCATGTAAGAGAGGTGACAGCCACGGTGATGGGGGAGACTAGAGGAGGCTATTATAATTCAAGCAAGAGGTTTTCGAGGGTCCGATGAGAGACATAACAGAAGAGGAGCAGATAGATGAGAGAGTCACTGGAGAGACTCCATGGTTTAGTAGACAGACTTTGAGCCTAGAAGTTGGTCAGACCTGCCTTTTAATCGTGACTGTGTCATTTACTATGTGAACACAGGTCAGTGACCTATCTGTATTTATTAAAACCGGTTTCTAAAGTTGTGAAGATTAGGGATGATAAGTATAACTGTGCAATATTTTGAGAAAACAAATACAAATGTGCCTGTCCTTTTTGCATTTTCTAGCACATGAAGATCTCTCTAATCAGCTCTTACCATGCATCTTATGTGTGTATGTGCACGCGTGTGTGCGCACACGTGCGTACATGTGTGCTGTGTGGTATTTGTGTGTATCTGTGTGCATAGGGTGGGGTGAACCCATAGCAGGAATGAAAAGCAAAAGAAAGTATTACTCTTCAGAATCTGGTATCCAAAATAAAATATTTGGGAAGATTGTATTTACAGAAGTCAGGCTTTAGTGGAGGGGGAGGTGAAAACATTCCCTTATTTCCTGCTTTAACAAGTGGAAGCAGGTGTGGCTGAACTGGAGTTTTATATAAAGGAGGTCCCATCTGACCAGGAAGACGAAGGGGAAGGGGACTTGACTGCTTCAGTTCCAGGGCTTATGGGAAGAGAAAAAGATGGAGGGGGGTTGGATGGCCAGGGATGGAGATCTTTGACTACCTCTCTCTCTCCTGGAGGGATGCCTGACTTTGGGCTCTCCCTGCAGGAGTCTAAGAGTGGTACTCAATCAAAGCAACTCCATCTCTGTAGCCTGTTTAGGCAGAAGGAAAACCAGAACCTACATTTTCTGGGTTGTTTTTTATTTCTGTATGCCATGAACTGGAATGAGAATGTCCCAGAGGGGTCACAGAAAACTACTGAGTAGAAAGCCAGTGATTCCTGCCACTGGTGTTGTCGCAGTAGGGGCATGGTGACCCACACCAGGGTTTGCAGATGAATGGTTTAAGCCAGCAGCCAATGGGAGGAACTGCAAGTATTAGAGTCTCATCACCAGCAAGAACAAAACAGCAGGGCGGATGACTGGGCCAGAGTTATAAATCACAGACTTCAGAAGCAGATGAAACCAGAATTCCCAGAGATGAGACCTGTGACAGTCCATTGCCACAGTTCTGAGAACACCCCAGTGAGCAGTAAGAATGCATCATTTTGTCTGCGGATCTCATCTCTCCATGAGGAGGTATCATCAAGATGCCATCTGGGAAAGGGGCAGAGGGAGAAAGGCGGATATATGAGAGATTGAATGCTTCTATCCCAAGAAGCTATATATACACTGAAAGAAACTGTTTAAACTGTTCCTTTGGCTAGATAGGACTAATATTTAGTTTCTTGTTTTTTTCCTGCTACCTTTCTAATAGAGCCCTTGAGGAAAAGTCAGAGCAGTGTTAGAGATCACGAGCAAAAAAAAAAAAAAAAAAGCTTCATTTTCTTTGTAAAGCCAGCAAGCAGTGTGGGTAAATGTGACCCCAATTTATATAGCCACAGCTTGGTACAGAATAGGTATTCACAAAATCGTTGCTATTATTGTAGGACTTGATACCTGATTGGATTTGGAAGATTGAGAGAAAAGGAAGAACCACAGAATTTGCCAAGACTTTGTCCTGAATAGTAAGGGAGAATGCAGGCAAGGAATATGGACATCAGCAAAGGGATTCATGTAGGGTAAAGATAGGGTGCTGTGAAAACAAGAGGGCTGATGAGCTCTGAAGCATGGAATAGTTAAGAGGAAGGACTACAAAAATATAAAGTGTTGCATATTTATAATGCTAAACAGCAGGGGCCCTTGGGATCAGGGAACAGATTATTTATAGGAACTGGATCTTTGCAGTTGAGGGAAGGCTAACGAAAGTCTTGGTGGTGAGTCACAGATTTTACTCTTATAATTGTTGTCTCCATAAAGTGGCTTCTACATGAATTGATGTGGGAATTTTTGTAAGTGAGCAAATACGACAAATCTCTCATAGTTTGGGGCTGAGAAAACAGTGAATGCTCAAATAACATATAGAAGGTTACTAGTTTTCATTTTGGAAACAAACTACTTTTCTCATCCTCTCTGGATTCTTCTGTTTCAAGGAGGAGCAGCTTGGAGAGGGTACAGAGAACTGGAGTGGTAAGTAGGTGTCTTCCCATGGTTTCTGTTTGTTCCCCTTCTCCACATGCACTCTCCCAGCATTATTGTTTTGTAACACCCCTGGTGAAAGTAAATAGTCTTCTGGAAGGTTTTGCCCTCTATTATGAGAGGCTCAACAAGTCTAAAATTTATAAGGACCTGGATCATTGGAACACAGTTCCTTTGTTGACGCCGACTTTTACATTTTAGTTTGAAGGGCATCTGCTCAAGGGGACCTTTATAAGTATTATAGGCTAAGACAGAAAACTTCTAATACAATGTGGGAGGAAATAAGCAAATGTTACCTACTGTTTGCAGACCAATTGGTTTACCTGGGAGTATAAGTGTGTGTAGGAGGGGGAGACTCAGGAGAGGTTCTTGTTAGTGGCCTGCCTGGCACCCATGTTCTAGTCCTTTCTCCCATAAAATGTAGGACTACCCCATGGCTTTAAGGGTGTAGGGAGAATGTGAATGATTCCTCTAACTGATGCTAGACAGTAGGAGGTGGAGAAAAGCGAGTATTGAGAATTATAGGGGGCCCCTGAGAAAAAATGACTTTGGAGAAACCTCAAGAATAACAGAAGATCTACTGGTCAACAGCAGAATTAAGTCAATGGGAGAATGAAGTGTGGGAGGAGGTGAAATGGAGCTGGAGGGAGTGATGAAATTTAGAAAATGATCTTGGATACTGAGAACAAACTGAGGGTTGATGGAGGGTGTGGGAGAGGGGAAAGTGGGTGATGGGCATTGAGGAGGCCACTTGTTGGGATGAGCACTGGGTGTTGTATGGAAACCAATTTAACAATAAATTATATTAAAAAAAGAAATTTAGAAAATGAATGGAGGGAGAAATTAGGAAGGATAAAATATAGGTTTTTTGGTAACTATTTTCTTTTAACTCATGTTCTATACCAGTGTGTAATGAATATAATTACATAGAATTCTATCCCCAAAGAACTTTCACTAGGTGATCGTACATTTAGTATAAGGTGCGTTAAGTTAATATGATAAAAGTAAAATAATTCAGGAAGGCAAACATATCCCCTAATTAAAACAGGCCTTTTCTTCCTTTTCTTGATTGGCCAAGCTGAGGTGGGTCATCCTAAAACAGAGTATTTAAGAAGCCATAAAGTGTTTCACTAGATGAATTTGTGTTAGATAAGTGCCTGCTCTTTAAGTGCAGTTAAATAGTTCATGTTCCCAGTGCTCCAGGTGAAAACTTGCCCCCAAGTGTCACTTGCCGGCATCTCTGTTTGAGGTTCGTCCCGTTTCGCCATTGAGTTGAAGAATTAATTTAATGTATTTCCTTCCTTTCTTCTCTCTGTCTCTCTTTCTTTTTCTCTTCTTCTGTCTCTTTCATCCACAATAAACCTACGGGGTAACCAGGCAACTGAACATTATTAATAATCCTAACATCCTGTTAGAATATGAACATATATATGAAAGTCTCATAAAACAGCAAATTTTTGTTGAATAACACACTTCCTACACATTCCTCAACCCCCTTCCTCCAGCTTCCACCCCCATCATTCCTGAAATAGCTCCTGCTAAGGTCACCAGTCATCCAAATTTAAAGGATACTGTTCAGCCTTCACTTTACATGACTTCTCAGCCGATTTCACAACAGTAAAATCATTCTGTTCTTAAAACAGTCTTTTCCCTTGTCTTCTAGGACAAAGCCATCTTCCTTGGGTTTTATCCCTACCTCCCCTTTCCAGACTCCTTTTGTTGGCTCATTTTACACTACCCAATCTTTAAATGTTGGAGTTCCTTAAGGCTTGTTTCTAGAATCCTCTCCTATTGCTTCTCTCCCACTGCTGCAGTTATCATATGCGTCAGTGACTCTCTAATGTATATTTCCAGTTTGAGTGGGTCTCTTCACAATCCCAGACCTGTGTGTATCACTTACTTGATACCTTCACCCGGAGCTCGCATTTGCACCCCAGATATAACGATCGAATCTCATCCTGACTGCCTTTCCTTTTTACTGTCATCGCTCTGGTCAAAGCTATCATTATCTCTCGCTGGGACTCATGCTCTTGCTTCCTAAATGATCTTCCAGGCATTCATTCTTCCCTCTTTGTAATCTGCTGTTTTCACTGCTACCTAAGTAATCTCTTTAAGATGTAAAATTTAATGTATCGATATACTACTCAAAATCCTTGTCTGACTTCCCATTGTTATTAGGATAAAGACCCAAATCCTTACCTCCTAACACTCTCACCACCTTCCTACCCTTCTTGTGATGCACATAGTGACCTTGTTTATATCTTTGGATGTATCATGTTCTCTTGTCACCTAACACCTATGTATATATCTCTTTCTCTACCCGGAGTACTTCTACTGCTGTGTGTCACTGGAAATTTCTACTCATCCATCAGATTTCATTTCTGCTGTCATGGTCTCATAGAAGCTTCATGCTGTTATAGTGTTTTATGCTCTCACAAATGCCTGTTCTTTACCATTGTAGGATTTACCAGAGTTTGCAACTCTCTCTTTATGGAAATAAATGTCTTCCTCGCTAGACTTCAAGCTCTATAGGGGAAGAGACCATTTTTGTTCTTCTTATCATTGTATACCTAGTGCTAATCATAGTACCTGGCACATAATTGGCCCTCAATGTTACTTGTTGAATCAATGGAGAGGCTATTTTCTACTTTGGTTTCTGACTCATGCAAAAGAAAAAAAGAGTTAATTTTAGTATACCACAAGTCTTTATACACATACAAATTTGCAAAACATGAGCTTGTTAGTGAATGTACCAAAATAATTTTACTCCCTGAAGAAAGAAGACATTAAACTTAGATAGCATTTAGGCTAGAATTTTTTTTCAGAGACAGAAGTACATTTTCCTGGGGTCTTTGGGGAACTGACTGTTATTTTAAACTATTATTGTTCCTTTGCTGTGGTTCCCAAGATCAATGTATGGATGGAGAGAGGCGATGATTATAGTATACATGATAACGAGTTTGGGCACAGTGGGCAATATTCACTTCCCAGCTCCACGGACTATCACAGAAAGGTACTGGTGGACCCCACATGTTAGCCATGAGAAATACCCATGCAAAGCCTTTTGTGGTAGTCTTCAAAAAGGAAAATGATGTACGCAGTTAGTTGGAAGTGAGTTGTCACCACGAGGGGAAAGAGCAGGTGGCCATTTAAGAAAGCACTTCACAATTATTCCTTCATGCAACCTGAAAAGAAACATATAGAGTGTCCAAACTCTAGTCTGTGGATTACATTGCTAGAAAAGTTAAAGACTAAGGGTCAGAGTCTGCAGGTGTTTCCTTTCAGTTTTTTGCCTTCAGGAAAAAACTAAAAGTAAATAAAAATTATGGTTATTTCGCTGGCACCGGAATAACACGTATGTATTTTTAGATTGCTGCATTTTAGTTAAAGCTATAAAAGATGAAAGTAGGACAGAAAATGTTATTTAAGAACTATCCTTTCTGCAGATCCTGATTATTTTAATAGATGTCACCAATGTGGATTTAATATTCAGAATTCTAATTCTTATAACAAACTCAATAAGGAGAGAACAGACTCCAGTATTTCAGAAAGCTTTGGTGTAGCTGGTCTTGAAATTGTGTGTGTGTGCATGCGTGCGTGTGTGTTTTCCCAAGGTAAGAGATCTGTTTTTGTTCTGTTTATTTTGTTTTAGTCATGCCATGAGGAAACGAGGTATGTAAGTTAATTATTTTAATCCCAATAAAATGATAACAAGCTATAACTACATGATATCCTCCTCAACTGATCGACTTATTTAAACAGCATGTAAACTAGATATTTTTTGGTGATTTATAAACAGAGGGCCTAAATGTTCCTCATGGAAATGGATTACTCTAAAAATCACACTATCCTAGAGAAAATCTGAAATTGAATAAGATACAAAATCTCTTTGTATTCTATCCCAGGAGTCTTGTCTATATTACTATAATTTCAAAAGATTTAAAACAGTTGTTGAGACACACAAGAAACTCTGCTGTTATAATAGCATTACCATTTTACCCCTAAGGGATGGTTTTCTACATGAGTCTCAGATATGGTGTAAAAATCTCCTAAAATGTTGCAAGAAACTCTTCTGAAATAATTATCATCTTTAGGGAACAAAAGTTTTCAAGTTAGCATCACACATGTATCACAAAGAACTCACAATCATTTACTTTACCAAGTATAACATCAACCAATCAATTAAAGAAGCAAGCAAGCAAGCAAACAAAAATCACCTCCCCTGTAGAGTTCTCTATTGGGTTGAACAATGTCCCCTCCCAAATTTATGTCTACCAGAAACTCAGAATGTGACTGTATTTGGAAAAAGGCTCCTTGCAGATATAATTAGCTAGGTTAAGATGAGCTCATACTGGAAATTATGGACTGAGTATTTGTATCCTCCCCAAATTCATATTTGAAATCTAATCCCCAATGGGATGGTATTTGGAGGTGGAACCTTGGGAAGGCAATTAGATGCTGAGGGTAGAGGCCCATGAATGGGATTAGCCCTCAGAAGAAGAGGCCAGAGAGCTAGCTCACTCTCCCCACCATGTGAGGATTTAAGGAGAAGTTGGTCCACTGCAACCGGGAAGAAGGCTCTCCCCAGAACGCAGCCACACTGACACCCTGACTGTAGACTTCCAGCCTCCAGAACTGTGAGACATAAATTTCTGCTGTTTAAGCCACCTAGGTTATGGTGTTTTGTTATAGCAGCCTGAGCTTAGATACTGGATTAGAATGGGCCTACATCCGATGACTGGTGTCTTTAGGAGAGAAAGGAGAGGAAGATCAGACACAGATGGATAGACACAGAGGGAAGAAGGCCATGTGAAGAAGACAGAGGCAGGAATTGTAATACTTCAGCTACAGGCTGAGGAATGCCAATAATTGCTAGTAACCCCCAGAAACTAGAGAGGAAAGAAAGGATTCTTCTTTGGACGTTCCCAAGGGTCATTGGCCCTCTTGATACCTTGAATTCACACTGCTAGCCTCCAGAACTATGAGAGAACAAATGTGTGTTGTCAGAAGCCACCTAGTTGGTAGTAACTTGTTATGGCAGTCATAGGAAACCAACGCAATTCCTCAGGCTTCTTTCCTGTCTTCTCCACTTCACAGTTGAACGTCTTGAAAAATTGCTCACAATTGCTGTTTCCACTTCATGGCCTGATGTTCACTCCTCAGTCACTGCAATCTGGGGTCTACCCTCATCATTCCACAGATATTGCTTTTACCAGGTTTACGAATAGCCCCTTGAGGCTATATTCAATGGATATGTCTTAGCCTTTTCATTATTTCATCCTCCTCCGTATCGGGCACCCTTTACCATTTCCTCTCTGAGTTCTGTGACTGCATCCACACACTTTTCTTCCTACCTTTATGAACATTCTGGCCCAGGGGTTGTTCGAACTCAGTCCCTTCTTGTGGTTATCCCTTAAATGTTAGTATTATCGGATTCTGCCCTGGATTCTCTTCTTGCTCTAAGTGTTGTGGCTGGTTTGATTCCCATGCATCTATTTGTTAATTTTTTCTAAGCCTGTCTTCAGACCAGGTCTCCCTCCTGAGCTTCAGACTTGTTATCAACTCCACAATTTAAGTGGGATGTCGCATCCCATTAAGTTAAATGCATCATAGGTAACTCCAAATCAATGTGCTTAAAACAGAAACCACCATTTCTCTCTCAAATCTGCCCATCCTCTTGTGTCCATGTCCCAGATCATGGCATCACCTTTCTCCCAGGTATAAAGTAAAAAATCTAAGCGACATCCTTCGTTCTCTCTTCCTCTCACAACCTGAATCCTATCTCTCTTTTCAGCCTCACAGACAAAACTCTAGATTCATCTGCTGGTTATCTTTCCCTTGACTTTCTGCAAGAGTCCATTAGCTGGTCTCCTCCCACATCTGCCCTGGAGTGATCTTTGTGAAATTTAAATTTGTCATGTGACCCTCTTGCTTAAAAGCCTACAGTGTCTTCCCAGATCATGTTGGATAAAATCTGGAGTGGCCGACAAGGCTCAGCAGGACAGGTCCCTCTATGCTCAGACCAAACAGAAAACCCTCCTCGCTGCCCTTGAGATATGCCATGCACTGTCTGCACTTGGAGAGAGGTCACCCCTGGGAAGCCTCTTCCACTTCCCATGACACTCCTCCCACTGCCTTGCAATCCTCTGCTTTCCCCAGTGGTCCTCTGAATTGCAAGGAGCTCATCCGTCTTATCTACTGTGCATCCCCAGTGGCAACTTCAGAGTCTGGAGTAGAGAGATGCAATAACAATTGGCAGAATGAATTACCCTGTCCCCATAAAAAAGAAACCAAGGCTCATAATAACCAATTTAGCAAGGCAAATGCAAACCAGGGTCACATTTTTTCCAATGCTTCTCCATTCTGATGCATTTCCTTACAAAGAAAAGAAAAAACTTGCATTATGTAAAATGAAATAATTGTTTAAAAACATCTCTTCTAAAGTACAACACAAAGCTGTGAACAAGTGATAAAAACCAAGAAAGGCCTAATTTATAAATGCTATACCTTCTAGCCAATTAAAAATAAGTTCTTTCTTCTAGTTACTACTTTGTGTCCTTTGTCTTTTCATCTGCTAATACAGCCACTTTTGCAGTTTTGAACTTTGCTCCTTCAGCTTGTACTCAGCTGCTGGCTGGTCCACAGGTGTCAAATGCCACATTCTTCTCTTTGCTCACTCTGAGCACTGGCAGTGCCCTCAAGATGCCTCCTGCACATCTTCAGCTTAATCCACCCATTCGTAAGCTCTGACTCTGCTCTGAACTCTGGCTCACCTTGCCTGCGTCTGAGCTGCCTTTGAAGGGGCATGCATGTCATGGTTCTGAATCTGCCCCAGCTGTTCCTAATTCTTTCATTCCTGAAGCGCCCCTGCCTCAGAGGTTGTGCTGGCTTCTCAAGGGAGGGGCTGGGCCGGGGAGAAGGGGGTGGGGTGCTTGAGCCCCACTCAGCCCCCGGAGCCTTCTCCTCTCCGTAGGGGCCTTTAAAACTGCTGACCTAGTCAGTGATGCAAATTCGTTGTCTTTGTTTGGCTTGTTTCGTTTTACCAAAAATAAAAATTGTTCGTGTTCATTAAAGAAAACCTTGGCAATAGAAAAAAATCAGAAAATAATTCTACAGAACATGCAGTTTCACCAACCAATCACCGCCGTCCCGAAGATTTTGGTATATTTCCTTTTAGTCTTATCCATGTATGAAACTTTGATCTTGACACAATCATTCTCTTATCGTGCGTGTAATTTTGTATCTTTCTTTTCACTTAACACCGTTGAGGTCTATTTTGCAAGATATTTCAACCGGATGGATATGCCAGAAAATAATTATCCTCCTTGGTTATACTTATAACTTGTTTCCATTGTCACTGTGAAAAATAACAGAATGAATGTGATTTAGGCACTTATAAGGATGAAACAACTCTGAGAAGAACCTCTTTATGCCTAACACCTTGTCTCTATTTAGAAGGCTTTGCTTAAGATTTATATCCAGAAGTGAAATCACTGAGTAAAAGGGAATGAGTATTTCCAAAGATCCTATTTCATTGGCTCAAATTGCTTTCCAAACACGTACCAATTTATACTGCAACTGTGTATGTATGTGAATGGCCATTTCATTCATCCTTGACAGGCTGTGGTTATACATTTGTTTTCTTCCTAATTTCATATCATCAATCATGAAACTATAGTTTTATCTTAGTTTTAGA
Source organism: Panthera uncia (assembly GCF_023721935.1). Classification (NCBI taxonomy): domain Eukaryota; kingdom Metazoa; phylum Chordata; class Mammalia; order Carnivora; family Felidae; genus Panthera; species Panthera uncia. The sequence goes on from NC_064809.1 coordinate 68,506,743, forward strand.
GAAGCTGAACATTTTCACAAAAGTTAGTTTATACTAATGGTGTTTTTTCTGCGAATTTCTTTGTGTGTGTCCTTTGATCATTAATGTATTGGGAACTTTGTACTTTTCGTCTTTCTTATAAGCTCTTTATTTAATAAAGATGTTAACTCTCATATTTGCTGCAAATGTGTTTCCTCTTAGTTGTTTATATTTCAAATGCTTTACCTACAGATTTAAAAGTTTTTATGTAGTCAAATCCATTTATCTTTTTAATTTTTACTTTTATTAAATTTGAGTTTAAAAGAATACTTTTCACTCCCTGTCTGCTCCCTGACTCCACCCAAACATTTAATAATATTCACTTCCATATTCTAAGATTTTATGTGTTAACATTTTTTACATAAACACTTTATTTAGTACATATGGGATTTTATTCCAGTGTATGCAGTAAGGGGGATTTTTTTTTTCTAAAATTTTAACTAAATGTCCCCAAGCCATATCTGGAACATTCTTTTTCTTGTCCCTTGATTTGTGATTCTTTGTTAATTTTATTTTCAATTCTCAAATATACTGGGAATTGTTGGACCATCTCTTACGTCTCACTGATCTGTGGCCATTTTTGTGCCAGTGGTCAGTATTTAGTAAATTTACATTTTAGAATATGTTTAAGATTTGGAGTAAAGTTTATAGTTATTTTACACAGTTTGCAAAAAGCCCTCCTTTAGTGTGCAACTGAAAAACAATTATGCATTTACTGGGAATAGGGGAGTTGCCCCATTTAAAATATGTTGTCCTTCCTTCCAAAGCATAAAAGATCTTGTGGGTTCCATTTCTATTAATGTTATTCTTGGATTTCTAGTTATTCTTGGATTTTAGAAAATTATTTTTGTGGATATTATTATTGTAGCCTCTTTTTTCCATTATACTTTAAATGGTTATTTCAGTTCTATAAAAAGACTATAAAATTTTATGTGTTTATTTTGAATTGGCCCCATTTCACAAAATAAATTTTGGAAGCTTTTTCTATTAATTCTTTTTCCAGATATGTAAGCATATCACCTGAAAATAATAATTTTGTCATTCCCTACCAATATTTTTCCTTTTCTTTACTTTGCATCTTACAGCATTTTCCAGACCTTTCATATTAAAAATGACATTAGTTCTTAGCGTTACTTTGTTTCTGATTTTATTTTATTATTTATTTATTAAAAAAATTTTTTTTTTCATGTTTATTTTTGAGAGAGAGGAAGTGAGAACCAGGGAGGGGCAGAGAGAGAGAGGGAGAGACACAGAATCAGAAACAGACTCCAGGCCCCGAGCTGTCAGCACACAGCCCATGTGGGGCTCAAACTCACAAACCAAGAGATCATGACTTGAGCCAAAGTTGGACGCTTAACCGGCTGAGCCACCCAGGTGTCCCAGATTTTAGTAAAATGACTAAATTTTTGCCACTAGTGTTTTATTAACTATTGATTTGGAATAAATATTGCATATAATTTAAAGAGAACATCCATCTATTCTGATATTTTAAAAATAATTTTTGAATTACAAATAGATTTGGAGTTTTATCAGATAATTTTTATAAATGTTTTATAAATCTTTTCTATAAGGGACCTTACAGAAAAAATTCAACCTGCTGATATGAAATGCCATGTTATCTACCCTGATTTTCAACCACTCATGAATGTCTGCAATAAAGATTTCCTGGTCATGACAGATTATACTTTTACGTTGAACATTTTATTGGGGGTTTTTCACTTCTCTGTCAATAAGTGCGACTGGTTTATAGTTTAATTTGGTGTTTATTTTTGTTAGATTTAATTTCAGAAAAACAGTTGCTTGGTAAAACTTAGCATTTCACTTTATTATGTTTCCAGAAAATATTTATGTAGCACAGAACTTATCTCTTAAATTTAATAAAAATAAAACTTAAAAGTTGGAAATAATTTTATCCTTTAAACTACCTAGACCTGGAGTCATTTGGGGCAGGTATTTCTTTGTTGTTGTTCCCAGTTTCTTCCTCAGATACTGGTCTCTGCATCCTTTCTGTTTTAGATTTTTCTTTGTGATTTCTATTTTCCTCATAAAGAACATCTTAAGTTTTCCAATTCAATTATTCTTTGTAGAAATTAAGTGCTATGTGCTTCAGTTTATATATATTTAAACATTTTTATTTATCTCTTCTCTTATTTTTTCATCAGATTTGTTAATAGTTCATTTGAAATAAGACCATTCATTATTGTGTTTACTTGTTACACATTTACTCATTTCAATATAATTATTTCTATTGTATCACTGTCGCTTATCTCCATCTTCTTTCCTTAGGATTGTTAATACCAACAGCTTGCGTTAAATGCTTATTTTATTTATTTCTTCTTTATCTCTTTTGAGTTAAAAGACTAAATTTGTGTTTTAATTATTGTGTAAGTTGTGTGTTATTCTATTTTTTATTTTTTAATTGAATCAATAATTACATTTTTTTTCTGTAGTTTTGACTGGCAGTTTTGTTATTGTTGGCTTGATCTGTTATTTATAGTATCCACTTTTTCTTTGTGTTACAGTCAGAAAATATATGGTGCACATTTTCCTCTTTTTTGAAACTGTTTTAACATTTTTCATAAACATAAACTCAATTATAAATGTAGGAGATGGTGTATTTCTGTTTTCAATTTATAATGTCTGATACACATTTTATATCAATTTTTAGATTAAATAAGTTAAATATATTCTGTGGCTTTAACCCTTTTAGCTTGTCTCTTGTTCTATCATAAACTAGCAAGACTGAGCTGAACTTTCTACAGTTATGTTTTGTCAGTTTCTTACTGTCTTTCAAACTCATTTGAACTATCATTGGTGCTTTAAGGTTCTCCATTGTTATACTTTCTTGTACATTTTATCTTTATAAAATGCTTTTATTTATTCCACTTAATGTTTTTTCCCCTCTGAATTCTTCCTTGCCTAGTACTTCTTTAGCCACTCTTGCTTTGATATATAGATTTTACATATCTTATGCTTGCTAATCTTGTAATGTTTTACCTTTTTGGTTCTACATTTCCCTGACCTTGTATTTATCCTTTAACATGCAGTTGGTTTATTGACTTTTACCTTTAAAAATTTGCAAAGCAGATAACATTAGTGTTAAACTATTTTAGTATACTCATGATTCTTAAAACTATGGAAATTAAATTATAAAAATGGAAAACTTCAACATTCAATTCAGTAAAATTTTAACATTTAATTGCCTGATCATTTACAAGTAAGATAAAACTATCCACAGCACAACATTACACTATTTTCTACCCCAAATTCACCATTTGTAACTTTCACAGAGTTGATCTCTGCTGAAGTTCCTCCTATCCCTCTGGCCATTTCTTCTCTGTTTCCTTCGCCAGCTCCTTCTCCTCTCCAGAATGTTGAAGCAGGTAGAATTCCGGGGGGCTCAGTCTTGGGCCCTTTCTCTTCACTGTAGGAAGTGACAGATGGGCTGAAGGGTAGGCAAGAGTCAGTCTCACGAATATGTAGCAGTGATTTCGTCCTGTCCTGTGGCATCTAATGCCACACATATGTAGTCATATCTAAACCGTCCCAAGAAGTCCAAAGGGATTTCTTCACACCTCATTTTCCCCTTGCCCCACAAATACAGTCTATTAGCACACTCTGGAGTCTTCAGCCATTATAGAGCTGAATCAAGAGCCTGTCTCTCCTGAGTCTACTCCAATACACTTTAGCTCATTGATTGCCTGAACCGTTGTAATGGTCTCTTTACTGGCTTATCTGTCTCCACTCTCACTCCATCTGCTACCCAATAGTGATCTTTTCAAATTAGACATCAAATTATATCCATCTCTGCCTGGAAATTATTTAGTGACTTCTCATTAACCTCAAAATAGCATCCAAATATTTCAACATAAACAAAAAACCTTTCACAATCTGGTCTCTACTTACCTCAACTAACTCACCTTTTACCCTTATTCCATTTTGCCTGCACTGGTCTCCTTTCAGTTTCTTTAATGCTCTGAATTCTTACACAGGATTCTTACATACCATGCCCTTTGCCTGAAATGTTCTTTCTAAAAAAAAAAAAATTAAAGTTTTTAACATTTATTTATTTTTGAGAGACAGAGCATGAGCACGGGAGGGGCAGAGAGAGAGGGAGATACGGAATCTGAAGCAGGCTTCAGGCTCTGAGCTGTCAGCACAGAGCCCATCGCAGGGCTCAAACTCACAAACTACAAGACCATGACCTGAGCCAAAGTCAGATGCTCAACCGACTGAGCCACCCAGGCTCCCCATGAAATGTTCTTTCTAGATATAGATACTTCCTGCAGCTGATTCTTTCTTCTCCCTCAGGTCACAGGTCATCTGTCACTTCTTCAGAGAGGCCTTTCCTGACCATATAATGTAGAATATGCTTCACCTGCAACAGCTTTCTTCTCTCTCATACTAACCACTTGAAAACATATATTTACTCATGTGTTTATTTGCTTAATGGTAGGTGACTTTTAAGATGGCCACCAGTGAGTCTTTACTTCCTAGTTTCAGGCCCTCGCACAATCCCTTCCCTGTGAGTATGGTTTGGACTAGTGGTTTGCTTCTAACCAATATAATATGGCAAAAACATTGAGGGGTTACTTTTGTTATTAGGTTACTCTGACTTCTGTTGTGTTCTCTAGCTGGCTCACTCTGAGAGAGGCCATCTGGCATGTGAATTTCCCTTTGGAGGGTCCAATGGCAAGAAATTGAGGGAGGCCCCCAGCCAATAGTCAGCAAGGGACCGAGGCCCTCGGTCCAACTCTTCAGGAGAAACTGAATCCTGCCAACAGCCACCTGAGCTATCCATCTCTCCCCCAACATGTCAGGAAACAGGTTTGGGAAAAGCTAGCAGGTCTTTGCCACAATAAGGCTGCCTTACTTACTTTTCCATTCTCATTTTTTTTGTGACTACTCTTTCGCACAAAAACTATTCTCTAGCCAGTATACTAGTAGTTCATTATTTAATTAATTGATTCAATAAATATTTACAGAATACCCGCTATGTTCCAGTTACTAAGTTAGGCATTGGAATAAAGCAACGTACAAAATATCCCATCCCTACGTTAGTGGAGTTTATATTACGGAGAAGTAGAGACAGACATTGCAAAGGTATGAAATGTCAAATTGAGATTAGTGTTAATGGAGGAAAATAAAGTAACTGGGAGAAGGGCGTGTCAGGAGTTATGAGTCACTATTTTGTTTTGAGTGTGCTCAAGGCAATCCTCCCTGAGAAGTTGACATTTGAACAGAGACTCCAAAGGAGAGGGGGAGAGTGTCACACAGTTCTCAGGGGAAACGTGTCAGGTAAGGGAAAAGCCTATGCACAACCTCTGAAGCAGGTGTGTTTGAACCCAGCAAAAATGTATCAAATTCTATATATTTACCAAAGGTAGAGCTGATGAAGTTTGCTTATAGGTTGCATGTGGGATGTGAGACAATGAGGAACTTGAAAATGTTTCTGAGGTTTTGTGTCGAGCAACCGTATTAACCAATTGCCTTTTGCTGAGGTAGGGGAGATGTGGTGTTTTGAGGGGGTGTGGGTGGAAATGAGAGGTTGTTTTTGTACTCATGTTCCAGAAACATGTGTTATCTTTCACTTTGGCTCTTTGCATTCACTGATTGATCTTTCTAGAATGTCCTCTCACCTACGCCTTCCCAAGCTAACTCCTATGGGGGATACTATCCTCAGTGTCAACATCACCTCCTCCAGCAGCCCCCCTGTGCCAGCTGGGTCTCAGCTGTAGAATCTAGTCAGGCTGTTTTCTTACATTCCTTCCTGATGGGAATGCAGGCTTCTAGAGAACAGGAACTATGTTCTACTTATCTTTATAAATCCGGTGTCTCGCACAGTGCCAGTCACCTAGACGGTACTCGATAAAAATAAAATGTTGTTAAATGATTGAATACACGGGTATAAGAAATGATAGAGCCGACGTAGTGCCAACAGTAAACCATTTTCCAGACACAAACAGTGAACCAGCACGATATGTTTGATGAACTTCAAATGGTTAAAAATTGTGGAGACATGAAGTGTGCGGCTGTGCTAGGGAAGGGGCAAGTGGTCACGAGTCACCCTGGCCACCTGAGGGAGGAGAGTGGCGGGAAGGGCTGTACTCCATGCTAACAGTGCTGGGCAAATGTGTTGACCACTAACAAGTTGTGAGCAGAACGCTTCGTGTGTCTTTTGTGGTATGTCCTCCAGTTTCCCACGAGAAATAGAGCAGGCATTTTACTTGGCTTCTTATTTCCTATGCAAATCTAATTTAAAGGAAAACTTTACCCCTCAACCTGTAGGAGATTGTCAGTCCCTGACAGTTTGTGCTGAAGAATGTATTTATTTGCATCATGTTGATTTTTTTGCTCTTTGTTCATTCTTTTTTTTTTTTAAGTTTATTTATTTATTTTGAGAGAGACACAGACAGCCTGGAGGGGGAAGGGGCAGAGAGAGGGAGGGAGAGAGAGAGAATCCCAAGCAGGCTCTGCACTGCCAGCGCAGAGTCTGACGTGGGGCTCGAACTTGCAAAACTGTGAGAGGATGACCTGAGCCGAAACCAAGAGGCCCACACGTAACCTACTGAGCTCCCAGGCACGCCCTTCCTGTTTGTTCACTCTTAAGTAATGAAGAAGAGGGGCACCTGGGTGGCTCAGTTGGTTGAGCGGCCGACTTTGGCTCAGGTCATGATCTCACTGTCTGTGAGTTGGAGCCCCGCGTCGGGCTCTGTGCTGACTGCTCAGAGCCTGGAGCCCGTTTCAGATTCTGTGTCTCCCTCTCTCTGACCCTCCCCTGTTCATGCTCTGTCTCTCCCTGTCTCAAAAATAAATAAACATTAAAAAAAAAAAATCTAAAATAATGAAGAAGAGTTAGGCTGTGCAGCTGTCTCATGTTTCCTAACCATCCACTACATTGCTGGTGAGATCGAAGTCTTTCAATGTATTCATTAGTCTTTAATTGTTTTGTGTTTATTTTCCTAATTCTGTTCAGTTTTTTTTTTATTTCTATGCTTTATTGGCTTTGTAGAGCTCTTTATATCTTAAAAAATTAACGTTTCAGAAAGTTGTTCTTAAATGTCACTGAATTATTTCTAGCATTTAGAATCCCTGTTAAATTTGCTATTTCTCCTTTAGCTATCTACCACTCCCAAGCAATGTGTTTCAAGGACAGACATCTCCTTTAGGACAATGAGATTTACATTTTGTTCTAGTAATACCAGCACTGTAGTTTTTTCTTCCGAAAAAGCCAGTGTGTATGCAAATGTAATCATTAGAGCTGAATAATAAAGCCATCAGTGTAGTTCTCTTATTCCTTGATTCTATACAGCATTTTAACTTATTTAAAGAGAAATATTATGCTTAGAAATTAAAATTTAGACTTTGGATTTCTAACCAACAGCTCTATTCTCTAGAATTGCAAGATTTGGAAAATAACATTCAATGAATAATTATAAAATAAAAGTTTTAAAATTTAGTTTCCACTTTTCGTTTCAAATTCTCTCCCCCTGATGGCATACATCCATTGTTAAAATGATAACCAAGAAAATAAGCCCATAAAATGAAATCAAAATAATATAAAAATCAAATATTTTTGATATTAAATAAAATATTAAATATTATTAAATATTTATTATATTTATTTAATATATATTAAATAAATATATAATAATATATATAATATATATAATATATAATATAATATAATATAATAATAAATATAATATAATATAATAATAAATATATTTATTTAATAAATTTATTAAAATAAAATATTAAATACTAAATCAAAATAATATAGAATAAACTAGCTTCTCTTTCTCCCTGTTTCTCTCTCACACACACAAATTATTTTTCACAAGTGTGTAATGAGCACAAATTGTGTAGACTATGACTTGGAGTCTTTTTATCTTTGCTTTTTTTTTTCCTTAGAGGCAATCTTAGTGACTAAAATATCATTTATTTCAATGTCATTGAACCTTTCTTGAAATCCCAATGAACACGATAGAATAAGTCCGGAAAAGCAGAAAGGTTAAGTTGAAAGAATCCAAAAGACAAGAAGGTGAAATCTAGGCTCCAGTTGCCAATTCACATGAACTATCCTGTAAAAGGAACCACTTGTACACTCTGTAGCCAATTTCCTATCTATAGAGGCAGCATCTACCTCAGGGGGTGGTGCTGAGATCAAATATACAAACTTCTAGAAAATATTAAAACCAGTTGAATGCAATCTGTGCCAAAAAATTAAACCATTCAGAAAAAAAATGAGTTATATAAATCAAGGCATAACTGTTTCCCAATCATTCCATTTTCAAGCAGGAAACCAGAGTGAGATTTTTATTCTATGCATCAGGCACAAGCTCACTTTGGATTCTTTCTGAAAAGTCTGGTCCGGGGGTCACTTAAGCATTGTTGGTGAGTCAGCTTTTCATTCGTATTCTGACTTCTCCCTAACTTTATCAAGTCCTATGAATAAAAGAATATATAAATAATAGAAATTATGTAATTATATTCTGCTTTTAAAACTTTGTGTCCTTTGAAGGGGATGGGAAAATGACCAGGGGCATGTATTTTCTGTGTGAGGCTAAGAATATCCTTGAGTACTCTGACCCACAAATCCCTCCTTGGTAAAGGCCAATTTTCTGCTTTAAGAAAGTGCCTGGTTACTTAGTTCAGACTGGAGTATTCAGCAGTACTTTTTCATTACCACAAATTAATTTTTGTAATTTGATTATGCAATAACGTGGAAGAAGATAATCTCTCAAATTGGGTTAGTCTTTAATCAAAGCCAAAATTTTAGGTCCAAGATACCTTGCATGAGACAACTATTAACGCAGGTACATAGGGGGGAAATCATGGCAATCACAGGTTGAGATGCATTTTGGTTAAAATAAGAAACTCAGTGACATAAGTTGGGCATCAGCGGGTTTGGATATAGATGGACAGATGCCATAACTGTGTTTATATTAAAAAAGAACGTCTTGATCAATAATTAATTGATATTTTACGTTTTTATTGATAACAGTGATTTTCTTTGTGTTTTACCCTAACCTGAAAGATTGCAATCATTTTTCTGGAAACATATACAAAGCCAAAGAGCTATTTGCAAGGGAAATGAATTTTCCAGGGAAACTCATCTAGAAATGTCGAGACAATTTTCAAATAGAAATTAAATCTACCAAATTAAAAGGCTGTTAGGAAATACTTTCTTAGGTTCTGTTTTGTTTATTTTTACAATTTAGGGATAAATGTGCCAGTTCAAGAAGCACGTTCATTTCAGTGTGAAGCATGGGGCTAAGCACTGTAGAGAATACCAAAGTGAACACCGAGAATTGCTTGCATTGTATTGCATTTACAGCTTACTGTGTGCTTTAATATTTATTATTCACTTTGATCTTTCAGCCACCTTGGGAGGAACAGCTCCCAGGTATCATTACATGTATTTTGGACACAGAGGAAGAAACAAGACCAGATACCATAGTTGCCTTGGCCAATGTCAGACAACTAGTTTTACAGGACAGTACCTTCAGTGAATTAATACTACTGTAAAGGGGATCCTGACATAAGATAGACCAGTTCCAGCTAGGAGAAATGAAGGTACTTAATATGGGCCTTGAAAATGTCTTAGATTACAAAGGCTTGGCATTTTGGGTGGTGGCAGTGGTGTGGATAAAATCTTGGATTTGTGAAAAGTAGGATACTGGACGACAGAGGGCCTTGGTCTGGAATTGTAAGAGGATGGGGAGCCACTGAGTATTTTTGAGGTAGCTTCTTGTTCATACAATGAGATTCAGTCTGCCATGGTTCAAATCTCAGTTCCATCACTTACAAATTATTTGGTCTAGGGCTTTATCTAAACCCCAGTTTCCTCAACAGTAAAGTGAGTCTCAAACCCACTAACTTCTAAGGCTTGTTGTGAGGATGTAAATGGGTGAAGTTCATATGCCTGGAGAAGAGCACCTGAAAATAATGATTAGTCATAGATATGACCAGATTAGAGGTGCACTTTAGGACAGCTATTATGGTAAGACATGACAAAAGTCAGGGGTCATGGGGGAGTAACTGGAGGAAGAGGTCAAAATGAAGTTCAAACAGCAAGTTGGAGCCTACACCAAGAGTCCAAATGAGGCGCAGTGAGGGCTTACCTTGGAACATCAGCACTGGGAATGTTAAGTGTCAAACATTTTAATACCTTCTACAGGAGAGAAATAAAATGTGAAGCATGTGTTTTTAAACTGTCCCCAAATTAAAGCTTTTCTCTGTTGACTGGCTAGGTTTAAAAAGTTTGATGGCCAAATTTATGATGGTTTGTTCCAGTCCCCAAATCCTATAAATACACCAGATAATTCTAGCCTTCACACCTGTTCAAACAACAACAGAGATAAAACAAACTAGCGGAAAGACCATCCCTTTCCTTTCCTTAATGAGATTCCATCGATTTTTGCAAACAAATGAAAGACAATAAATTGCCCAAAATGCCTTTTTTTTTTTTTCACAGCCAGGTTATAGGACGATTCCCAGCCTACTCAATGCCATCAGGCCACACAGCTGGACCATAAAATGCTTTTGCAGCTCTAAGGATATTCCCCTATGTCCCTTTGTTCCCAACAGAGCTCTGGGCATCAGGGAGTTTATCCTGTTGGTCTCAAGACTAATATTTCTTTGTTTGTTTCACACGTCAATAACCAAAAGTATCTAAAAAGTCAAAAAGGAGCTCATGAAGAGGTCAGAGGCTGCCCCAAAGGTATTTGATTTCTGTCCCAGGAACTCCATACAGACCTCAGATCTGGGCTGGAGTAACCTTTACCAACTTGTCATTTCCTACAAGAGTAGTGAGTTTGCTTCCTTCCAGTGGCTTATGTTTTGTACGCTCAGTTCTGCAGAGAAGACTGAGGTCTAGGGTTGTGCTGTTCAGCATGTTGCCATGAGCAGCATGTGGCCACCTGAGCATATGAAATGTGGCAAGAATTGAAATGTGCTGTAAGTGTAAAATACACACACACTGGGTTTCAGAGGCTTAGTACGAAAAAAAGAAAAGAAAGTATCTCACTATTTTTATATTGATTACATTTTGAAATGATAATATTATAAAACTAATTTCATTAGTCTTTTTTTTTTTTACTTTTTCTAGTGTGTCTACTAGATAACGTAAGATTACATATGTGGCTCACATCGTATTTCTTTTGAAAAGTGCTGTTCTAAGAGCAGGATGCCATTAGTCCCCCAGATTCTCCTGACAAATTCAAAGCAATTGGCAATTGTTGATTATTTTGTTGAGCACTCTTTGGTTGGACATATAACCTCACTGTTCATAGGAGCTGAATTTTTAAATCTCTATTTTATATTTGTCCTGCAATCTGTCCTGTCCATTTGACTATAGTGCAAGACAGCTTCCATTTTGTCTTAATAAAAGGAGGCAAATTAGGTAGAAGATAATTAAATAAAGGCAGATGGGAAAGAAAAATGCACCTTATCGAGAAATTTCTACTTAAAACACCTCTACAGTATGTTATTTTTGCCATTTTTACAGAGGAAGAAACAGTGGCTCAGAGAGGTTAAGTAAGTTTTCCAAAGTAATACACTTCATATCCATCAGAGGACTCAGAAAGGTCTAATGGACTCCGAAGCACAAACTCCTCCTCTACATCATAATGGCTCTCTTCTATTGATAACTTTTGAGAAAACTAAACAGTAACCATTGATTTTAGAGATATTTCTTTCATTAATCACCAATATCCTGGTTTGTGATTTATGCTTGTATTGGTGCTTATTTGCCAAATTATGTTAATAATTTGAGTTAGAGTATATAGAACAAACTTTATTCATGGAAACTTTTATTCATAAGAGGTCAGTAAGTACTGCACTCTCTTACTTCTCTTCCATCAGTGTAACCTTAAATATCCACGTATGCAACATGGAGTTAATGACACAGATCTCATGGGGCTCTTGAGGAGTAAGAGAAGGCTCTGTGGGAGAAGGTAGAACATCCACTTGCCAGAGTCGGCCTCTCCAAACCATCCTCCCACCCCTGGAGTGGACATAAGATAATGACGTCACCTTGTTCTTTATTGCCAGACATTTGGGGCCACTTTTCCTTTCTGTAAATGAGATACAATATGAAAAAGCTAGAAATTATGAGGACTTTATGGGTTGCCTACTTCATCGCTCTCTTAACACACAACTGTTTCTCAGGAACGACAGACAAATCTCATAAAGTTTCCTTTTAATATTCCATTTCAGCCTCTTTGATCTTTTTACTCAAAGACTTTCTTTCTCCTCTGCTAACCTAAATTTTCCTCATTAATTATTTTGGATGAAAATAAGAAAGATAATGGAAGATTACTGTCACTTCATAACTTTCTCCTCTCTAGACTAAGTTATCCTGTGGCCAGTAATTGTCTCCTTTTCCTCAGATTCACTGCTGTCTCCTGAAACCCATTTGTGTGAATTTTCCTTCAACTGGTTCTTATTAAGTAAAATTCTGATCATAAAGGAATGCATTTCTGTCATTATTTTAGAAAGATTTCCTCCAAAGTCAGTCGATATGTATTTGTTCTCTTGCTTCAACTAGACTCTAGGAGAATGATCTAAGGAATTTGAGGATAATAATAGTTTGTTGCTTGCTACTGTTGACTCAGTTTCTCATTTTAACATTTGAGACTTAAAAAACTAAGATAAAGGATAGTGGAGAAGGAGGGTCAACAGAAAAGGTGCATTTGTTCATCAGGACTTGACATGGAGTCAGTGCAGTGTTCAGGTAGCATTGGAACCAAAGTGTAGTAATCAGTGTGTTGCATTAGGTCCCTGATGCTATAAAGACCCTGCCCTTACTAGTTTACTTTCACCACAGGGAATGAAGGCATTGCCAAGGCGAATGTGTTAATACCAAGAAGAACAATATTGAGACTCCTCTCAAAATTTAATTACTAATCTACTATCAAGACACTTTTTGTGTTCTTTAATCTCCATATGTTTAGAGATTTTAGTTTACGGGGGTCAGAGCAATGGTTCCAGGGAACTGGAAGGTGAGACTACCACTCTGCCACTCGGGCACCTCATACCACTGAAACAGCATGTGAAAGCATATATATTTTGGCTAGGAGATTGAAGCTGATTATCTGGGGCAAATCGACTTGTCTGGTACAGTGGCACCAAAGATGAACAGGATTGGAACTTGGAGGATTCTCTGGATGTGCTACTCAGTTTTCCCATATTCTGTAGCAAAATAATACAGGCATAGCTGTTTACTCCTTCAGGAATGAAGATGTGGGTTCTTCAGGCAAGAAACCAAGACTAGTTTAGGTATTTGATAAGGCTAGAGAGTATTCAGAATAGTAATGAAAGAAGGATATTATAAATCCAACTACAGCCACGGGAGTGATTTCACAAACAAGGGCCACAGAAGTCACGTATGTTTTTTCCTTGCTTTGATACAAATATATTCATTTTTATTAGTGAATCTTTTCCTCTGCTCAATTCTCATTAATGTAAGGTATGTTAGCAAGGACTAATGATGTACCTCAGTGTTCAGCTACATGATATCGAAAGGGGAGAGTGGATTGCTAGAAGAGAAGTAACTATCATCCAGAGATGCATAAAATAATATGGAGCTTTGTGTTTCATCTTTTGTGGAGGTCGGCATGTTGAGTTGACCCAAACACCAACTTTTCTAAGGCTGATAACCATATTTCTAACAATTCACTTCCCTGAATGGTTCTGGCATAGGGTTTACCCATGAGAAGAACTACTGGGAGATTTTGAAGTTGGAAATAAAGCAGAAGCCACCATTATTGGGAGGACATGGTGGGAGGATGTTGGACAGATATGGAGACTCTTTGGAACTCTCCAGATGCCTCACTTCACAGCTGTGACTGCCAGACAGATGTCTCCATGAGCCCCTCCTCCACAGTCATGGCAGCCAGATGTGGTGGCTTCTTGACCTTCACAGTGACTCTTGGCCACCTTTTCCAGTGCTGTGGGCTAAAATCATGAGTAATGACTTCTCCAGTATTCTAGCTGCTGCTTTTCAGGTGTTTTCTGCCCAGTCCTTCCCACATTCAGAAAGCCTCCAATTCCTCTATCATTATTATCGCTTCATTTTCAACACGTGCAATGGATCTGTTTCCCTAACTGAACCCAAACCAAGATAGTATAGGATCAAGTGATCATTGCACTGAGTAACTCATTATTTCCTTAATTTGATTCCTTCAAATTTAATGGCCATAATCTTGGGACCTAATGTTTCATTATAATCATTATACATGTAGTTTATTGTTGTCATATTTATGAATAAGTAGATAAACATAATTTTTGGTTGCTAGCTATGTGAACATTTAACTCTTTATAATTCTGAATGAGTTATAAAAAAATAACAATGGAACCATACCAATATTTTATACTCATAGCTAGCTACCAGGTAAGATATTCAGTAGGCAGTGGTCCTGCCGATGGTGACACCAAAACATCTAGATGAATACTAAAAAAAAAAAACCCATCATTTGATGTTTGAGTACATGGTGATAAACATTTTGATGCTTTCAGTATTTGAGGGTTTTGACATTTTGTAGATAACATGCAAAAATGATTCATTAAGCTTTTAACTTTGTATTCAGATGTTTGCCATCATGCTCTTGGAATAGAATAGGAACACCACTCTATTCCATTTGTTTTCATTTCCACATTAGTGCGGAAGAAACATAATTAAATAGTCAAAGTGCTGAGCCTCTGAATTAAGCACTGGCTCTGTAATTCAGACAATTTCATCAAATGCTCTTGCTGTTTCTGGACTTCCATCAAATCACTTTGGTTTAATGCCAGCTTCATGGATTTCATGGCATGAGAGTTATTAGTTAAAATGTAATTAAACATGAATTATTTCCCATTGCAGTTTTGTAAGCTAACGCATATTTAGGTGTGAGTTGGCAATAAACTATAAACATATATGGTCTCAAACACAAACCTCCCCCCAGTTAACCAAGACAATACTGGCTTTGCTAAATATGTCTATAGTATCCATTATGGTAATTTCAGCTTCAAATGACTACAAATCTAATTGAACCTGACCGAAACAATGAAGATACTCTAGTAGTTCACAAAACATAAATTCTGAAATTCCCAAGAATGAAATTCAGCTAAGATTCAAACTTGTTTAAAAAAATGTATGGGCAAAGCCTCAATCACAAACATGTCAAACTACATTGGAGAAATAATTTGATGATGAATTGATCTGTCTAGGAATCTGAACTTTTTAAAAGCAAATCTTCATAATCTTCTGTAAACTACTGTTATTTCTGCATGTTATTTAATGTATGTTCAATAAAAATAGATTCATACAAAAAATCTGTTTCAGTTATTCTGTATATTTGGTTAAAGATGATTTATCATACTTCAAAGTTGCAATCATAGAATTTCAGGAGTGGGTGAATCTTAACATTCATCTACTGGATGAATTATATATATATACATATATATATATATATATATATATGTATATATATATTCAGAGAATCCAAGTTTAATAAATGATGATTGACATAAATTATATCAGGCATTACTTAATTTTTGTTGTTGGCAATAGAGTACTTAAAAGTCTTTCTTCAAAGTCTTATTGTGATTATTAATCATTATACTCTAAAAACGCAAAAGTTTCAGTTAATAGTGTATAGGTAGTAGAAAGTTATATTAAAGCAGTGCTCCAACAGGCCTTCAGTGTTAACTCTCTTCAAGCTTATGCACTCCTTGCTTGCTGACCTAAACTCCATAGTTTGTAGCAGAACTAACCTACTTCCCTTGAGATCCTGCAGACCACTGGCTTTGGGGAACAAAGGACCAGACTTTCCGGAAGATAAGGCCTGACTGGGCTCAAAAACAGCCTCAGCTGATCATGATATTCTCCATAAGAGACACCTGGGAGTCTTGATTACTGGAAAAGCAGAGGAATCTGGAAGTCTTGAAAGGCAAATGATTGACTGCTGAGGACCAGCTCCTTCCTCATGTTGCCCCCTCACTATTTCCCACATCTTTCCCTTTAAAAGCTTCCTGCTCCACCTGGACTCAGAAAAATGGTTTTTTGAGATGTTAGTCTGTAATGGGACAGAGGTTTGCACAGAGAGTCGTGACACTGAGGCTTTTCTTTCCAGGAAGCAACTTTATTCCTGCCAGCACGGGTTCGGTGAGTTCATACCCCAAACACTGAGCCCCCAGCGCAGCTGGGTGTAGCCTTTTATAGGATTTCTACTTCTTTGTCTCCCATACATGGTAACTTACAGACATATGGTCTGATTGGGTGGTCTTGTGTTACAGAGTCGTGAGGTATATCATGTTCGCGCACGTAACCAGGTCGCCTTTCCTTATCTTGGAGTTTTTTCACCACATTCCTTAGGGAGGGGACCCTACCACAAGTCTGCCATCTTCCCAGGTTGCAGGCTTCCTGAATAAAGCAACCTTTCCTTTCCCACCAATGCTTGTTTCTGGACTATTGGCTTTCGAGCAGCGAGCGGCTGAACCTGAGTCTGGAACCAGTGCTCTTTTGGGTAATAATGTAAACCATGTCCATCCATAAATCTATGTTATTGTATTTAAGTGTTTCAGGAAACCGTAATCCTAGGCCTTTGTTGGCAGTGGTCGTCTGCCAAATGCTAAATTACCAGAGAAAGTTGCTGATTTGTTAATCTGGTCCTAAGGATGCGCTAGTGTGTACCGTGTTAGGAAATTTACTGAAAAACTGGTAAATATCAAAACAAGCTGAGTGAAGGTATGAAACTACTTTTATGCCAAATCTTGGACCAAGAAAATTAGCCTTTTCAGTTGTGAGATGTGCAGCATCCCAATTAGTATCAATGTTTGGTAAACTTTAGGAAAACGCTTTGAAAAAGACAAGTTTTCTGACCTTAATAATAATAGCATTGCTGTATTTCCAAATATAAAAGCAATATGTGCTTATATACAATTTAGAAAATATGAACAACATAAATAAGAAGACAAAAGTCTTACACTCTTACAAGCCATAAGTAATCCCTGTTTTTCTTTTTTAAAATGTTTATGTATATAAATTTAATTCAAAAGATACAACTTGGGGTACTACATTCTAACATTTTCCATTAAATATTGTTTAATAATATGATTTTTATTTCCCTAATATTAATCATTTAGATGTATCATAATTAAACTGAGTTCATGCAGCTGGAAAATTAGATTGTTCACATTTTTGTTACTACAAGTCATTTGATGGAAAATCTCAATACCTAATTTTTGAGAATATAACAGGGTATTTTCATAGATTAATTCTTCAGGTAAGGCATTAAGTCAAATTAAATAAACATTTTTGAGATTTTGGATTTATAGATCCTAATTGTCCTTACTCAGATTCTTATAGATTAGCTTCTTGAACCTCATTGGTATAAGATTGTGTTGTTGGTGACTGGTTCTCAGCAACTTGATATTTCTGGATCATTGCTGCCTGCTCAGCCTTGAATCTATTCAGGGGATGTTTTTAAGGCACTCTAGATTGACCCTCTGGGGTTAGCTTATAGTCTTCCTTGAATCCTTGGGGCTCTTTTGACCCTGAATATCTGCTTCTGCTTTCTTCCCCAGTTTGGAATCCTTGATTTAGAAATCTACTTGACCTCACATGCTTTTTTCAGGCTATTGCTTCAACTAAATCCAATGGATCCTATGTCACCATATACTCACTTGCCAACAGACGGAATTCTGGCTTTTGGATTACAGACTAGTGGCCAAGGGCCTATTACTGATAACTTCCCAGACATAGCATTAATAGTGACCACTAAAATGACTGTATACCTTATTGTTCAAATAGGAATGCATTTGAGAATGGTAAGGGGAACTATTAATAATTATGCCAGTACAACAGGCATAAATTGGAACTGTCCCAGGATGTCTGGTAGCTTGGATACCTTATCTCCATGTATGCCCACCAGGTGGGGCATTTTGTGCTACATCTCCATGACTGATGGACTGCTTGCATCTGTGGTTACACTCGAGGTTCTTACCATAAAATACAACCTTAAAGTCTCTACGTAAACCGTATTATAATGCTAGTTGAGAGAAATGCTATTTAATAATATTTGTGAATGAATGCTTGTAGGGCATGCAAGTTTTCCATTCCTGTATGAGATTCTAAAATTAGGCCATCTATCAAACCAGATGTTAGAGTTCTGCATTCTTGGAACCCGAGTTAATTGCCATCTGGTATCATTTTTTTTTAAAGGCTATATTGGAGCACATTTTAAGAAACAGGTGTTTGAAATGTGCTGCTTTATCAGTTGTTGACATGTTGTAAGAAAGGCATTTGCTTCTTCACTGTGTCATCTTTGTGAGAACAATGAGACCAGTTCTACTCTGGTCTCGATTTAAAGAGAAGAAGCTAGGTTTCTCCTAAGCCATTGGTTTGTTTCTTATTTTACGGACATGGAGCCATGTGACATTTTGTGTTTCTCTCTTTGCTTTGGTCACTAGTAAGCTCAGGGTGAAATTTGGCCACATTTCTAGCAACTGTACACGGCTTTGTATATATTTCTTACACTTGGCTTTATTAGTTTCTTATCTCTATTCCTCTTAGCCAAAATCCCTACATCTAATTTGCAATTTTGTAATGTAGTTTTAGTCTTTGTAATTGTTTCGTTGTTAGTTACCCCAGGTCTTTTGCGGAAGGAAGTAGTGCTTAAGAATACTAGTAAGTAAATATTTGACTAGAAAGTGTTACACAGAGAGAGAGTCAAACAGATTTGGAGAAACCTTTTTATGTATAACTAAGTCTTACCCAGGTTATTGCTGGAAGTATTTCTTTTTTATGTGAGGTCAGTCGTACTGTCTCTTTCATGCTTTTGTCTCTGTGTTCTTTTCCACAGGTTCCCTTCCAAGAGCAACTAAATGGTTTCAAGCCTCCCCTTTCTTTCAAAACTAAATCCTTCCTCTAGGGTTTTAAAACTAAAATTCAAGGCCCCCAGCCCCCTTATTCTCTGCTGCCTCTTTCTCTCCATGTTGAAAGAAGTGTGTGCAATCACTGTCTCCATGACTTCCCCTTCACTTCCCTAGGCCCTGAAGCTGACCCCTTGAAAGTCAGCCTGATCTTCTCAGTGTTCAGTCCAAGAGACGCTTCTCAGCTCCGGACTTCTTAGCTTTCCATTCTTTTTCAGAATGTGCTGTTCCCACGGAGTACTTATACCATATGCTGCTGGAATTTTTTCTTCCGCTCTCTTTCGGCCACTGCTTCTCAGCTTCTTTTTCAGGCTCCTCTACCTCCATCTTTCCCTTAAAGTTAGTGTTGCTCAGGTTTCGGTCCTTCTTCCTCTTTTCGTTCTACCCACAGATCCTGTGTGGTCCCATTTGTTTCCTAAATTATCTCTCTAGCCTGATAACTGTCCTGATCACTGTTGCCTATTTTTAAAAAAATGTTTATTTATTTTGTTTGAGAGACAGCATGCACATGAGTAGGGGAAAGGGAGAGAGAGAGAGAGAGAGAGAGAGAGAGAGAGAGAGAGAGAGACAGACAGAATGAACATGAATCTTAAGCAGGCTCTGTTCTGTCAGCGTAGGGCTTGATGCAGAGGCTTGAACTCATGAGCAGTGAGATCATGGCCTAAGCCGAGATCAAGAGTCAGACACTTAGCCGACTGAGCCACCCAAAGCGCCCCTGATCTCAGTTGCCTCTTACATGTTGGACATCCGGATGTCTTGCTAGTCCATCACACTCAACTTTTCATCTTGGTCCTTATCCTCTGGACCTGTCCCTTCTTTTGTTTTCCTAGCTTTGAGAATGGCACAGTCAGAGGCCTTCTTGTCAACTCCAAAAACCCAGGAGTCTTCTTTAGCTTCTCTCTCCCTGCCTGCATCCAGACAGTCACCAAAACCTGGGGACACGTTGCCTAAACATTGCCTAAGTCCCCGCCATCGCAGGCTGACCCCACCACTCATACACCCCACAAAGCATATCATTCACTTGACTTGATTACTCCTGCGCTTTTACAATGCCAGGGACATAATAAGGGCTCAAAATATTTTTTGAATAAAGAATTAATTTTAGAAAACTGGGAAATATTAAGAGATAATGGCAGTGGAATATGGATTTAAAAAATAACCTCATGTTATTAGCACACAGGTTTTTTTTAAATTTGATCTTTTATTTTTTAGAATTTACACCCAAATTAGTTAGCATGTAGTGCCACAATGATTTCAGGAGTAGATTCCTTAGTACCCCTTACCCATTTAGCCCATCCCTCCTCCCACAACCCCTCCAGTAACCCTCTGTTTGTTCTCCATATTTAAGAGTCTCTTCTGTTTTGTCCCCCTCCCTGGTTTTATATTATTTTTGTTTCCCTTCCCTTATGTTCATCTGTTTTGTCTCTTAGAGTCCTCATATGAGTGAAGTCATGTGATTTTTGTCTTTCTCTTACTAATTTTACTTAGCATAATACCCTCCAGCTCCATCCACGTAGTTGCAAATGGCAAGATTTCATTCTTATGATTGCCGAGTAATACTCCATTGTATATATATACCACACCTTCTTTATCCATTCCTCCGTCGATGGACATTTGGGCTCTTTCCATACTTTGGCTATTGTTGATAGTGCTGCTATAAACATGGGGGTGCATGTATCCCTTCGAAACAGCACACTTGTCCCTGTGGATAAATGCCTAGTAGTGCAATTGCTGGGTCATAGGATAGTTCTATTTTTAGTTTTTTGAGGCACCTCCATACTGTTTTCCCGAGTGGCTGCACCAGTTTGCATTCCCACCAACAATGCAAAAGAGATCCTCTTTTTCTGCATTCTCGCCAACATCTGTTGTTGCCTGAGTTGTTCATGTTAGCCATTCTGACAGATGTAATGTGGTATCTCATTGTGGTTTTGATTTGTATTTCCCTGATGATGAGTGATGTTGAGCATTTTTTCATGTGTCGGTTGGCCATCTGAATGTCTTCTTTGGAGAAGTGTCTATTCATGTCTTTTGCCCATTTCTTCACTGGATTATTTGTTTTTTGGTTGTTGAGTTTGATAAGTTCTTTATAGATTTTGGATACTAACCCTTTATCTGATATGTCATTTGCAAATATCTTCTCCCATTTGTCGGTTGCCTTTTAGTTTTGCTGATTTTTTCCTTCACTGTGCAGAAGCTTTTTATTTTGATGAGGTCCCGGTAGTTCATTTTTGCTTTTGTTTCCCTTGCCTCTGGAGACATGTTGAGTAAGAAGTTGCTGTGGCCAGGATCAAAGAGGTTTTTGCCTGCTTTCTCCTCAAGGATATTGATGGCTTCCTGTATTACATTGAGGTCTTTCATCCATTTTGAGTTTATTTTGGTGTATGGTGTAAGAAAGTGGTCCAGGTTCATTCTTCTGCATGTTGCTGTCCAGTTTTCCCAGCACGACTTGCTGAAGAGACTATCTTTATTCCATTGGATATTCTTTCCTGCTTTGTCAAAGATTAGTTGCGCATATGTGGGTCCATTTCTGGGTTCTCTATTCTACTCCATTGATCTGAGTGTCTGTTCTTGTGCCAGTACCATACTGTCTTCATGATTACAGCTTTGTAGTATAGCTTGAAGTCTGGGATTGTGATGCCTCCTGCGTTGGCTTTCTTTTTCAAGATTGCTTTGGCTATTCGGGGTCTTTTCTGGTTCCATACAAATTTTAGGATTATTTGTTCTAGCTCTGTGAAGAATGCTGGTGTTACTTTGATAGGGTCACATTGAATATGTAGATTGCTTTGGGTAGTATCAACATTTTAATAATATTTGTTCTTCCTATCCAGGAGCATGGAATCTTTTTCCATTTCTTTGTGTCTTCTTCAATTTCTTTCATCAGCTTTCAATAGTTTTCAGTGTATAGATTTTTCACCTCTTTGGTTAGATTTATTCCTAGGTATTTTATGGTTTTTTTTGCGCAACTGTAAATGGGATCAATTCCTTGATTTCTCTTTCTGTGGCTTCATTGTTGGTGTATAGGAATGCAACCAATTTCTGTGCATTGATTCTATATCCTGCAACTTTGCTGAATTCATGAATCAGTTCTAGCAGTTTTTTGGTGGAATCTTTTGGGTTTTCCATATAGAGTATCATGTCATCTGCAAAGAGTGAAAATTTGATCTCCTCCTGGCCGATTTGGATGCCTTTTATTTCTTTGTATTGTCTGATTTCAGAGGCTAAGACTTCCAATACTACGTTGAATAACAGTGGTGAGAGTGGACATCCCTGTCTTGTTCCTGACCTTAAGGGGAAATCTCTCAGTTTTTCCCCATGGAGAATGATATTAGCGTTGGGTCATTCATATATGGCTTTTATGATCTCAAGGTCTGCTCCTTCTATCCCTACTTTCTTGAGGGTTTTTATAAAGAAAGGATGCTGTATTTTGTCAAATGTTTTCTCTGCATCTATTGAGAGGATCATATGGTTCTTGTCCTTTCTTTGATTGATGTGATGAATCACGTTAATTGTTTTGTGGATATTGAACCAGCTCTGTATCCCTGGTATAAATCCTGCTTGGTCGTGGTGAATATTTTTTTTTAATGTATTATTGGATCCGGTTGGCTAATACCTTGTTGAATACTTTTGCATCCATGTTCATCAGGGAAATTGGTCAGTAGTTCTCCTTTTTAGTGGGGTCTCTGTCTGATATTGGAATCAAGGTAATGCTGGCTTCATAGAAAGAATTTGGAAGTTTTCCTTCCATTTCTATTTTTTGGAACAGCTTCAAGAGAATAGGTGTTAACTCTTCCTTAAATGTTTGGTAGAATTCCACTGGAAAGCCATCTGGCCCTGGACTCTTGTTTTTTGGCAGATTTTTTATTACTAATTTGATTTCCTTACTGGTTATGGGTCTGTTCAAATTTTCTATTTCTTCCTGTTTCAGTTTTGGTACTGTATATGTTTCTAGGAATTTGTCCATTTCTTCCAGATGGCCCATTTTTTGGCATATAATTGCTCCTAATATTCTCTTATTATTGTTTTTATTTCTGTTGTGTTGGTTGTGATATCTTCTCTTTCATGCTTGATTTTACTTATTTGGGTCCTTTCCTTTTTCTTTTTGATCAAACTGGCTAGTGGTTTATCAATTTTGTTAATTCTTTCAAAGAACAAGCTTCTGGTTTCATTGATCTGTTCTGTTTTGTTGTTGTTGTTGTTGTTGTTTGTTTTTGTTTTTGATAGCATTAATTTCTGCTCTAATCTTTATTATTTCCTGTCTTCTTCTGGTTTGGGGTTTTATTTGCTGTTCTTTTTCCAGCTCCTTAAGGCGTAAGGTTATTTGTGTATCTGAGATCTTTCTTTCTTCTTTAGGAAGGCCTGGATTGCTATATACTTTCCTCTTATGACCGCCTTTGCTGCATCCCAGAGGTTTTGGGTTGTGGTGTTACCATTTTCATTGACTTCCATCTACTTTTTAATTTCCTCTTTAACTGCTTGGTTAGCCCATTCATTCTTTAGTAGGATGTTCTTTAGTCTCCAGGTGTTTGTTACCTTTCCAATATTTTTCTTGTGGTTGATTTCTAGTTTCATAGCATCGTGGTCTGAAAATAAGCACGGTATGATCTTGATCTTTTTGTACTTACTTAGGGCTGATTTGTGACCCAGTATATGGTCTATTCTGGAGAAGGTTCCATGTCTACTGGTGAAGGATGTATATTCTGCTGCTTTAGGATGAAATGTTGTGAATATATCTCTTAAGTCCATCTGGTCCAGTGTGTCATTCAAAGCCATTGTTTCCTTCTTGATTTTTTGATTATATGATCTGTCCATTGCTGTGAGTGGGGTGTTGAAGTCTCCTACTATTATGGTATTACTATCGATGAGTTTCTTGATGTTTGTGATTAATTGATTTATATGTTTGGGTGGTCCACATTTGGCTCATAAATGTTTACAATTGTTAGGTCTTCTTGGTGGATAGACCCCTTAATTATGATATAATTCCCTTCTGCATCTCTTGATACAGTCTTTATTTTAAAGTCTAGATTGTCTGATGTAAGTGTGGCTACTCCCGCTTTCTTTTGTTGACCATTAGCATGATAGATCATTCTCCATCCCCTTATTTTCAATCTGAAGGTATCTTTAGGTCTAAAGTGGGTCTCTTGTAAACAGCATATAGATGGATCTTGTTTTCTTATCCATTCTGTTACCTCATGTCTTTTTATTGGAGGATTGAGTCCATTGACATTTAGAGTGAGTACTGAAAGATATAAATTTATTGCCATTATGATGCTTGTAGAGTTGGAGTTTCTGATGGTTTCTAGTCTTTGTTGCTTTTGGTATTTATATATATATACATATATACATATACATTTTCATCATTTCTCCCCTCAGAAAGTCCTCCTTAAAATTTCTTGCAGGGCTGGTTCAGTGGTCACAAACTCCTTTAATTTTTGTTTGTCTGGGAAACTTTTTATCTCTCCTTCTATTTTGAATGACAGCCTTGCTGGATAAAGAATTCTTGGCTGCATATTAGTACACAGTTTATTTTAACAAGCCAAATGAGCCCAATATTTTTATACCGAATTGTTTTGGGGAACATCTATATCAAAAGCATATACTTAAGTATTTTGTAATAACTTCCAGGAGGCTGTTTCTGGGGTGCCTGGGTGGCTCAGTCAGTTAAGCGTCTGACTTTGGCTTAGGTCATGATCATGGTTTGTGAGTTTGAGCCCTGCATTGGGCTCTCTGTTGTCAACACAGAGCCTGCTTCAGATGGTCTGTCCCTCTCTCTCTCTGCTCCTCCCCTGCGCATACACTCTCTCTCTCTCTCAAAAATAAACATTAAAAAAAAACCCACATACTTAGAAATGTATTTTTAAAAGTTCCAGGAGGCTGTTTCGTCACATTTTTTGTCAGAAAATGCTACATGGTGATAATTTAGTCACATGAGTCTTGGCTGAGATTTAACATATGAACATTTAGCATAACAAAACACCAAAATAAAGAAGTGGCATATAAATCGAATGTTGCCACAATTAAATTTCATGTATTATTTGCTTTTAGGGAAGCAAGAACTACATTTCTAAATAACTCTGAAAACTATAACGTTGGTGGTCAAAGAGACTCTTTAACGTGTTGTAATTTATAAAAGTAAGTTCTTAGTGACAAAATTCTAATTGTTCAACCTACATGTGTTTATAATGAGGCAGTAAGGGTGTGGATAATTGGGTAGCTCCTTTGAAAATTGAATCCTGGTAATTTCTCCAACTGGTAATTAGTAACTGGATGCTTCACTTTCCCAGGGCACTGGGTTTTAAAGATTTTGCTAAAAGCTTCTGCAAAGCAGTATTCACTTCTAATATTCAGTCTTTCTGGTGATCAAACATTCTAAGCTGTAAGGAAGAAGAGGAAAGGATTACTTATGAGAGGATATCTATGGAAGAGTAGAATTGCTTCTTGAATTATGCTCACACTATAGGTCTGTCTAGGTTTTAACTGGTTGACATGAGAATCGCGGATGTTCTGGATGCACATTACTATGTTGAGTTACTCTTTACTCAGGAGAGGGTGGAGTGTGTCAGGAGGTGAATTAGAGGCTCTTAGTCTGGATGCTGTTTAAAGATTAATGTTCAGAGATTGATCACCTCTGTGATGAATACTCCTGTGGATATCCCTGGACACTGAACAGAAAGGAGTGACATTAGCTAAAGTTATCATGGTTACTATCTTTTAAGAAATCATGGTATTGGCCTTGATCACTTACAATCTTGACGTTGACTTGGTAGTGTACTTAAGTGAACTTGTTAACTTTAAAGTGAGGGTTGTTTAGACGCTGGATGGGCAGATTTCCAGTACATGACTGGACGTTTGCATTTTTTATTTGCTGGAGATTCCTTTGACCTTGGTGAAAGCCAAAAGAGAGGAAATAGCATTCAAGGAGGCAGAACTTACAATGAAAACCACATGAGATAGGAGTTCTCTGTGGAACTGAAGCATGGAACACTGACCAGGAATGTGGTGCTGTTTGCTCTTGCCCACCTTGGCCTGATCACTCAGAGCAATGCTTGCTGTTAGTTTGTCCATATGCAATAGGCACAATGAAAAAGAGGTGATTATTGGGTGCTGGAATTTCTTCTACAGTTTTCCCTAAATATAAACCTTTTTTGATCACATATATGTACTTGAAGAATTCTGTGAATTTTTTTAATGTTTATTTATTTTTGAGAGGGGGAGAGAGAGAGAGAGACAGACAGACAGACAGCGTGAGTGGCGGAGGGGCAGAGAGAGAGGGAGACACAGAATCTGAAGCAGGCTCCAGACCCTGAGCTGTCAGCAGGGAGCCCAACACGGGGCTCGAACTCACAAACTGCGAGATCATGACCTGAGCCAAAGTCGGAAGCTTATCCGACCGAGCCACCCAGGCGCCCCACTGTGAATTTGTTAATAGCTGTGAAGTTACCGTGTGTCTTTCATTTTGTCCAGTTAGAGACATCAAATTAAAAGGTCATTGGTTTCTGTGATCCTTCCATATATTGGATAAGGAGAGGCTCGCATAGCAAAAGGCATGTATTTACCATTTAGATATGGGAGACTTGTTATAGGTCACTAGGACTGCCTGTAGCAGATGCTATTATCTATTAAAACTAGTTATATTGTTAACATTTATTGTCCCATATAATAATGGCATCGACATTTAAGAAGGAAAACAAGTCAATTACCCACATGAAAATTAATCTACTGAAATTAGACTTTAAAAATGAATCCAAGAACAATTTTCTGCCACTTTGCAGGCGAAATAGGAATTGCCATGAGCTTAGCATTATATTTAAAAAATGTCATTATATAGTAGTAAAGTTTTTCTTTCCGCGGAAGTATATTACCTCTTCCACTAATCTTTTTGCCTCAAAGTTTTTAATCAAACATAGGATTTTTATAATAAAGTTAATAAATTTAATTCATGGCCCATTATGAAGTGTTTATAACTGAACAAATGAACTACTGGGTTCTCAGTAAGGGAGAAGTCAGCTCTACCTAAAAGGAACTACTAGTTCTGTCATCCTTGCCTCTTCCTCCAGTCAAGAATGATGATGAAATTTTAAAAACTGTACTTCACATGCCCTTACTTACCCTGTTTTCAATGTTGATTGCTCTTTCACTCTCTTCTCTGTTTGGTGAAACCCTAAGCATCCTTCAAAGGCCAGTATAAATGTCATCTTCCCCAGAAGGACTCTTCGTGGAAGGACTCATTGCCTCCCTACGAGTTGCCTCTGCCCTAGGCCATAGGGCCTGGCAGTACCTGTGACAAAGATCTGTCTGCTGTGGTTTCTAATGAACGTGGGGTAACACCTCACCATATTTGTGGCCCACTGGGTGGTACAATACCCGTCACAAAATGTTTCACATAAATAATGAAGCATAAAATAAGTTGAGGGTCTTGAGGTGTATCTCAAATGAAAATACCATTATTTTCCTAACTCAAGGAAATAAAAACTTTCCATCAAAGAAATAAGCATTTATTGTCTGCATGTCCAAAGTGATGGAATCCAGGCTTAAAAGCTTTTATTTTATTTTGTGTCTCTTGCTGGGATGGTTTTGGGAATAAAGGACCAAATGGCTAAATATCAGTAAGTTTATGAAAAAATTGCTTATTTAAATTGTGTAAAACGGCTCTCTTATCTCCAGTTTTTCTTAAATGTCATCTCTTGTAGCCTGGCTCCTGACACATTACTGTTCGAAGCAATTAGAGCAACCAACAGTAAAATACCTGTTACCTGTAGCAGGATACAATTTAGCTTTTGAGATCAGCTTTATAAAAGTTTAAGGAACACTTTTTATTGTGCAGTTTGTCATTATTTTTACTTTGATTTCAAAGATATAAACCATCAGTAAAATTTTGAAGATATAAGTGTAATATACTAATACACCCTAATATAACTATTTTTATTTTTGCCAGGGACTTCATTTATATACCTGTAATTATATGGAAAAGTACCATTGTGCATTACACTTTTTAACTGGATGCTATATCATAACATTTCATGTTTCAGCACAGTCTTCATTATTGCAGTTATAAGAAAAGTACTTTTCTCTTATGTTGTTGTGCCATAATGTATACATATGTGTGTATATATAATATAAATGCAAATTGTTTATATCATATACTTTTAAATAAATATATGCATTTGTCTATCTATCATTTAGCTAGCTAGCTAAATAAACATCTATTTAAAATCCAAAATAAATCTTTCGGGTTACTAAATGAAATATAAAATTCTCTCTGTTTTCTTCTGATTATTTTGATTAATTTTCCTGGAGATCTATCTGTATCAAAATTTAAAATGTTTTTGTTAGATAAATGGTCTCGTGACATGGGGAATAGGTGAAGAGTTTTCAGCTAAAGAAACTGCTTTTTTCAGATGAATGGAATATTTTATTTCATTTAAAACAAATTTTCAATACTTACTATGTTTCAGGAATTGGGATTTTGCTGGGATCACAGAAATGAACCTGATAGATGTACCATCAGTGACTTGAACTCCTATTCCAGTGAAGGTAAGAAACTAAAAATAAGTGGACAAATATTTATGAATTGTAACATCAAGGGAGGAAGTTTTTTTAAAGTAACCCAGGTAGAAAAAGTCTGTTTGGAGTCAGGGTATTGGCGGGAGGGGGGGCGCTGCTTTCAGACAGTGGAACACCGTGGGATAAAGCCCTGAGGTGGTGAAGGGTTTATTTTAAAAAACTGGGAGTGGGGAGGGGGAGCCTCAGATAATGAGCAGAGGGTAAATGGCATGAGATGAGATTGAAGCGATAGCATGAGATTGAGGGACTGGATAATGTTGGACTTGTCAGCTGGGATTAGTAATGTGTGCTTTGTTCTGGGTGTAATGTGAAGCCTTTGCATGATTAATCAATGTAGTCACATTGCCCAACTTCCAGATTAATTTCACACAGTGTAGAAGATGGATTGGGGGAAGGGGAAAACAACGGCAAAGGAAACCATGTTGGAGTCAGTTGCACCTGTCCAGGTCAGACATGTTGGCATTGTGGAGTGGAGTGATAACAAACAGAAAATGGAGAAGAGTGTACAAAACAAGATGTGTCCTTCGGGTAGAAACAATGGCATATGGTGATATTTGGGATGTCAGGAGTAAAAGAAAGGAGAAATCGAGAATGATTAAATATCTGACTTAAGCTACCATGTCACTGGTGGTGATGTCTACTGAGATGTGGGAAATGTGTGGGTTGGAGGGGTGGGTAGCTGGGGTGGTGTTGAGTAGTCGCATATGGTGAATCTGGGGCTCGGCGGAAGGGCCTGGCTGGAGAGGCTGGTTGACTCGTTTGGTGATGGGGGAAGGCCCCATATCTAAGGCCCTCTGGCAATGTATTTGTCTTCATCTTAACTATGCCTTTAAACCTCAGGAAATGCATAAAATTATTTAGGGAGAGAGATGAGGGAAAGAAGAAAAGTCCTCTTGAGAGCAAGTTTGGGAACACCAACATTTAAAGGGTGCAGGGAGTTGGAGAAACTGGTGTCAGAGATTTGACAGGTGAAAGCCTGGCTGTACCTCTAATGTTTTGTCCCTAAAAAGTCCTGGGAAAAAAATGCATTGATAAGTCTGAATGATAGGTACATAGATGTCTGTTCTATTCTGCAGTTTAAAAAAGATGCTTAAAATACTACTTAATTTAAAACATTTAAACTTAAATTATGAAATGCTTTGCCAAAGTCATTCATAACATGGTAACATTAGATAGTAGAAACCTCACAAACTTATTTATTACTTAATGACATAGTAAACCACCGCTATAAATGTTGGAACTGACTAGAACATTGAGGTTCTTGTAATGATAAATGATGTAGACAATAAAGCATAATATATAGGGTCACCTACTAGAGAAGTTTTCAAGTGACCTTAAAGGCCGGTCTCTGAAATGCATCTATCTTTAATTCACATTCACTCTATCCACTGTGAACCATAGGTTCCAAAGCAGGAAGGGATCGTAAAGCTATCTAACTTGTCACATCATTTTCTGAAGAAGAAATGGATTCTTTAGAGATGCTGGTGGTCTTGCTCAGTCTCACACAAGACTGCACATGGTTCCATGTAAAGACCCATTGGGGTGACATGCATCCAGCGACGGCTTTATGCTGTATTAGAAATGTTCATGTTAAGACCATAGGTTTAGCTTACATGAAGTTTGGAAAGGCTCAGTTGGGTTGTTCTATAACATAAGCTTTGATTTTAACACATCTCTGTGCTTATTGTTACTACTGTAGGCTGTGAGAAACTTTTCTACACAACAAATAATAAAAGGCTGTGAGCAAGCTGATTAAGTAACAAAGTACAGTAAAACCTTGGATTGCAAGTAACTTATTCTGAGAGTATTCTGCAAGACAAGCATTCTAGTTTTTTAACTTGATAAACAAGTGAAGTCTTGCAATATGAGTAGTACGTGATACCAAACGTCACATGATCACACCTGAGCCAACGGTTCTTCTCTCTCTCTCTCCCTCCCTCCCTCTTTCTCTTTCTCTCTCTTGCTGCGGGATTGTGGGTGATTGTCTCCAATGCTCAGATGCTCCGTCTCAGGCTGTGGTGCGGTGTTTGGCAGAAATCAGTGGTTTTTCAGAATGTTGGAAGGTGCCCACAACTGGCACTAGGGTAGTTTTTGTCACTTCAAGGCACCTGTGGACAGCCCTTGGCTTTTCCCTACAAGAGTAAGCCTAGGTAAGCTTTGCTTCATTCTAGGTCAGGCTGCCTGCAGATATAGAACATTTCCTCTGCTGTCTTATTGTGAGTTCCATTAAATACAGTATATGACAAGAGTTTATTAATCCTGTACTGTAGTCAACATCCGTGAGAGCATATGCAATGGCCCCCTTGCAGAAAAAGATCCCATTGAGCCAATAGGTAGCAGTAATTCCATTAGTGATAGTGAAAATCATCTTATGCAATAATCTTCCTCCCTCTTGTCTCCCTCACACCAGCCAGGAAGTTTTTCAAAGGTAAGTGCAGGTTAATTTGTTCATTTTTCTTTATATTTTGTCTTTTCTTTATTATTTTGTATTATATTACAGTATTGTGATCATTTTTATATGAATAGTTTGGGGCTGTGGAATGAATTGTCTGAGTTTCCATTATTTCTTATGGGAAAATTTGCTTTGATATACAGATGCTTTGGATTATAGGCCTGTTTCCAGAACGAATTATGCTCATAAACTGAGGTTTTACCTAAAACCTTGTATACCTAAAAAACAAGGATGATTAAATATATTACAAGGGGTTATTTTGCTTTTATACAAGAATTCCTTATACCGTTTTCTTAAATAGAAGGTCTGCTAATATAGAAATGGCAAACAGATTTAATTAGGTGTGTCATCTCTAATTGCTACCTAGAGCAAGTTTTGAGCAAAGACCAAGCCTGGACTCACTAGGAATATATAGTCAGAGTTCTCCAGGACCAATAGGATATTATTTTTAATATACATAGAAATTCATTTTAAGGGATGAACTCAAGTGATTGTGGGGGCTGGCTAAGTGAGGAATCTGTAGGAAAGGCCAGCAGATTGGAAATTCAGGTAAGAATTAATGTTGCAGTCTTGAAGCAGAACTGCTGCTTCCAGAAAGCTCAGTCTTTGCTCTTACTGTCTTCACCTCATTGAATGGTCCACCCATATTGAAGAGGCTAATCTGCTTCACTCAGAGTCTATTGATTATAAATGTTAATCACACTTAAATACTATCTTCACAGCAGCATCCAGACTGTTGTTCGACCCAACACCTGGGTATCATAGCTTAGCCAAGTTGACACTTAAAAGTACCCATCACACTAGGAAAGAGGGCAATGAACATGAACGCCTGCAGTGTTTTAAGGAGGGATGAGAGGCATCATTCCTGCCATGTGTTTGCCACCCTTATCCTGGTTGTATTTAGATGTTCCTTTAGCGTAAGAAAATCCATTTTATTGACAAAACTTCAAAAATATTATTGCATGAAATGAAAAAAAAATTAAGTCCTAAAGATTTTTAAATTTGGGAAGCAGGAAGATAAAGACTTTTTATCTCATAAAGAGAGTTTGCAATAGATGTACATTTTACTTTATTGTTGCATTATTTCTAAAGATGTTTTAAATCCTTCCCATCCCATTCCACCCCATTATGTAATCCAGAATTTCAGCCCACATTGATTGTGGATCTCTCACTCACCTGAGTATGCTGTAAAGAGGTCTACAGTAGTAATACTTTTAGAGAAATTACTGTCTGGAATTTTCAGAAACTAACCACTACTTACAGTCCCAAGATTAAAATGCAAACTGTCAAAAAATACTTAATAATCACTTGATGGATTCAGTCTACTATGTTGGCTTTAATCTTTTTAAGTGATATGACACATCATAAACTTCTGGTAACTTCATCAGTGTCTCATCTAATCTAAAGTGATGTGCTACAGCCCAAACAATTGTACTATTGTATCTAATAATGCCCACAGTTTGGGAAAATGGTGGGGGGAAAGTCTCATTTGAAAAGTGGCTTCAGTTAGAGAAGATTTGAAATAGGACTTAAAATAGTAACCTTTGTTATCAAAGCATCTTAATATAAGAGCATTAAAAAATCTCGGGGAAAAATAAATCCTTAGAAGTAAAACAACAGTTACCGAAGGAATGATACTTGGACAATATTTGAGCAAAACCAAATCCAATAAGGATTTTCATTAGAGAGTTCCTTTTGTTCCCCTTGAAAATGTTTTACATTATTGAATATCACATGTCTCCCTGAATTTCTGTTTTCAGGCACGTTTCCTGCTAGGAACATATGGAAAGGGTAAATGTCTGGAGTAAAATTTAAATGATATTATAAACTATGAGAGAGGATCTTGAAGGATTAATGCAGTCGAAAGAGCTAAAACTATGTCTGCAGTTAGATTTAGACAACCATTTTGCTTATCCTATACTTTTTTTTATGTAGAATATGGAAAAGAAAATGTAAAAAGCAGACCTTATAAAATGCCGTTACTTTATGTGTTTACGTTTTGATGTAGGTATCAATTTACTCTCCTGCAGATGCTTAGTATTATGTTTTGAACACAGAAATTTCATGTGTATAAAACTGTAGAAAATTCTACTGGTGGACGTTTATGAATAGGAAAATGATTTCCATGGAGAACTTTCACTCAGAACCTCAGTGCTGATTTGTGACACCCCCTACACCTGGGACTTATATCTCAGGAACAAACCGAAGCATATGATTCTTAGACGTTAGAGGTGAATTTAAGAGTCAGGCCCAAAGTCAGGGTAGATGTGGGCAATTACCTCAGTCAATCAGGCGTAAAATGTGCTGTTAGTGTTTGGCTCATTTAGTCTTCAATTCTGTACTTCGCTGTGGTTGTGAAGACATGGCCTTTCTTTCCCTTCATGATGTAAAACTTAGACCTCCAGAGAACCAAAGGCACTAACCCGTTGCCTTCCTGTGCCTACTCTTGGTTCAGAATCATCACTGAGGCACAAGGAAGCAGCCAGTGTAGGACTTGGAGGCCAGGACAGATTGCATACTGGGGTGTGGCTGGCCAACCGGGGAGATGCTGATAATGACTCTGCATTTTGTCCCATGCCACACTGTAGGATACACAGGCTTTCAGCAGACCTCCCAAGAAACCTGGAAGATAGGCGTATGAATCCTATTTTACAAATAAGACAGCTCGTTTGAGTTACTTGCTGGGGATTTCAGGAGTTTAGACCTAGGCTTGGAATTCAGCCATGTCTCCAAGCCCTGCTTTGTTTTCCTTATACTTTTGTTATTATTTTCTTTACTGAACCCAGTCTTATACATTTTGAGTTTATTTACCCAACTTGATAGTGACTTGCTCCATTAAAAAAAATATGACAAATTATATCCATCAGTGCTAGGAGACATTTAATATATCTCTGGCTTTCAAAACAAGTCATCAAAACACTAGAATTCTTGTCATAGCATCAGCTCACAAAGCTGAACAGACAAGGTATGCTTGACAGTGGAGATGAGGGTCCTTTAAGTGAGAACCTGGAATACTCGGGATTGATTTGGTTGTACCACAGGCCTGAAATTGGTAGTCATTCAAAATTCAGGGCATATGGTCTGTAGGGCTTTTGCATACTCCTGGGTATTTATCAATTAGGATTCAGTGGCATTTTGCCTGTTCTCATTATGTAATTACATAAAAAATATTCCTTATCACAGGAAAGAAAAACCTAATTACTAAATCTTGATTAAACCTTGTGCTAGAGACTAACCTCTTGACCAGTGACATGTGACCATAACAAAAGAAAGGCAAGCCGGAAAATTCATCAAGGGGGCTGACAATGACCAGCAAGCACTCAGCAACTGATCTTGGAAAAGTGTTTGTTCTCTCAGTGTTTTATTCTTTTCTAGCAAAAATGATTACAAATAATATTAGCACCAAAACCACATACATTGTTGACAACCACAATGTCTTTTCCTACATGTATATCTTGATTTTGCTATAAATCCAAAGCTCCTCAAAACACATTCTTGAAGAAAAGCTTTGGTGGCCAACAAATGGGTACCAACACTTTTCCTTTCCTTTTGCTTCCTCTCTGTAGGGAGAGAGCGTAAGATTGCATTGGTATACAATTAGAGCATAAAGCACATTTCCATTCTTATTGAATCATATGTAACAATAAGCTAAAACTTGCTTTTGGATACTTTTATATTTAATCAAGCTAATATCACCAGACTGGATATCTCACAAAATAGTTTAAAAGTTTATTAGACATTTTTGCTGATATGCCATGGTTATATTTATAATGAAAACTTCAGGTCTTGATGTGGTAGATATTTTTTATTGTCTTTATTACTTTTAGAAGGATTTGAGGCCCAGAAAGGTAAAGGGAATTTTCCAATTTTTTAACCAAGCAGTATTGAAAACTGTCCCTTTTCACCATTTGGAATGTATACTTTCAGCAATCAAGTTTGCGAACTCATAATTTTCTTAACGATTTGTTACCTTTTTTGCATATTCAAATAAATTCAGGAACAAGTTGATTACAAGAAACTGTGATCCCCATGCTTCTAAAATATTTTATTTCTACATGAAGGTGTGTACTTTACTTTCCTGTGGTTGTACTAAAGTGGAAAGTTTCTTTGTAAAAGGTATGTAGGATTAAGACTTTCCTGAAAGAGTTTTTTCTTGACCATCTTATGGAAATTAGTCTTTCCCCTCCCTGCTCTGGCAATTATTTTGTTTATTCTGACTTCTGGTTCACTGCACAAGAATGAAAGCTCCACAAAGAGGGATTGTGTCTGCTTTACTAACTATGGTTTCCTCAGTGATTGTGGTTCAATACTTGGCACATAGTGGGTGCTTAGGAAATACCTGGAGATGGAATGAATGCATGAGTGAGTGGATGTATACAGGCATCCCAGGATCTTGAATGTGGAATTCTGTTCCCATTGGCAGCTGGAGGCTGAGTGACAAATAACAAATAACAACAGAAATCCAACAGGCAGTTGCCATTATTATAGCCACTTTCATTTATTAAACTTGTACTATATGCCAGATCCTGTACTATATGTTTTACTTTTCATTCCTCTCTATAGTACTAAGGAGATGATGTCTGAGTAGGAGAGAAGGCAGAGAGGAAAGAGAGGAACAGAGCTATTAGGTAGGTATTTCAGGCATAAATTATGCTATTGGCATTTGGTATATTTAGACTTTCATTGTGTTTCTTTGATGATGGAGAAATAGTCTTCTTTATCTTTTTTAGTATTTGAAAAAAATTTTAATGTTTATTTTTGAGAGAAAGAGAGAGAACATGATTGTTGGGGGTGGGGGTTCAGAGAGAGAGGGAGACACAGAATCCAAAGCAGGATCCAGGCTCTGAGCTGTCAGCATAGAGCCTGACGCAGGACTTGAACTCATGAACCATGAGATCATGACCTGAGCTGCAGTCGGATGCTTAACCGACTGAGCAACCCAGGTGCCCCATCTTTTTTACTATTTTAAATTTGGGCCCTAAGAGAATGAAAGTCACAAACTCATTGTCCTATGGACTATCTTTCCACAGAGCTAACTGGGTGCCAATCGCCCATGTCAGTAGTATTGGGTAATTATACCCAAGCTCATAGTTCAATTGGCAGAGGGAAGAGGCAGGTCAATGACAGCCCATGTGTGTCTACCAGATGGGCCATGCAAATTGCAACTTCTGCTAATCAGCCGGCAGTCCTGTGTGGTGTATAGAATTAGCGTGATAAGAATCTTTGCTCAGAGAGGCCGTATAAGAGGGTGAAATGTATGCAACTTACAACCAAAAGCCATTACAGAGTCATGCCAGAGAGAGCTTTGCCACTCCCTTCCCCATTCTACCCCCAGTCCCCACTCTGGCATATAGGGGCAGGAGAAAATTCAGAGACAAATTGCTTGTGATGAGAAGTGACTGCACATAGATGGGATTTGAATGTCAGGATGACTCTATCCTTTTGATCATATAAGGAACCATAAAACCAGTTGGGCCTTAGCATGGAATTCTGACACTTGAAGTACATTAATACTTTTATTTTTTAATCAAGCAATCTAAAGACCAGACACATATATACATTGTACTGTGTTTCTTGGCTAGTCCCCTTTGTCTTAAATCAGAAGATTAACAGTCACTTTCTGTATACTGAACTAACTTACCTATAATTCTCTGCACTTGTTAGTTTGAAAAAAGGTAGATAATAAGATCAAGGCTAAGAGACACATAATATTTCATCTTACTGTCAAAATCTATTATTTAAATAATTGGAAACTTCTGAAACATTGAAATAAAAGTAGTCCCCAGGGGAATAGAAATGATTTTTTTTTTACAGGAAGAAAAGATAGAAAAAGAAGGAAATTGGATTTTGTGTGATAATGACGTGTCACCGTACATTCATCTCATGTAACAAATGTAGCACTGTGGGGAATGGTAATAGCAGAGGGTATATGGGTGTACTTTCTCCTTACTTTTGCCATAAATCTAAAACTGTTCTAAAAGATATAGTCTATTTAAAAATATAAATGGATAAGTTTAAAAGAAAATCTGTACATGCAGCTAGGATATTGCAATGTTTAGGTTTTGGGTATTCATATCGATTACCACATCCATATTAATAACCACACAGAGTGGGGAAACCTGACTATTCAGGCTACAGCTACTCCTTCCATGTATGCCCCTTCCTCACAAGGCACTTACCTTACCACTTCTCTGAGCTACACTCCCATATCAAAATTTCATTTTGCTCTTATATATGAAAACATACTTTTGAGAGGAGTCCAACGGGATTATGCTTGAGAGTTCTGAAAGAATTTCTTTCTGTTTTAAAAAAAATTCACTATGAAGATGAAAAGGTCTAAAGATAATGGTGAATCTAAAACGAATCAAGCTGGGTCTCCATACACAGGGAACCCCGGTAGAAGCCTTGGGAAGTTCAGTTCCCAAGTTCCCATAATTAGTGGGATATTCTCATCAATTATGGTGGTTCTGTCTGTACAACCCAGAAGAGACTTTCAAGGCCTGATTAACCTGGTTCCATGGAATTTGTAGATTAGAGCTATGTTTGTTGTGTTAACTTGTGAACTTCTTGCATTGCCTGACGTTTCTCCAAATAAGAGTGGATTTGGTAAGGTGAGAAAATGTATGGTCTCTTTTTCAACTGATTTTAATGCTGGTTTTCAACTCTATGTCTTACAAATAGTGATCCCTTTCCCTGTAAAGTCTTCATTCCAAATTGATTGTTACCATAAGAAACCCTCATGTTCATTGGGCAGAGTTTGGAATGAGGTTCATGAGCTGTTAAAGTTGTAAATCAGGAAGTACAATATTTTACCCTTTTAAATTGGCCAACGTTCTGGGAAAGGACATACCAAATGGCTAGGGCACATTACAACTGAAACAGGAGATTTGGAACACAGGCAGACCTCATTTTATTGAACTTGCTTTGTTGTGTTTCACAAATATTGTGTGTGTGTGTGTGTGTGTGTGTGTGTGTGTGTGTGTTGTTTTGACAAATGGAAGGTTTGTGGCAACCTTGCATTGAGTCTATCAGTGCCATTTTTTAACAGTACTTCCTCACTTTGTGTCTCTAACATATTTTAATAACTCTAGCAATGTTTCAGTATTTTTCATTACTATATTTGTTATGGTGATCTGTGATCAGTGACCTTTGATGTTACTATTGTCGTTGTTTCGGGGCACATAAATTGTGTCCATATAAGATG